>NC_139009.1:8635554-9155554 GCF_964374135.1 Grampus griseus
GGTTAATGTATATTAAGCTCTTAGCACAGTTCCTGTGTATAAGGGCTCAATAAATGTAAGCTATCATTTAAAAACAAAATTGCAAGTTTCATGTTTCATTTAAATTCAGGCAATGTTGTATTTTCCTCTAGAGCTGTCTCTACTTTTTTAAGAAAAGAATGTTTCCCCCCAAATTTCCAGTAGAATTGGCTTTTCCAGATGAGGTACCATGTTTGCGCTTGGCTCTGCATAAACATTGGTGTACTGCCCCAAACCCAAGAGAGTCACCACCCTGATTTGAAAAACAGTCATCCTGAAGAGAAGGCAGTGATGCTTCATTAAAACCTCCTTGAGGATTTATTGTCATTCATTTTCTGGATAACTGAGTAAAAAACCAATCCTTGTAGATAAAATTCCCATGGAATGAATTACCTAATGTCTTGAGTTGATGGGTAAGGTCTAGGAAAAAACTGATGTCTACACCTGTTCATGGCTTTGTTGTTCCTAAAGAACTTCACTAGTAGATCTTACTTTACCCACAGGCTCCTGGATGACTTCTGGTTAGCACTACGGAAAACAATGGCCACTGTCCAAATCTGGAGATGAAGAAGGTGACGGAGATTGTGGTGAATATAGTTTGCGACACTGAAGGAACTCTGGCCTCTGAGTCAGGAGACCTGGGTTCTAGGCCTGGGTCTCTCTCTTATTTGCTCTGTAGTTTTGCACAAGGTTTTTGTCTTCTTTGGATTGTTCCTCCATGTGTACAAAGAAGGAATGGTGACCGACCTGGATAACCTCTACCGTCTCTTCAAGCTCCAAAATTTCAACTACTTCCACACTCCTTAGTACTCCCATGGTTAACGTAAGTTAACCCTTTTCTTCCAGAAAATAGAAAGTGTAAATAAATTTTTGTAGTAGCGGTTTGCCTCCACATTAGACATTATTTTTTTTCAGTATATCACTTTGTTCACACTATTCTGAGAATTCTTTTTTGAAAAAAAAATGATCACAAAACTATACATTATTTCATTTAAACCCCGCTATCATTTATCTCAACTTTCAGATAAGAAACTGAATCTTGCTCTCTGTAAATCAGTCTAGATCTGGATCTGATCTGTCCCCCCATCACTGGTCGGGCATTTCTGACTGCTTTGCAGAAAGTCCATAACTTGACCGTGTGTGTTCACACCAGTGGTCATATCTCATGCACATGGCTTCCTGAGTGACAGACACATGGTAGATTCATGGTGGTAACTGCAGATTATTGAAAATGAAATCCATGAACTCAGAAGGAAACATTTAAATGTAATACCAATTCTAAATACAAATTTAACTTTTGTTTGCTTTCAAGGAACAATGTCATTTTGATGAAGAAGTCTAAAAATAAAGAGAAATGTTATTTTTCTGAATCAGAAGGAAACCAAACAAAACACTGACCACAATCACATTGCTTCAGCACCAGCATCATTTCAACATCCATTTGGTTTCTCTTGATTCTGGTGACTCTGTGGTGAATATGGAGAGCGAGAAGGAGGAAGAGTTTAGAATACAGCTGAGTTTAAAGCATTTGTTCTGGAAATAACAGGGCCAAGAACTTAAAATCAAATCTGAGCCCTTTGCAGAGGAGATTTGGGGAAATGAACAAAAAGACTGATTTTGACTCAAGGAAAGGGAGTTTATCGAAAACTCAAAATATTTTCTTGAAATCAAATTTCTCTTGCAAGATGGCATTTGAATACATTAAGGATAAATAGCCTGCAAACATATGGATTGAATTTCCCATGAAATGTACATGAATTTCGATATTAAGGGGGCACAAACTTCAGAAAGATAATTTGGCCTCTGCCGAAACCAGAATATTTCAGAAATCCTTCCAGAGACTTTGCCAAAACCCGGAGCCACTAGACAAGTCGATCCAGAGCAGCTTCCACTTTAGCCAGTATCCCCAGCAGCCTGGCCAAATGAAACAGAGAACTCAGCATCTTCTGAGGGGGACGTTTGCCAATTTTAACCCTGCAGACATGTTCAAGGGCTTCCAGCTGGCCCTCTGAGCCAAGAGTACAATTCGAAAATGCTGGAGTCTCTTAGCATATCTGCTTCGGGTTACTTTGAGAGATGGTGAAGTGAAAGCTGCCAGGCTCTGAACAGTATCCATGCTATAAACTATTTGCAAAAGCCCCACTTCCTTCTGCTGGGGCCAGGTTCTTCCCACCCCAGACAGTCTGTGCGAGAACAAAAAACAAGAACTATTGTCAAATTAACAGCTTTCCCCCCAAAACTATGGCAGGTGACAAAATTCTTGGCCATTGAGTTCCAGCAAAAACATGTCACTTTTTTTTTTTTCTCCTGGGGAGGCTCTGGGAACCTGCTGTGAGTCAGAGTGAGGGGGTGGCAGCAGAGAGTAAATGTTGCTTGAGCATCTTGTCTGGTACTGATGAGAATTAGTCAATTCTTGGAAAGAGGGAAGAGTTTTCTGCCTGCTACCCAGTTCCAGATTCTCCCCTTGGCGTTGGGATAAAGAATTAGCCATCTAATGTAATTCTCTTTTTTCACCTCAATACATACATGTTTATTAAATTTCTCTCAGCGTCAGGCTCAGTGCTGGGCTCCAGAAAGAGATAAATACATTCAACTCAGCCTCTTCTCTCAGGGGACTTACAGGTTAGTGCAAAATTTCCCTGAGTGTGTTTACAGAACATTAGTCCCTGGAGATGAACCATTGAAACAGTGTACCGTGTCTAAAAGTTTTAGAAAATGTTGAATTCTCTGTCGTTCTTCAGGGAAATACACAATACAAGGTCACCATATTAAAGTCTTTGAAAAGTCTTCCAGTAAGGTAACTAGCTTAACTTTAACATGGCTTTCTCAAATTTTTAATGACCAGTAACCACCCTCCTACTTTATCCCCCAGGATGATTTCCCACAGCAACTTTGGGAAATAATAGCCCAAGTGCCAAGAGCCAAAATTACACTTTTGTGAGACAAGTATGATATTTAAAGAAAATCACAAAGTATGGAATTAGCACAGAAGGAAAAAGGTAGGGAATCAGGACCCTCTTGAAAAGATGATATTCTAAGTAACTTTTGTTAGATGAATGCTATGCTCTGAATGTGTCCCCTCCAAATTTATGTGTTGTATCCTAACCCACAAAGGTGATGGTATTAGTAGGTGGGAACATTGGGAGGTATTTAGGTCATGAGGATGGAACCCTCAGGAATGGGATTAGTGCCTTTATGAAAGAGGTTCCAGAGAGTGCCCAGCCCCTTCCTTCATGTGAGGACACATTGAGAAGGTGTTGACTTTGAACCAGAAAGTGGTCCCTCAGCAACCACCACCTTCGTCTTGGACTTCTCAGCCTCCAGTACTGTGAAAAATCAATTTTGCTTGGTTATAAGCCACCCAGTCTGTGGTATTTTGTTATAGCAGCCCAAACAGACTGAGACGATGAGTGAAAGTTTTCCAGGTAGAAAACATAGGAAGGGCATTTCAGGCAAAGAGAAAAGCATGCACAAGGATGTGGAGTTTGCAGGAGCAATGCTCTCTCTCCTATGGCATGTACGTATATATGTTAGCAGTTTGGGAAACAGGTGAGAATAAGAGCAGAGATGACACTGAAAGGGCTAGAACTGGATCTTGGGGTTCTCATATACCACTCCATCATTTTGAGCTGTAGGTAAATATTAAAACATGAAGTTTTTTCCAAGTTCAGTTTCTTCCTGTTTAACACAATGACTTTCATGTATGGTATGGGGAACTCTTTTCTACTGCATTCATTCAGAGTCACAGAATCAAAACTTTTTTAATAATGAAGGTCTCTGAAAACAGTTAGGTATGGCTCCTGCTGTTTAGGGACAGCCACCTTCAATGAGCACATTTTGACCCCTGGGACATAGGAGACAAACTTAATAGACACATCTACTCAGGGACAGGCAAAGGGCAATGCAATGGTCTGCATTGGGAATGTTGAAGAATGAGGCACAGTGAAGCTGAGAATCCAATGGGTAAACTAGAGATTGTCCAGGGAAGAAGGAATGAAATCAATGTGGTTTTACCACCTGAAGGAAAATTCAGTGACTGCATGCTTTATCAGGCAGAAGGAGTTCTAGAAAGAGTGGTGAACTGGAGTCAGGAGGACTGGGATCTTGTTTCAGCTTGAGCACAACTTGCTACATAATCTTGGGAAAATGGTTTCCTTGTGAAGTGGAGGGATTGGACTATGAAACATAAGGAACGTTTCAGCTCCAAAACACTGGAAATCTCTTATTGCTAGCTGGTGCTCAACATTAAATTATAAGCTAAAACTAGATTATATTGAAATTCAAGAGATCACAGGAAAAGGGGAATATTAGTTAGCTACAATATGCTAGACATCATTCTACACTCTGAAATAAATTTTTCATTAACCCTCATGTCAACCACATAAAGTTACTTTCATTCTCATTTTGCACATGAGTAAACTGAGGCTCAGAACAGTGGCCCCAAGTTATCACAACCCCTAAGCGAGAGAGATAGGGTTCAGTAGCAGGGCAGTGTGATTGTAAAGCTCTTTGTTTGCATCACACTGTCCATCACCATGAACAAAAATTTATTAAGTGCTCTGGAGTGGATTGAGTTACAGAATGGTCTGCCCTCCAGAGTCAAGAGGATGCTGTTAATGGATCAGGGGATAAGACAGAAAATGCTGAGGCAAAGAGTTTCCTAATTGGGCTTCTCAGCACAGAAGTGTGACATCATGTAGGGGTAGCTCATGGAGTCCAGTAATTTGGGGTAAACAGGGAGCAAATACAATTGTAACCAGGTAAGCTGAGCCCACTTGCACGAACTAGCTGCCTCTTACCAGCCTTGTGCCTCTTCCACCAATGTCAGATGGGGCTAGCTTTACTTCAACATGGTCCATAAAACCCCAACCCCAGAAAACTTGACCAATTTGACTCCACTTTGAGGAATAGACAAGAGGAGAGAAGTCAAGTGGCTACTTTCGGATTCTGTCTGAACAACTTCATGATCACACTGCAGAGCTGGCTTATCTGAGCAAACCTCTTGATGCCAATGGATGAAGGAGCATGTTGGTCTGCTGGGGCTGCCATAACAAATATGGCAGGCTGGATGGTTTAAACAATGGAAATGAAGTTCTCACTTCAAGTTTTGGAAGTTGGAAGTCTAAGGTCAAGGTGTTGATAGGTTTGGTTTCTCTGAGAACTCTCTCCTTGGTTAGCAGACAACCATCTTCTCACTGTGTCCTCACATGGCTTTTTCCCTATGTGAGCGTCCTTGATGTCTCTTCCTCCTCTTAAAAAGACACAGGTCCTATTGGACTAGAAACCCACCCCATGACCTCATCTAATGCTTTTGGAACCAAGAAATATGATTCAACCAAACAACCTGGGCTCTTTCCAAGCTGCTTTAGTCACAGAAGCCAGTTTCTCCACCGGTTCCTTTCTGCCTTCTATTCAGGCCCTGGTTTTCCACTTTGTCTGCACACTCTAGTTTCCTGGGGAGTTTTAAAAATAATGATGCCCAGGTTCCACCACTAGAGATTTTGATTTACTTGGTAGGGGGTAATCAAATTTGAAAATGCAAAATGTAGTCTGGGTATCAAGGGTTTAAAGATTCCCCAGGAAATCTACTGGGCAGCCAAAGTTGAGAACAATTATTCAAGTAGTTTCATGTATTGAATATTTATTCAGACTTTCAATTTAAGCTCATGAGAAACTTACTTCTAAGCTGCAGTTTCTTTGTAAATCTCACCTGATATGGGAAAGTGGGATTGTAAATGTGTCTGGATATCCTTGATTAGAAATACATACATATGTATAGATAGATAGATAAATAGATAGATAGATAGAGACAAAGAGAGAGAGAGAGCACTTCAAAATGAAATTAGCAATTTAGACCCTTACATGTAGATATTTATTCCTCCTACAAACTTTCATTGACCAATTTCTCTATGGTACCATGTAGGCATTCCATCCAGTCCCACAGGAACGACAAAGCTGAAAAGACATTTTGTCCCTGCTTAAGGGAGTTACAGTTGAATGAAGAAAGCACACATTAATGTCGCCTTTATAAAAATGTGGTAATTGCCGGGGGAAGAGGAGGAACAAGATCTCTCTGATCCTAGAGAATTTCTCCAGGTAGTAAAGGGAGTGAGAGAGGCATCCTAGGCAGCAATGAGTTGCACTAAAAGCCCAGCGATGTGACAGCTGATGGGGCACTCAGGAAATGGCAAATAGTCTGATGCTGGTGAGTCAGAGTTCATGGGAGAAGTGGCTGGAAAGGTACTTGGAGATTAGATGGTAAATAGCCTTGAAAGCTAGACTAAGGAGTTGGAACATTTTATATCAATCCTAAGGTTTTTTTAAAATTAGAGATAACATTGTTTTAATGACAATTATATGAAAGCAAGCAAAGGGCAGCATTGGAAGAAGGGAGGACAGGCTGAAAGGAAGTTTCTAGAAACAATCTAGGTAAACAATTATGACAACCTGAACTTGAGAATTGGCAATGGGGATAGAGAGGACAGAAAAGATGGGGAAATGGGCAGTTGGTGAGCCCAGGTTAGTGACAGAGTCAGTATTTGAATGAAGGTCTTGGTTTGCGTTTAACACATGTGCACATACACAGACACACACACAGACACACACACTGAGGACAGAATGTGTGCTAGGCACTGTGCTGGAAGCTGGGGAAACATAGACAACGTCTCTGACCTCACTGTGCTTGCAGTTGAGAGGGGAATCCAGAGAGAAAAGAAGCCATGATCCAGTAGAAATATGATGAAAAAGGCAGTAGAGGGCATTGTGGGGACAAGTAAGGGAGAAAGGCAGTCGACCTGGACTTAGAGGGGCAGAGAAGCTTCCCAGTGGAAAGGTTGGACATCTAAGTGGAGATCAGAGAAAGGAGTTGTAGTAAGAAGATAGAGGAGCAGATGGAGAAGGAAGTTGGGTTCCAAGTAGAGGGAATGGCAGCACTCTTGCCTGGTCAGTCCAAACTCACCCACTGAAAGGGCCTCCAACTGCATTGGAATGTGTTGCCTAACATAAAGTTCCTGGTATCTGTGATCCTATGGTGATTCCAGCTCATGAGACCTCAGCCTTCTGCTCACTGGAATCACCCACAAAGGACCAGAGAAAGTCACAATGGAAAAGATCTTTAAGGATCCCCATTTCAACCCCTCAATTTACAAAGAAGGTGAATAAAACCCTGGATAAAAAGATAATGCAGCAATTTAGTACTGGAACCCAGGTCTGCTGTTTCCCCATCCAATGTCTTTCTAATATGCCACGCATGCTTCTTACATCTGAGTTTAATGTCAAGGGCACTCCGTGTCCAAAACTTCTTGCCAAGATTTTTATGTAGGTTATTTTACCAATGTATTCATTTATAATTATTAAGTTCTTACAACTGTAGCAAACAATCTCTGTTACCAGAATGTGCAGCGTCCTTTGCAGTAATTCTGTTCACCTCATTCCTTTAGGACTTAACATTAATTCTCTCATCATCTTGAGTTTTATTACTTTCGTTTTCCTAAGGCACAAATGAACTCAACGGTTGAATTGCTTCATCATTCAACTAAAAGTTTCATTTCAGGAGTTTCCAGGCCAGGTGCATTTCCTTAACTTCTGGAAGTATCTGCTGCAGGCATGTTTCAGGGTATACACGGGACAGCCTCATTCCTCCTGTCATCATCCATTTTCCATCTCAACCTAGAATCACATTCAACCAACACTTTATTGAGCAGACTCCATGCTGGATGCTTCCTAGGCATCTGACCCTCCCAAGAATTCAGTGTACTATTACTATCCCCATTTCCAAGTGAGACCAGCCATCAAAATAATTTCTTTCAAATGAGGATGGTGGGACCTGACCAATGGTTGTTTCCTGCTCTCAAATCCAGGAGACGAAGGTAACTGACTGAAAGCTAAGAGGGAATCATTCTCATCTGGGCCAATTTCTTTGCTTGGGGGAGACCAGCCATCACTTAGTCTTGCCTCTGGATGTGGCACCCTGGTTCCTCTGACAACTCAGCTTCTCAAGGATGTATGAGAAAGCCCGTGGGGTCAAGGTGACTGACAGAGGGTAACTTGAGCTTGGGGAGGAGGTGGGAGCACCCTGCCTGGAGTTATGACCCAGAATAATGATGTGTGAATCCTGCGTGACTCAGCTCTCCAGGCAGGTAATGAGAACCTAAGGAGACAGGAGCTTATTTAAGAAAACGTGCATCATTGATGTGGCTATTTTGGGAGAAGAGAGAGAGTTTGAAAAGGAGAAACATGTGAAAAGTATTCCAGCTAAGTGAGTGTGATAGAAAACTAAGATTTCTCTTCATAATAGAATGGTAAAAAGCAAATGTGTCCTGGCCTTTCAAGTCTCAATATTGGAAGAATAAGGTGTTGGGGGCAGATGTTGGCGGATCTTTGTTCTCTGGATGTACGGATTGTGATTTGGGGATTGAGGGGTTTTGGAAGGGATTTGCTCCTGCATTTCTTTATTGTTGCTAGGAGAAACCAGGCTTCAAGTGGGACTGGGGCTGGAGATTCCCCACAGCGGCCCTGGAACACACTGGATCTTCCCTGTGACAAGACGCATTGCTCTTCTCTCACAGCACGGTAAGAGCAGAATCCTTTTTCTAATCACTAGCAGGAGGTCCACGTGGAATGGTGATCAGCTCGGGAGAGGGTGGCACACAGGAGCAAACAGACTCCATATGGCTCTGTTGCCTTTGAAGAAGATGTGTCAACTGTGGGGCTGACATGTGTTCTTTCAACATCATTGCAGTCCCAAGGGACAGGAGGATGAGGTGAGTTTGAGATAAGATCTGAATCCTGCCTGCCCTGTTCTCTCCATAGCCTCCTGACTGGGCTCGCTTCCAGGCATCCATGTCCAGCCTTGGACCTCAAGTAGAAAACGGGCATCCAACACCTTTGATTTTATCTTTCTGGTTTTGTTTTTCCTGAATCTCTGATCCTGATTTGCTCTCAACCCTCCTGACTTCTAATATCATCAATTGTTCATTCAGTCAACACATATTTATGGAAGTCTTTCTAGGTCTCTGGAAAGAGCAGGACCGTTCAGGTGACAAAAGGAAGGCGACAGTTCAGGTGACAGAAGGAAGGTGGTGTGACTTGAGGATAAGTAGTGCTCTCAAAGGATGATCCTGGAGTGACTTGGCAGAATCATCTGAATACTTAACTAAAAATACAAATGATTGATTCTAATTATTGAATCATGGTCTCTGGTAAATTGATTGCAGAAGTGGCTGTGTTTTTTACACTTTCCTGAGTATATGACCTTTGCAGTGTGAACTGACAGCTTTTCCTGTCAAACAGTGGGATCTCTGTCTCCACTCTTTGAATCTGGACTGGCCTTGTGACCCACTTTGGTCAACAGAATGAGGTGGGAGTGTTTTTAAGCCAATTATGAGCCTAAGACTCAAGAAAAGTCTTCTGGAACCCTGCTACCACTCTATAAACAAGAGAAGGTAAGTCGGCTAGAGAACAAGAGACCACATGGAGGAGAGCCAAGTTGTCCCTCTGGGGCCATCCTAGACTAGCCTGTGGCAAGCCAGCTCCTTAACGTGTGAGCAAGCTCAGCCAAGATCAGCAGAGCTGCTTACCTGACCCATACCTGGTGACAGACACATCAGTAAGTCCAGAGAAGACCAGTGATTAGTGATTTATTATACAGCAAACCAAACTGATACAGAAACCAAAAATATGGACAAGTGTTTTTGAGAGTGAAATAGGCAGAAGTTAGATCCAGTAGGATTTTGTAGGACATGATAAGGATATAGCATTTTTATCCTAAGGGTTATGTGAAGTTATTGAAAACTTTTGAACATGAAAGGGACCCAACTAGCTTTGTGGTGTACAAACATGAACTTGGCTACTTTGTGGAGAACGAGTGGCAGGAGAAGGGGTTTAGGATGGATCAAGGTAGATTGAATTGAACGTGTAGAAGTTTTGTTTTGTTTCACTTTTTTCTTTTAAATATATATACCCTGAGACCTGACTATGCATTAAGTAATAGGATTATGAGGAATCCTCTTTGGTCTCAAGTCTAGTGGGAGAGAGTTATTATGTATTTTGACAAGTACCAGGGTAGAGGTAC
Organism: Grampus griseus; assembly: GCF_964374135.1. Lineage (NCBI taxonomy): Eukaryota > Metazoa > Chordata > Mammalia > Artiodactyla > Delphinidae > Grampus > Grampus griseus. The sequence continues at coordinate 8,645,645 of NC_139009.1, forward strand.
ACTAAGGTAGTCATGGTAGCATGAAGAAGTAGCACCTAGTCCAGCCTGGGGAGAAATGAAGAATTCAGCCCAATTGGTGGTAGCTGAGGATGCCAGGAAGATGAGGAACATTATTTCCTAGGAAGACGAAAGAGCTTAAGTGAAATTTGGTATTACCAACATATAAAGATGAGGTGGGAAGCAGAGGGAAGTATGATGAGATATGAATGCAGGGGGCAGGTCATAGAGTCTTCCTTGTACCTATTGAGATTATAGATGGGCAAGTCCAAATGAGGCTAAGTGACAGAGTTTCCTGATGCCTGAGATTCGAATGGACTGGTGGTTAGAAGAAGATCAGTTGAGAAGGGTAGGACCCTGCTTTGAGAGCCCTTAGGATGATGTGTCACCATGGCCATCTGACCTGACACAGCCTAGGTAGAGCTGCCTGTTACCTAGGAGACTGATGGGCAAGACAGAGAAATCACCACTAGCCAGACAGCTCCCTTGGTTTATCGATTTTGGCCGAGGCTCCTAGGCTAGCCCTCAGCTACTCCTGACTGTCTTCTGGAAGCCAGCAGTCAGTGGAGGCAGGAAGAAAACATTTTTTGCTGAGGTACCTCCTCCTCTCCAAAATGCTTGGCATCCTGTGCTGCCAGTCTCCAGCTGTCTGTCTAGATGGAGCCCAGATGGGACCTGTGAAGTACCAAACACTGTGATCCACACCCACGCACTCCTGGCCAACAGGAGGATGAGCACCAAGGACAGAATCTGGGCTGAAGGGGTTTGGGGTCTCCTTTTCCCATGAGCACTCTGTTATCCCCCACATACCATGGAAATCTCTGCTCACTGTATTGCCATGTCTCCAAATGTGCACTGGATCTGCAAGAGTCCTCCCTCTCCTGCTCTTGCTGACCGTGTCTCAGACACCAGAACAAACACAATTTCATCACATAGTCACAGGTCCCTGGGAAAGTCTCAAAGCTTCTATAAGTAGTAATAATTTTCAAAGATTGAATGCTTACATGTGCAAGAGTGGGACCCTCCTGTTATCCTCTTATTAGCCTATTCATGTCACATAGCAACTCTGTGAAAGAGACATTATTAAGTCTATTTTCAAGTGTTAATTAGGAAAACAAAGCTTTGAGAAGTGAAGTAACTCACCCAGGATCGCACAGTTACAGATGCGGTTAAGTCAGGATTTGAACCCAGAACTATTTAACTCCACGTCGGGTACATTTCACCTATTAAACTACATTGTCTCTGCTGTCCAACCTCATCATTTATAGATGAGGACAAAAGGACCAGTTTGCTAAGATGCATGGCAGAGCCTAGATCTCTCAACCAAGACTCTGGACACCCATTTCCTTCTCCTTTGGGACACCCACATATTTTCTTTGGTGCATTTCCCAGGGCACCACTCCAGGCTCTCCTCACTAAGCCTGGAAGGCATGAAGCTCTCTGGAGATCCCAGGCAGTATTTGTGGACTGCTAGCTCTGATGCTCTCAGCAGAGAGAACACAGGCGTAGGCAGGCAAGAGGCCCTGATAGAGAGTAGAATGAGGTGTAGGGTACCACATGGAAACCCTGGACTCCTCATCCGATATTCACACTGGAAGGACTCTGGTAGCAGTTAGGACCGTAGGGTTTATTGTGATCATTTGAGTCTAACCTTTGTCTTCCTTTCCCACCTGCTCCTCAAGCAATCCCTAGTTTGAGGGCTCAGAGACATAAAAAGTTGGAAGGAAATTAGCACCTTACTCCACTCTGAACACATACACATTTCTCAACTTCTTGACTTAATAACAAAGAGAATTTTCTCCCACAATGTCAGAATATATGGATGCAAGGAGCCAGTTCCTAGCTCCTCCCAGATCAGGAGAGTTTCTTTCCTTTTTCTATAACTATTGACCCTGCATCTTCCCCTGGAAGTACTTGACTCAATTTAATGAGCTCACCTCTGTCACCTTCATCTTGCCTACATCACTGGGGTTCTGTTGAGTGAAAACTACACCCTGTAGAAAACACCTTTGTCTGCTCCTGAGCACCTACGACCCAGAGTCTCAGTTGCCAGGGATCATAGAATCAAGGCAGGATCAGCTACGTAATTTGTGCAGCCCAATGACAAATGAAAATGTGAGGTCGTTCTTCAAAAATTACTGTGCATTTTGAGACCTGACAGTAGAGCGTTAAACCAAGCACAGAACCCATTTGAAGTTGGACACTCATGGAGCCAGCCCTCAGTAGAGCCATGGACATGGGGCAGAGATGGAGAAGAGAGGAAAGGTAAAACTGAAAGATTATACCTCCATCTACTGAGTAGGGTGATCACACTTACCTTGCCAGTTGGGCAGCAACTATCAGTAATATACAGAGAAGTGTTAGATGTTATTTAGGGGAAGTTCCTTTCCCTGAGAAAGAATCTGGTTCAAATCCCTCTTTCGACAGAGGAGGAACCGGAAGCCCAGAGAAGAAAAATGGTTTTTCACCATTTATCCAGATAATTCATTTGTGGTGGAGCAGGGATGGGGAGAGCAGGTGTCCTGATTCTCAGTCTGGTGGTCTTTTCACTAAACCAGGCCATTTCTCCCCTCTCCAGCTGCCTTGAATGTTTCCTGCTTGACTAATGAGGTAGGGCCTTGCTGCTCATTGGCAGATGGTTTGGAAACTGAGTCAATCATCTGTAAGACTGGCCACCACTTCCTGCCCAGCTACTGGGTCCCATGACTGGACTGCACTGAAGTAAACATTATCCTTTGTCACAGGATGCTTGGGGCGAGAGGATATCTTCCTCAAATGATTTATCACATGGTTTGCGATGATGTCACTTTCTCTGTGCATAGTCACTTTGTGGTCACCAGATGGCTGCTTTGGGCATTGACAAATGCCCACATTGATGTACCTGGTAGTAGTGTTATTCAAAGGCTATACTGTAGACAAAGGTAGGGTCCACTGGATCCCTTTCTACTGAAATACCACTGACCATGGCTTTGTCAGTGCTTACTAATAACAATGATACAACAAAAACACCCTCCGGAATAAACTTGGGGAACTATAAACCATTGTCATATTAGATGTCATCACTCTGATAGCAGAGGAAGGGCAAGGCTACTACGATTTTATTGTAATTTTTCAGAAGAGAACACTGGCTCAGAATGACCTGACTATGTGTAAAGTCACATTTGTATACGTAGTAGACATGGTGGTTTCTGAGGAAGGAGATTATATTTGATTAAGTTCTTTATCTCCTGGGCCGAGGAGACAATTATGAACTAAATCAATGATACTTTTGATCTCTAAATTTTACTCAGTCAGAACACAATAGGCAGACTTCCCTGGTGGTGCAGTGGTTAAGCATCTGCCTGCCAATGGAAGGGACATGGGTATGAGCCCTGGTCTGGAAAGATCCCACATGCCGTGGAGCAACTAAGCCCATGTGCCACAACTACTGAAGCCAGCACGCCTAGAGCCCATTCTCCGCAACAAGAGAAGCCACTGCAATAAGAAGCCCGTGCACCACAACGAAGAGTAGCCCCTGCTTGCCACAACTAGAGAAAGCCTATGCGCAGCAATGAAGACCCAACACAGCCATAAATAAATAAATAAAAAACAAAACAAAAAATACCCGCAATAGGCTAGATTGAAAACAAGATGGAATTCAGGGTCCTCTATTCCATCCTGTCTTCCCTGATGCTCATTCTTGGAAATTGAATCCTGGCAGATCTCTCTGCCATTAAGACCTTAATCCTGGTGCTGCTCTTACCAGGATCCTGGTCAGTAGGATGACCTTTGGCAAGGATGTGTGGTTTGGTCTTACGTTCCCTAGTGATCGTGTTGGAAAATTATGGTGCTAGTCTCAAAGTCATATGGATTGGTTCTCTGTGGACAATTTTACCATATTTTATGAATACAGCTGCCATTTTTTCTCTTATGACTCTTGACTCTGTTGTTTAAGGGCCCAAGATTTTACCCCAAGCTTCAGAACTGTATGTGTCACTATCTGCTAGACTTGATTCTTGGGTGAATCTCAAGCATCTCAAACTCACAATGTCTCTGAGCTCCTCTCCCTCCACTCTAAATATGCTTTCCCTATGGATTTTTCTATCCCAGCTGATGCCAACATCTTTATGTATCTTCACTCTTTCCTCCCCTTTCTCTGAAATAATGACTAGGTTACAAAATTCTGTATGTTCTACTGACCTCCCTGCCTCCAGTTTTCCTATTTCCAACCCATCCCCTACCCTGACTCCAGAGTGATCCTTGATTATGTCTCTCCCCAGTGAATATTTTCCCTTTTATTTATTGTTTTGCCAAGCACTATTCTCATTCATAACAATCCAAAAGTAATTATTAATACTATTTTGCAGATGGAAAACTGAGGAAAAGAGTGTTTAAGTCACTTGTCCAAAATTGTACAGCTACTAAATAAAAAATCAAGGATCTGAACCTAGGAAGTCAACTGCAGAGTCTCTGCTCTTGACTACTACATTCTTTTTATGGGCTGAATTTTGTCACCCTAAAATTCATATGTTGAAGTCCTAGGCCCCAGTACTTCAGAATGTGACTCTAGTTAGAGATAAAGCCTTTAAAGAAGTAATTAAGTTAAAATGAAACCATTAGAGTGGGCCTGAATTGAATCTGACTGGTGTCCTTATAAAAAGAGGAAATTTGCATACAGACATGAAGAAAGACCACGTGAGGACACAGCAAGAAGGCAGCCATCTGCAAGCCAAGGAGAGAGGCCATGCAAGAAACCAAACTTGGGACTTCCCTGGTGGTCCAGTGGTTAAGACTCTGCACTCCCAGGGCAGGGGTCATGGGTTCAATCCCTAGTTGGAGAACTAAGATCTCACATGCTGCATAGTGTGGCCAAAAAATAAGTAAAAAAAAAGAGAACTCACTGACACCTTTATCTTAGACCTGCAGCCTCCCAAACTGTGAGAAAATAAACCTACTGCTTAAGCCACTCAGTCTGTGGTATTTTGTTATGGCAGCTCTAGCAAACTAATACAGTCATACTGCCTCTCACTGAATATGAGTAAAGACTAAATTCCTTCAACATGACAAAGTCCTTCTCCTTCTGATTCATTACCCTCATGACACTAAAAATCTGTATTCCAGACACCCTGAGGACTCAGCCTTCCCCTTCTATGCATTCCCATTATTTCATGTCTTTCTTTATGGCCTCCCTCTGCTCATTCAATAACTTTAGTCCTTTTTTATCTGAAAACTTGCAATTATCTTTTAAAATTTGACTTGAGTGACATCTCTTCTCTGAAACTTTACTAGACCCTCTGTTTGGAAGTCTATTTGGTCTCTCCTGTTTCTATTCTCCCACTAACATCTTGCATGGAAGTCTGTTCACCACTCATCACACTCCATTTCTTCAGAGACCATGAATGAACTCCCAGTGAGGGCCTTGCATTGTGCTGAACATTGAAGATGCAGAGATAAACGTGGTGAGTGCTTGCCCTCAAGAAGGTTATTCTCTAGTGAAGGAGCCTACAATAATCCATGGTGGTGTCAAGTCTAGAGATGGTCACTTAATCCAGCCTGTAAGGCATCAAAGACTTCTTGGAGGAGCTGAGGCTTTAATGACAAATATGAATAGGAAGAAATGGAGAGGCACAGAGGCCATTCCAGAAGAACAAAGCAACATGAACAAAGCATGGAGAAACAGTGGAGTGTAATCTTAGTTCCTTCCAATGGACTATAATCTTGAGAGCAGTTATCATGTCCAATTTAATTCTAGGGCCTGCCCAAAATATTTGGTAAATAAATGATTATTGAATGAACAAATGCATGAATGAATCAATGACTCAATGAAAGAATAAATGAGAAGCAAAAAGAAAAAAATACCCTCATATATCAGTTAAAACCCTTTGGTTGTAAGCACCAGAAACCTACTCCAACTGACGTAAACAGAGAGTTTATTAGAAGGCTGGGGTGGAACTCATAGGATGGGAGGGAAAGTGAAAACCAGGCTGGAAAGGCAGGAACAGGCCTCAGAACAGGACCTGCTGGACAGGGTTGCCCCTGTGGGTGCCACAGCTGGAACACTTGAACCTCCATGTCTTATCTTTTGGGTACTCTCTCTCTCTTCAAGTTCTAGGAAGGGAGATCTAGCATGGGCTTACCTCCTGGCTGAGCCAGATCTCTCTGTCTCTGATTTTATCCAGTGGTAAAGAAAAATTTCCCAAGTAAAAATCAGGTTTCACCACCAAAAATGTGCAATAGATTTTGAGGAATCAAGAAAAATAGATAACCACTATATAGGAGTTTTCAGACACTTCACAGCTGGCTCTTTTTCATGGGCTGAAGCATCTTTAGAAACTTTTTCATGTTCAGAGTCATGACTTGTTTTTGCTACTGCTTTCATCAATCAATTAACCCAGTATAAAATTTAGACAGGGGGTAAAACTACCTCAGGAATTAATGCATCCTCTTCTAGCACTTACTCCTGTGAGGTAAGGTGCTTTCAATAACTCCCTTCTAAGTACCAGGCCAGCTTCAACACCTTACATTAGTTGCTAATTTCCCCAGTACTACTCAAGAGCAAGTTTAGGTGTTTTTATATTCCTGGGTCTGTTTTATCTGGATTAGGGAATATTTGTGAAGGTACTTGATTCATTATCTAGTGTTCTATAAATGGGAATTGATATTTCTTTTATATTCCCACTAGAGAACAGAGGACTTTGTTTCCCTTATTTTATCAATTTAGTATCAAAAAATTATAAACAGTGGTTCCACAAAGTCTGTTTATTCCCAGAGTTTAGCATAATCCTTGGCTCCCAGTTTAGACTCCAGGAGACTCCATTTCTGTTGTTCTGGTCTTTGATTCTATGGCATTATACTTTTATTCTTAACTGGTCTCCTGGCTAGTATCTTGCTACAGAGAGCCCTTATTTAGATGCAATCCCTTTTTTGGATATATCTCAGGACGAAACTTCACCGACAAGATATAAAAAGCATAGGATTTACTAATGCCATCGTTCATCACTCAGAAGGAAACTTGCATAAGGCCATAAAAGAGCTCAAAAATTTCCTTTCATTTCACATATTAATTTGTTGAGATATTTATATACCTCCCAAGTCCTAAAACTCATTATTTTGCTAAAAAGTAAATTCTCACCTACAAAATACCTTGAGAAAGAATTGCTGTCTTTCTCACGTAGGTGGAATTCCAGTGTGCTTTCATTTTTATGAGGTCAGATGCTTATTTATGGAGGTCTTGATGGTGTGTCCAAGCTCCGGCCCTGGCTTGCCATGGGACCACCACACACCTACAGCCCTTAGTTTCTACATCTGTAAAATGGGAACCATAATACCTATGGTGCCTTTCTGTCTTTACTTTTTGTTACTATTTTTAAAATTGTGGTAAAATACATATACATAAAATTGACCATCCTAACCATTTTATGTGTACAGTTCAGTGGCATTAAGTACATTCACATTGTTGTGCAGCCATCCACCATCCATCTCCAGAACTCTTTTCGTCTTGCAAAACTGAAGCTCTGTACCCATTAAACAGTAAATCCCCCTTCCCTCTCTCCCCAGTCCCTGGCAACGACCCCTCTACTTTCTGTCTCTATGAATCTGACTACTCTAGGTCCCTCAAATAAGAGAAATTATACAGTGTTTGCCTTTTGTGACTCAATCACTTCACTAAGCATACTGTCTCAAGGTTCATCCATGCTGTAGCATGTGCCAGAATTTCCTTCCTTTTTAAGGCCAACTAATACTCCATTTGGATGCATCCATTTACATTTAAAGTAAGTAAGTGCAGAGGGGGAAGGACTTATTCTTGCCATTTTGTTATTTGTTTTCCGTGTCTTATAGCTTTTTGTCTCTCATTTCTGCCCTTACTGCATTCTTTTATTTTTAATTAATTTCTTGTAGTGACACATTTTGATTCCCTTCTCGTTTCCTTTTGTCTATATTCTATACTTTCTTTGCAGTCACTATGGGGATTGTATATAACTTCCTAAAGTTACAACAATCTGTTTTAAACTGATGACAGTTTAACTTCGGTTGTATACAAAACTTTACTCCTTTACAGCCCCACCTCCTTTATGTTATTGATGTCCCAAGTTACGTTTTTATATATTGTGTAGCAGTGAACATAGATTTATAATTATTTTTTATGCTTCTGTCTTTCAAATTCTGTAAAAGCACAAAAGTGGAGTGACAAACCTAAACTACAAGAATACTGCTTTTTATTTTTGTCCATGTGTCTACTTTTGCCAGGGAGCTTTTCTCATATATTTTTATATAGCTTGGTTTTTTTTTTCATTTTTAAGATTAAGTAAAATTAAATATGTAGAATCACCTAGTTAATATCAAGTACATAAGAAGTAGCTGACAAATGGTCGTAACCTGTCAGTAAATACCTTTGACTTAACTGATCAATCAATTGGATGAATGATTGGATTTCATTCTGCAAAGTGAGGCTTATAACAGGCACAATATATTTCAGCGAGTGGGATTTCTTTGACCACCTGATATGAATGTGGACAAAAAGAAATCAAAGTCAGTCAAAAAACGGGTAAGCCAGGGACATACCTTGACTTTTTCTCCAAAAAGTTCTATGGCCCTTGATGCTAGGTTTCTGGCTTATCACGTAGGTAGGGTCACTGGGGTTAAACTCTATTTTAGAAGATGTGACTTTAAATAGTTTTCCTTTTCCTTTCACTGCTTCAGGAAGTCTCACTCTGAGTCAATGCCAAATGGGTTTGGATTTCAGCGTTTCCCGTAAAAGGTGGTAGAAGAGATGATTCATAAATCCCCTCCTGACCTTATTTATCTCCTGCTCAAGCTGCAGCAGGTGAGCTGTTGGACTTTGAAGCATGGGATTATTACAGAGAAGTAAGTGTGGAAAGGAAAAAAGTGTGCTTGTGAAAGGATTCAGGCAAAGGCATATTTCAAATCACTCATGAACCTACGTAGGCTATATAAACAGACCAAATGAAAAATGAGTGTATAACATTATTATTAAGTGCAATTATGCACATGACATTCGGTGGAACCAGGGAAAATGTGTGATTGCATTTGTTGGATTCAGCTACTGCTTGATTTACAAACATCGTAGGGGGAAAAGGGGGGAATATTTTGCCTGCTACATTGAAAACAATGTGTCTTACAGTCATAGGTTTTGTGCTTTTCTTAAGGAAATATTTATGTCATTCCTTTGTTCAAACGCATATTGTGATGTTATATAGGAAAGAATAATGGAGCTGATGTTGAAGACCTGAGTTCTAATTCTAGCTCAGACACTAAGTACACAGCCCTAAAAAACCAAGCCACAATGTCTTCATCTGTAAAGAGGGGTCAAATATTGGTATTGGGCTTTTTTTTAAAGAATAAATGGATACTATATTTACAAATACCCAAGATAGTGCCATGTACACACAAGCATCAAACAAATGCTAGCTATTGAATAAATACTGGGTTTTTCTTCCCAAGTCACTCCAATTGTTTCCTCCCCTTTAAAGATACATATTATGTATCTTGTATCTAATTATAAAATTTCTACCTGTGTTCTAGAACAATCTTCCATCAAGAAAAAATGGTCATCTGTGATTCTGTCTGATTCTGTGAGATCACATCCCTTGTATTTTTCAGGAAATGTATTTTAATTCTAAAACAAATTTCTATTTTGTAAATGTTTATACATTTGGAAAGAGAGTTGACTTTAATCCACTTATCTGCACACAATGCTAAGATTAGGTTGTCGGTTATATACAAGTATTTGATTATCATATTGAGAGTACTGCATATCATGACAATCCTCAAATATCTTGCTAAGAAAAAGCAATTATCATTGCTTTTTCCCTTCTTCAATAAATCACTTAAATTGATGATTATAATAAATGACAAGTCTAAATGTATGAAATGACAAAAGCTCGATGCAACTTCATAACATACATAGGTCATGATTACTCTTTTATTAAGATGCTGGAGCCTGTATATGAATTCAGTACAAATACACATGATCCCTCTACAAAAAGCAATACGTTTTCAAGATCCATTGGAATTCATCTAATCCATTAGTATTTGGTTTTAACAGTTTAAAATGACAGGATAATTCCAAATCCTCTACTCCTTTTGATTATATTTGGACTGCTTCAATTAGACGCAGGTACATCTTCTTCATTTGTCTCTATCACCTGACTTCCCCCTCACAATTTACTGAGGAAAGGAGGCCCTATGGAAAGCAATGGTGCCAGAAAATAAGAAGTTGAATGCAAATGCGTGATAACACGGCGACGCAGAAAGCAGTTGAACCCACTCAGCGAGTAATCAGAACTAGAAAGCATGGCCTGCAAACGCTACCAGTTTTCTGTAATTAATGTATCAATGTATTAGTCACTGGTTTCACATAGCCCTGAGTATTTTCCAGAGCTAGACCACTATCATGTCACTAAAGATGGAGAGAATAAGGATAGGAGGAGAGATGAAATGGGAGAAATAGCATTAGACGAAATTGAAAGTAGCTGCCTTATTTTAGGTGGAAACAAGGTTTACTCAATCATTCACAAGATTATCTCAGTTTAGAGTTCTCATACTTTGACGATGGGCTTTAACTTAATCTTCGTAATGAGCCTGTGATAGAGGAATCATTAGACAGAACAAGAAACCAAGTCTCAGGAGAGAGAAAAAAGAAAAAAGCCTTTGCATAAAATCACCCAAGCAGGACCTGGACTTAAAACCAGGTTTTCGTGTTGCAACGTTCTGGCCAGGTTACCCCAGTTACATATTTTGACTTTAGCACTGCGCTGGGGTTTATGGAGATGCAGGATGAATAAATCACAGCCCGTGCTCTCAAGGAATTTACAGTGAGATGCAAAGATAAGTGCCGAATGTTTCATCTGGAGACATAGCTTGTGTGTGACTTCAGAATGGATGCTTAATGCCTAGGAAGAAAGGAAATTCTGTGCCTGACCCTGTGCCGTGTGTGCCGGTGATACTGTGAGGCAGATCGTGGCCATTTCTCAGATTCAGTCATCCAGAAATTTTGTCTAAGTTGCCCATTATTATCTCAGACCAACCAAGTGGGACAGATGAGATCCAAACACACGTCAGCTTCCAAAACCATTGCTGTTGACTGCAAACTATATGCTCTCTCACTTCACTGGGTTCTGAGTCCCTAGCCTTGGATTAGATTTCAGTCTTGATACTTACACAAGGCCAAATATCATACACACACATACACATATATGATATAAATGAAATATTAAATATGAACAAACTGACCTGGGATCCAATCCTTATCCTCTCTGCCATTAGGTTTCATCACTTATAAAATGGGCATAATTATGCCGACTCTGTAGCATTTGGTGCTCAGAATAAACTAAATGTCACATGTCTAGTGCACATCTGGAAAACAGTGAGACTCATAAATGTTTATTTCTTTCCTTCCTTCCTGAAATCTGCACAAGTGGGGCTGCATTTGTCTTAGCACAGTCACCTTGTGCTAAGACTTGCATGCTCTAGAAAGACTGAATCATATCGCATCACTGCAGAATGGGCTTGAATTCATTGCACGGCTACTTAATTCTGTTCTAGGTGTATTAGCACAATTCTTCAATAGTTCAGCCGTGCATAAAACTATAGTAATAATAAGAGTGTGCACTATTTTAATAGCATTTGATAATCACAGTAGCAGGGAGGTCAGATGTTATTATTATTCCCATTTTAAAGATGGTCAAGACTCAAGGAAGCTAAGTAGATTGTCCCAAGTCACAAGGCATCAGTTCAGGACCCAGACCAGCATCCTCTGATTCCAAGTTCACCATCCTTGCCAGTGTATGACACAACACAGCACACATATCAAACCAAAAGGGACATGTGGTTATTAAGAAAAACGAAGTGAGCAGAATTTCAACCTTTGAGAAAATGATAAAGGAAAGGTTTTGTTACAGGGTAGATGTCATCACCAAACACGACAGAACACTATTATATCTCCAAAGCTGTGGAAAATTCCCAGGCAACAAAGAGAAATCTGCTACTGCCTGGGAACAGGCGTCTGCCTGACCTCTGCTTTCTGGGGATAGAAGTGTGTACTGAGGTCAGGGAGAGGACCCACTGTCAGCAGGAAGAATCATCATTATTTCTGTTCAGAACGAAGCAAAAATGACATCTGTCAAGGCCATTGTTCTTTCGGATGTGGTTTGAATGAACAACACATAATAAGGATGGGTTGACAACACTTCACTGAAAATAAGAAATCCCAAGCCACAGAATGTAGAGTTTTAGAGTTTTGTGGGGCCTTAGAACCCGAGAAAAGCACTTGCAATTCAAAGAAAATCCCAGCTTCAAGTTCATGCTGTACCCTTTCACCACCAAAGCTCAGTATCTGCAACTGTCCATGGATTTGTTATAAAGATGGATGAGCCCATGCACATAAAAGCACATTGAGAAATAGGAAGTGCTTTGCAAATATGGGATAGTTTTAATTTTTATTTCTTTGATGGGAAAATAAATGATCAAGACTTGCCCAGCTATTATTATGAGAGAAATGGACATGAACTCAGTATTCTAGAGTTCACTACTCATTCCAAGACACAACGTTGTCACAACAGTGTAACCACCATTGTCCAAGTTCCTATGATTGGTACTGGGATAAAGAGAAAAATCAGTAAAGCTGATGCTTCCTCTGACCACTGGAAGGGCTAGGCTGGGACAGCTGTCTTTGTTGCTCACTCAGCTCCTGATATTTAGCTGTCACTTATTACCTGTGACACCAGTACATACCAGAGAGTCTGGTCTGAATAGAAGCTCTGTAAATGCAGAATGAATGGTCTCTATACTCCAAAAGCTCCGACTCTAGTTAAGGACCAGATTCAAATAGGTGCTGTGGTAGAGAAAACTGTGCCTTAGAGAACCATAGAGGGAAAGATTCACTCCTGATCTACAGAAAACATGACAGTGTTAACAGCATTAGGTGAAAAACACAGGAATAGGGAAGGTGTTTAATAGAAGTACAACAAAGGATCGTGTAGCGTAGAAAGGGAATGTCTCTTTCTTGGGGACAGGACAGACTATGCTATGCTCACATCTGTGTCCTGTGGACACCATGCCAAGGGCTGAACTTAGCCTTGAGATAAGCAAGTGGCATTGCTGGAAGGAGAGGCCACGTTTTCACCCTTGCCTATGTCCAGACTCATTTTTGTGCCAATCCCAACTCCTTTGACTTTCTACAACATGCTATTGCTGTTTCACTCCTTCATTCCTTGCTACATGTTGCTTTCTCTACATGGAATGACATTTCTCATCAGACATCTACCCTTCCCCAGCTCACACACTCAAATTCATCCTTGAAACTGCACTCACACATTACTTGTTTGGCAATCCCCTGTTTAATCCCGCTAGAGATATTTCTTCTTTGGCCTGAATATATGTCTACTGTTATGTGTGTCCCCCAGAATCAAAACTGTTTCTTCAGATATTGGCTTTTCCTGATATACCATGAGGACAGGGACAATGCATTCCACCCAAATACTCCCACGGAGCATAATAGCCCAGGGCCTAATGGCCTAACACAGAGTTTGTCCATAGGTGTTCGTTAGAAAAATGCAGTTTTAGTTTTTTAAGGAAACTCTGTACTGTTTTCCATAGTGGCTGTATCAATTTACACTCCCACCTACAGTGCATGAGGGTTCCCTTTTCTCCACACCTTCTCCAGCATTTATTGTTTGTAGATCTTTTGATGATGGCCATTCTGACTGGTATGAGGTGATACCTCATTGTAGTTTTGATTTGCATTTCTCTAATAATTAGTGATGTTGAGCATATTTTCATGTGTTTGTTGGCTATCTGTATGTCTTCTTTGGAGAAATGTCTGTTTAGGTCTTCCACAAAGTAGAAATAGAGACACAGATGAGAACAAATGTATGGATACCAAGGAGCGGGGGTGGGCAAAATTGGGAGACTGGGATTGTCACATATTCATTATTGATACTATGTATAAAATAGATACCTAATGAGAACATATTGTATAGCACAGGGAACTCTACTTAATGCACTGTGGTGACCTGAATGGGAAGGAAGTCCAAAAGGGAGGGGACATATGTATGGCTGATTCATTTTGCTGTACAGTAGAACCTAGCACAACATTGTAAAGCAACTATACTCCAATAAAAATTAACTAAAAATATAAAGTTCTTGTTATTTTTAAAGGAATAAAATAAAATAGGTTATATCTGGAGGAAAAATAAAAGAAAATTGCATAACAGAACTGATGGCTTGCTGCTTAAACCCTCACCTGCTGGTGATGGATACGTCAGGTGAGCTGCAGTGGACAAGCTGTCCAAGACCCGGGCTTAGTTACGAGGCTGCAGCATCTATACAGGTTTTGAGTATAACTTAAAGATTTTAATTTAATTTTATCTAAATGAATAGTCCTGCCTCTGATTCTCCAGTTCAAGAAATAGAACAGTCTTTTTTACAGACAACATAGTAGGGGATTTAGTAGTGAGGGCTTTGGTAATTTCCCACCTGTTAATGGATCAACAACAGCAGTCCTAGTATATCCTGGGCTGTGGGCACTGAATGGTAATTCTCTGGTTGCAGCTTCTGGCAGTGTATTTACTCAGCTGTTAGTGGACCCAGAAGGTGGGAGTGGGCCCCCCAGCCAGCTATAAGAAAAGTACCAGGGACTCATTTATTTACTGTTAAACTGTAACCACTTGGCAGGAAATCTGGTCCCACTTTCCTAGGTTATGGTTGGGTGCTCATGAGACATGGTTGTTAGGAGAGCAGCTGGAATATTGAAAATGTCAAAGAGGAAATTCAGAAGTTTGAGAATCTCTGCACAGTTTTCTCATGGGGTAGAAGGGGACATTATGTAGAATTAGACCACATTTGTAATCTCCGAGATTCCCTAGATTGGACTTACCTTGAACTCACACCTGTCACAGCTCTGTTTGCTCTTGTAGGATACGATTTCTTGATTTGGGGATGACAGCAGGGTCTCACAAGGGATTCTGTGGGTGAAAAATGTATATAAAAATACCACATTTAAGTGGGCAGGGAGATTATCTAGTACAGTGGGGGAAAAGGACAGATCTTTGACAAGTATATGTTTTTAATCTTGATCTTGTCATTTAGTCCTATGACCTTGGGAAAATTTATGAAATTCCATGAAGCTTAATTTTATCATCTGTAAAATAGTGTGATAGTATCCACATCAGGGGGCTGTAAGGATGGGTCTGATGCTAAGTAGCATCTTGTCTGACCTGTGGTAGTTGACAAGGGAAATACTTGAAAACATGCCAGGGGTTGATTGATTCTACTTGGTGCCACAATAATTGAAATACTTTATTTTTTCTAATCTCATCACACCTATTGATACATATCTGGTTAAAAGTTTATGTGTTTCTTGGGCCATTCAGCTGAGTATAGAGATTATATCCCCATTTTTCTTGTCCGTACATTCTTGTAGCGCAACTACACAACGTCCAAGAATGTATTGACCAGGATGCACTGGGAAGACTACACTGGGGAGAGAAATATACCACTAGGAAAGCCCATTAAAAGGTGAGGGTTGATGGTGACATAAAGAGGGAAAATGGCAGTTAGATGGAGACAATTTGGATTAATAGCAACAGCGACAGTTACTCTTTAGAAAATAATTTCTATGTGCTTGGAACTGTGTTAAACACTTTTCAAAGTACTTTCGTTTGACCTTTGGAAGAACTCCCTACAGAAGAAATGATCCTCCTGTATCAGATAAGGAATTTGAGATATAAGTTTCTTATCTGAGGGTGTGCAGGTAAAAAGCATCAGAGCTGAGATGTGAACTCAGGCATGTTTGTCTCCAAAGCCCTAGCTCTTAAATGGAAGTCAGTGCTTGACCAGATATAGAATATGAGCAAGAGGAAGAATTATGGAGGTTGTGAGATGCAGTTTATGAGCCAGCCTATATCCACTTAAGCCTGTTACCCCTGGTCCTTGACTTTCTGTGGGTACATCAGCCCTAGTGATGGCTAAGGTCTCTCTTGTGGTTTTGAAGTCCATCTGCTACCCACTCTCCATTGTCTAATGAGACTGAGTGTCTAGTTTCCTGAGGGAAAGGGCCACTGAGTTCTCTGAGGAACTCAAGTATCCACATCTGATCTCCCTGGACCCATGGAGGCTTGGGTTTTGCCAGTGGTTTCCCAGAGGGGCTGAATAAGCCAAATAGGAAGAGTGGGGTGTTCTCCTTAGGGGCAAACTTCATTTCTCTTGGTAAATACATATGAGGGAATTGTTGGATCATGTGGTAAAGATGTATGTTGTGTTTCATCTAAGAAATTTCTGCCTAACTCAAGGTCACAAAATTGAATCCTCTGTAAATATTATTCAAAATGATTTATAGTTTTATATTTTAAGTCTATTCAATGTTTTGAATGAACTTTTGTATATGGTTCAAGTTATAGATTGAAGAAGTTCATTTTTTTTAATATGGATATCTAATTTTCCAATACCGTTTGTTGTAAAGGCTGTCCTTTATTTACTGAATTGTCTTTGCATGTTTTTCAAAACCTGTCAATATATGTGAGGGTCTACTTCTAAAGTCTCTACTCTGTTCTATTGATCTCTCTCTCCATCTCTATATCACACTGGTTTTAAGACTCTACCTTTAAGTATGGAAACTAGATAGTGTTGATATTTCAACTTTACTCTTCTTCAAAGTTGTTTGGCTCTTTGCAAAGGGTATTTGCATTTCCATATGAATTTAAGAATCAGATGTAAATTTTCACAAACAAGCTTTTAAGATTGTGATTGTATTTGTGGAGAATTTGCATCTTAACAATATATAGTCGACTGATATACGAGTAGTATATATCTCCATTTATTTATGTGTTCTTTAATTTTTCTCAGCAATGTTTTGTTGTTTTCAGTCTACATGTCTTATATATCTTTGGCTAGGTTAATCCCTAAGTATGCTGTATTTTTTATGCTATTGAAAATGGTGTTGCTTTAACTGACAATTCTACCAAGTAGACTTCAGGGCAAAGGAGAAAGATGAATTTTTTAAAAATATGACTACAAGGATTGCATCTGGGTAAGAAGACAGTTTAGGAATGTTTTTCACAGGAAACAAAAAGTGAATGACTTACATTTTAGATTTGTTGAAATTAGTAAAAAAGCCAGGAAGGGCCTATAGGTAGGTGAAAGTTTGGGTCTAGAGTGAAAAATGGAATCTTAGGTAGAATTATAAATCTGGGAATCATTCTATTGAGGTAATGATTAAAATTATAGGTGAGATTAACAGAGCCAATTAGTCCTGCAGAGACCAGGACCTGGATGGGTCCCCAGCAGAAGAATACCATCACTTAGGGAATGGAGGAATGGTTCCCATCCAATAAGACTCAGAGACAGTTTCAGGAGGGGTGGGGAGGGGAGAGCCAGGGCATTCCAGAAACCAGGAACAAGGGTTTCAGGGAGGCATAAATAGAAAAGATGAGGAACGAAAGCAGTCATTAGAAGGTCCTTGGTGAATGGTGAAGACTGGCAGGACTAGAAATCTCATTTGTGTTAAAAAGTGAATGGGAAATTAGGCTGTAGAATCAGCAAATGCAATTGACCTTTTCAAGAGGTTTGTTCGTAAAGAGAAAGAAAAGCAGGGAAGCTATCTCCTGTGCACTCTTGGAGAAGGTTGCTTTCTGGGTTTGGTTTGGCTTTGGTATGGAACAAGGAGAAGAGATATTAGTGCGTGCTTCCAGGTGAGAGGAAAGCTCTGATAGAAAGTGAGAGCTGAGAGAGAGAAGGGTGGTGTGTTGTTTTTGGAGGAGATGTGAAAGGGGTGGCAAATTGACAAAGTGTTCATGGGAACGCTACTGTCTCTGCACTCTTGAGTACACAGTCTGTTAGACCTTAGCTAAGTCTCTCCCACTCCCTCGACATTGTTTTCATTATTTAAACTTTCAGGGGTTTGGACTGTGATCTCTCGTGTCCCCTCTGCTCTATGACTGTCTAGATTCTGTAACGTACAGTGTTGACCCTGTCTTATTCTGGTTCCCACTGTACAAATGCTCCCTGATGAGCTCTGACACTGGTCCAGAGATAATTTATGCAGGTCCATTCCAGAACCCTGACCCAGTGAGCTCCTTGAATTCCTTCTGAGTCATCTAATTCGATGGCTTTAAACATAGCATGAGTGTTTGGTGTATCTCTCCACACTGGGCATCTGTGAAAATAAGAAACCTCTTTAAAATTTGCCAGAACAGTGCAGAATTACTGAAAAGAAGATGTGATTCCTCAACACATCCTTTTTTGCCAATTTTAGACAATATTGTTCCCTGAGGTCATATAAGAAAAAAGGGATTATTTCAGAGTAAATGTTAAATGATCTTAATGCCCTTTGGAAGCACTGAATGTGCAGAGGGTGGAGAAGGCAAAATCAGGTTTAGTAAACGTCTACTGTTTGCCAGCTACTGTGCTAAAAGCTTTAACTACTTTTCAGTGAATGCTTGGATAATCACAGGAAACATATTATGTTTATTTTACAGACAAGGAAACTGAGACTCAGAGAGGTGGGGCCATTTTCCAAGGCCCCCTCCAGATAATAAATAGCAAGGCAGGTATTTGGGCTTAATGATAATCTTTCCTGACTTCTAAGTCAGAACATTTCCCAACACAACTCATATCCTCACCATGGCACCAGTGGCTGGATTCATATTCTAGCTGCCCCCTTTTTAAAATTGAAGTATAGTTAATTTACAATGCTTTGTTAATTTCAGGTATACAGCAAAGTGATTCTCATATATATATATATATATATATATAAACTCTTTTTCAGATTCTTTTCCATTATAGGCTACTACAAGATATTGAATATAGTTCCCTGTGCTGTACATTAGGTGCTTGTTGTTTATCTATTTTATATATGATAGTGTGTATACATTAATCTCAAGCTCCTAATTTATCTTCCCTCCACCCCCGCTATCCCCTTTGGTACTCATAAGTTTGTTTTCTATGTTTGCGAGTCTATTTTTGTTTTGTAAATAAGTTCATTTGTATCATTTTTTTAGATTCCACATGTAAGTAATAGTATATGATAATTGTCTTTCTCTGTCTGACTTAATGCACTTAATATGATAATCTCTGTATCCCTTTCTAAAAACTTTCCCAGAGATGTCCAAGAGTAGGGGGCATATAGTATGGTCTGTTACGAACTAACAGACTTTTTATCTTTGCTGGTCTTCAGTTTTCTCATCTGTAAAATAAGGGATGATTTCTAACTGGATTTCTGCCCTACTTATACCCTAGTAATATTGTGAAGGTCAAATAACGTGATGTATATGAAAGCTTACTGAAATCCAAGGTGCTGTATTTAAGGTATGTGTTATTAAGACTATTAGTATTTCTTACCAAGAGCTCTTCCACTTGCACAGTGGGTACTTGGTAAGTCATGGCTAATTGATGGTGGAAGGGAAAGATCTCGCCTTTTTAAATGCCATACCACATGCCTTAAGGCGGAGGAAGATAAAAAAAAAATGGACCACAGATAGCTAAGTGTAAAGGTTCTGGAGAAAATAGATACTGTCAACTTCTGAACTGGAGGCTCTTCAATCTTAAAGCATTGGAAGGTTTTATACTCTGTTTTCTTTATTGTTTTATTTTCTATATTTACTAAGAAGAAATGTCAATACACTATGCTAGGACTAGACACATGATATCTCATTTTATTTTTAGGATAACCCTGAGATGTATTTACTGAAAATCCCAATTTATAGATAAGATAATTTTGTCAGAAAACTAAGCTGCTCACCCAATATTCTTAACTGATAAGTTGTAGAGGTATAGGAATGGAACCATGTAGGATGCCCACACCCCTGTGGTTTCCCTTCTGCTGCATTACCTTTGCTTTAGCTGGAGAGAGTTTTCCTGCATTAATTTTAGTAGTGATTGTAGGGAAAAATGAGGAAGGCAAACAGATGCTTATCCACCCACCTCCCCTAGTAACTGTGGTTTTGCAGGCTGTTTTAATAAAGGCCATTTTTCTTGGGGAGGGATTGATCGAAAATATCAGAAACAATATTTTGATACAAAATGGACCAAACACGTAAAGTAGAGTCAGGAACTATGGGAACCAACTAGGAGGTGAAATGAACAGTAAATATGGAATAAGAAACAGGCCCTCCGTCATTCCTCAGGAGAAGATTATTCAAAGATCATAATAACATATGATCATAATAATACGTCGTCAAATAACAATAACTCACTGCGTGAGTTAGCTTGGGCTACTGTAACACAGACTGAGTGGCTTAAACCACATACTTTTATTTCTCATAGTTCTGGAAGTTGAGAAGTCTAAGATCAAGGTGCTGGCCTGCTTCCTGGCCTGCAGACTTTCTAGCTGTGTCCTCACATGGCAGAATGAGAGATCTCTCATCTCTTCCTGTTCTTATAAGGACAATAACCCCATCGTGGGGCCCCACCCTCATGACCTCATCTAACCCTAATTACCTCCAAAATGGCCCACCTCCCAATACTATCACATGGAGGGGTAGAGTTTCAACATAAGAATTTGGGGAAGACACAAATATTCAGCCCATAACATACATGTGGAACAAGTGAATGCAAAATACGTAGAACCACATTTAAGCAGGAAAATGGGGTTATAAAACTGATAGTGAGGAAAATAATCAACTTCCCTATGAACCTGAGGATACTGAACCTATTCATTATTTCTAGTAATTTTTCTGTGCATTCTTGTAGATTTTCTACACATATAATATCATATGCAACTAATGACAGTTATGGTCCCTCCTCAACCCCAAACTTATACTTTTCCTTTTTTCTGTCTAATTGTGCTGGCTGGGGTCTTTATTATAATACTGAATACAACTTGTGATAATGGGAAACCTTGTCTCATTCCTGATTACAGAGGGAACTCTACATCTTTTCAATGTAATTTTTTAAAAATTCTATTTTTTGGTTTCAAACATTATCTCAGATTAACAAAGTTTCTTTCTAACAAAACATGTTCGGATATTTGGGAATGAATTTCAAATTTTAATAAATAGGATTATTTTTATCTATTGTCATGGTCATATTAATTTTCTCATTTTTTTCTGTTAATGTAATGAATTACATTGATTCACTTTTAAATGCAGTCTTGGAACAAATGCTGTTTGACGGTAAGAACCCCTGGGAAATTTTCCTTTTTATTATTCTGTAGAAAAGTTTGCCTAAAATTAGTGGTTTTTTTTTTTAACAAGCCATAATAGAAGAATTTATTCACAAATCACAAATCTGGCAAAGGACTTGTATTCAGAATATGTAAAGCACTCTCAAAATTCAACATTAAAAAATATACCCAAATTTTACAAACAAGAAAAATTTTGAGTACACACTTTGCCAAAGAAAATATACAAATGGAAAACAAGTTCAACATCACTAGTCACTGGGAAAGAAAATTAAAATTACAATGAGATAACACTACACACCTATTTGAATATCTAAAAGCAAAAGAACCAACAATACCAAGTCTGGCAAAAACATGGAGCAACTGGAATTCTCACACACCGTTGGTGAGAATGCAAAATGGTCCAGCCACTTTGGAAGACAGTTGTATTTCTTATATAAATATACACTTGTCACATGGCACAGCAGCAATCCCACTTTTAAATATTTATACAAGAGAAACAAAAATTTAAGTCCACAAAACAGCTGTAAGCTAACATTTAAAAGCACTTTATTCATAATTGCTAAAATATTGGAAACCATCAAAATGGCCCTCAATTGATAAAAACTGTTGTACACACGTTCAACGCAATACTACTCAGCAATTAAAAGGGTCTAGCTACAGATATGTGTAACAACATGAATGAATTCCAAATGCAGGATGCTAAATGAAAAAGCCAGACCCAGAGAACACACACTAGTTGATTTCAGGTACTTATGTGACATTCTGGAAAAGGCAACAACCATCGGTCAGAGAACAGATCATCAATTGCCAAGGGCTGGAGTGAAAGAGGGGTTGATTACAAAGAGGAAGCACGAGGAAAATTTTTTTTTTTTTTTGGTTATGAAACTTCTGCATCTTGATTGTGGTGATGGCCACAGGATTCTATATATAAGCAAAACTTATAGCACTATACAGAGGAAGCAAGGAAGAAAGGAAGGAGGGGGGAAGGAGGAAAGAAAGTTTGTTGTAAATTTAATAAATTTAAAAATAAAGAAAAACTTTAAAAAATGATTATATATTTATCTTTGCACAATAAGCTGTGTGTGTGCCTAAGATTAGTATTATTTATTAAAAATTATTTTGTAATTTACCGATGAGTCATCTGGGTTTGGAGTTTTCTTTGTGAGGTTTTTAATTTTGTATATTTAATCTCTTTAAAATTTATGAGCTATTCATATTTATGTTTTCTTCCTGTGCAAGAATTAGAAATTTGTTTAGGCATTTGTTTGTTTATTCTTCTAAATTGTTGAAATTTTTCAATTACTTTCAGATATGCTATTTAAAATTCTGTAGTATCTGTAACATAGCCCACTTTTTCTTCTTAATCTTGATATTTTGTCTCCTGTTTCCTTGGTCAGTTTTTTCTGGGGTTTCTCCATTTATTAGTGTTTTGGTTTTGTTATTCTCTATTATATATCTATTTTCTTTATCATTAACCTTCTCCTCATATCTTTATTGTTTGCTTTCTTTGGGCTTAATTTGCTATTCTTTTCCTAACATCCTGAGATAGATGTTTAGAAAATACTTATTTTTCAGCTTTTGTTCTTTTCTAATATATTTATTCAAGCCTATGAATTGCTAAGCTTACCTTTAGCTACATCTCACTAGTTCGCTATGCCATAGTTTTATCACGTTATTCAAAATGTTTTAATACGCATTATGGTTTCTTCTTTGCCCCATTGGTTCTCACAGTATACTTCTTAATTTCTCAACATATGTGCATTTTCAAATTACTTCCTAGATTGATACCTTAATTGTACTCTGGCTAAAAAATATTCTCTGAATAATTTTTGTTCTGTTAAATGTGACAAGATTTTATAGTCCAACTATGGTCAGTTTTTAGAAGTATTCCATGAGAAGTAAAAGGAGTATTGAATAATAAATGGGTGACAGTACATGGTCAAGGGTTCCAGTTCTGATTGAGGTGGGGTGAGTACACGTCCATTTTAGATCCAAAGGCAGCCTAAATCCGCCTGTGTACCGTGCACTAGACGGAATAAAACCCGTCTCTTCCTGGCTTGAGGTGACAGAAGGGGGCTTACAACTGAAAGACAGAGTAGGAAAAATTCTCTTATTTTTCTTCTCTTGGTCCTAATCCCAGGCAAACCCCAGATTTATATATGGTAGAAAGGATTTACTTTACATTTGAAGCTCATTTTAAAGCCTTTGTTGAATTCATTCCTGCTGGAAAATTGCAGATAATAGTATTTGTTTTGTATTTTGCGAAGCTGAAATATAGGGAGTGTGGGTGACTTTGTCAATGATACACATTGCTCATAGGACCAATTTTATCCCAATTAAATTAAGCGAATGTTCACTTACAGACTGTGTGTTTTATCTGAAAATTACAGACTTCATTAATAAACCAAATTCATAGATTTCAAGGTTTTTAGTAGAAGGAAAAATTGTTTAGAAACAGAAGTTGCTAGACCTTCCAATTACAGCTCTTTTTCAAACACTCCCTTTGCCCTGGGAATCTATTGCAATTACCACCTCTGCCAATGATCAGGCCTCAGAGGTTCACAGCTTTGCCTGGGCCATGGTAAGAACATGAGTGGAATTGAAATTCTCTGCAGCCGGCTGGGATTAGAACAACATATTCAACATAATTGTATCGAATTATGGGAAATCTGACAATTTGGTTTATAAGCCTCCTCTTCATCATTTGGGGTCCACATTCTACACAGTCCCGCCTGGCACAGGTGAGTGTAAATCCCTAACCAGGACAGGGTGGGAGCGAGCCAGATCCAGACTGAGGCAGAGCCTGAGCTCCTGCTACCCTGATCCATGTACATTTTCTTTCCTTTCATCCTTCTTCCCCTTGCCGAATACTTAGTGCACCCGCTTAATGGGAAACAAGGGGTCACTGCAGTAATAGGCCATAGAAAATAGGGCACAAAGCAGAAACCATCGTAAGGAAACATAATAAGCCCGTCATATATTTTAATACACTACATAAGATCAGGAGTCTCTTTTCTTGCAGATCTCTGTGCAACAGACTTTGAGGGTTATATGGTGTACTGGAATGGATAAGGTTCCCCCCCCCAAATTCATGTCCACCAGGAACCTCAGAATGTGGTCTTATTTGGAAATAGAGTCTTGTAGAAACCAGGTTTTTGTTGAGATGAGGTATTTGTGGATTTGAGTGGGCCCTCATCCAATGCCTGGTGCCTTTACAAGAAGAGAAAACAGAGACACACAGACACACAGGTAAAGCAACGTGTGATGACATAGGCAGAGATTGGAGAGATGCTGCCACAAGCCGAGAGACACCAAGACTGATGGCTGGTGACAGAAGCCAGGAGAGAGGTCAGGACGAGAGTCTCCTTCTGAGCCCTGAAGAAGGCATTGATCCTGCCGATGCTTTGATTTTGTACTTCTAGATTCCAGAATTGAGAGTAAATTTCTGTTGTTTTAAACTACTAAGTTTGTCATCATCTGTTACAGCATCCCTAAAATCTAGGACAAATTGAAAAGATATTGTTGAACTAAGAAGGGACAAATGAAAGGCTGAAGGAACTTTGCAGAAAACTGTTTGATCCTACTTCCATTTATAATAAAACTGGCAAAGATTTTGTATTATCTATTACTTATGGATGTATAAATACCTAAAACACAGCTATAAATATATTTACATATTTAAAGCAAACACTCATATTTTTATCTGTAGATACAGTTTTCAAAATATCAATTATTTCTGATTCTTACAATTACTCTGCAAAGCAAGCAGGTCACATGTTAGGTAGTTCATTTTATAGACATGTCAGATGGCCCACGGGAAGACAACTTGACCAAAGATCCCTTATCGAGTTAGTGACAGAGCTGGGCTAGAATCCTGATCTTCTGGCTCTCTAAATATTCTTTGAATAATGGAGTAATCAAAATAATATCTTTACTTGAAAGAGGAGGGAACGGAGGCTCAGAAGCACAAGTAACTTACCCAAATTTGCTGAGCAAACAGCACAGACAGAACGAGGAACCAAGGCTTTCTAACCATTAGGTCTGTGTTCCCAAATATCATCTCCTGCATCCCCACTTGGCCTGTGTGTGTGTGTGTGTGTGTGTGTGTGTGTGTGTGTGTGTGTGAAGTGATGACATCAGGGACTTGGGTTAAAAAAAATGTTCCCTGTGACTGCTTATAAGTGAATTCTATAGCATAAAGAAAAATGAGGAGAAAATATTCTGTTGTTTTTGATTGTCCTTTGATGAAATAGTCAGGATTTAATGCAAATAGTTTGGGCACCTCAATCAACACAGAATTAGTATGGTTGAACTGAAAGTCAACCATATTTAACCTTACTTTATAGCTACTTTGTGCTATGTTACTTAAAAAGCTTTAGTTTAAATTAATCTGTCCACTAACTGAGGTGAATCAAATATCTTTGAGATGTTCAGAGACTGCTTGGAACTTAAAATGCTCAACTGGAAGGTCTCCCTTGCCCACCTCACCTACCCTTGCACAGTGATGGTCCAGCATAGGTGCAAGCACCTCCAGGTCATGACATTCACCACTACCCTGAGTGTTAGAAAGCTCTCTCTTATTCTGGTCCTTGTTTCCAAAAAGAAGCATCTAATCTCCCCTGCACATGAAATGTGGGTTTTCCTTTTTGTTCAGCTATTCAAGTTCTAACATTCTGATCCCTCCTTGATGAATGTCAACACATCTATTGGTTCATTGATTCATTCCACAAAAAAATTGGTATTGGACTCAAACTATGAGAGAAAAAGTATTCAGCATCTATGTAACATTTATCATGAGACAGGCATGGCTCTGAGAGCTTTATAAATATTCTCTTTGAATCTTCTCAACAACCTCATGAAGTAAGCACTATTATTCACCTGATAATACATATTTAAAGTTTAATAAATATGTTTTCAATAAATGAGCCAGCAAATGGATAAATAGATGGATATACAATAAAAATTATTTCATTATATGGGTTTCCCTAATTCTCTCTTATTACTCTTTTGATTTTAAACCCAGGGACATTATATGATACCCAGAATGGACAATGCCATTAGGGGCACACTTTGGATTCTAAAACAAATGCCTCATTCTGAACCGTCCTCAAGAGGCTGTTCCACAAGACGCTTTGAGTTGATAGGCTCTTCTGAAATTGTTCAGATGAGTGGGTGACAGGAGACCCTGTAAAACCCAAACCACAATGAAATGCATGACGTCTGCCTAGGGGCAGCTATATTCTATAATCAAGACAATTCTACTCTGAATGGATCCTAACCCTTTCAGATATATTCACTCTGGCTCTAATTAGCTCAAACCCCAAATTATACATGTAGCTCATTTCTTTGAGGGCTCTTCAAACTCCGTGATGATTACGGGTTGCAATTTCTGTTGCCATGATAAGAATGACCTTCAGCATTCCCTTCAAATAATTGCACCTACTAGCGTATGAACAGAGCAGGCCCTAGTGACTCCGGCTGGTACAATTCTGCTGCATATCAATATCATTAAGCAATTCTGAAAAAGAAATGACTTCGATCTCAGGGATAAATGTCCATTTGCAAACACCTACAAATTAACTTCTTTCATAAATACCTACAGGTAGTTTTCAAAATGTTCAAGAATAATTTCATTTTTGAGGGAAAATAAATAAAGGCAAAATACAGAAACTTGGCCCAGGTAGAAATGGATTTTATTCCTATAAAATTCCATGAAAAACCACTAAACTTTTGGGATAATACAGACTGTTTCGTTTTGGTTTCATTTTCTTTTTTTTCAAACAGTGATATTCACAAAGGCCCAGTTTAATTGCGTCAGTGTGTCTACGTGTAACATGCTATCCCCGATTCTCTAGACAGAAATTATTTCTTCTTTATCTAAATCCATCCATTTAAAAATTTCTTCTTGTCCCACTCTCCAATGGAGGAAGAGTGTCTCCTTGAGTTCAGGGGATATATGACGTTTACGTCTGTTTTATTTCTTCATCTACCTGAAACGGGATAAACTAGGCAAAGTCCCTCCTTCCATGGAGCTTACAGTAGAGTGGAAAAGTCAGACAGTTTTCAGACAGTTAAAATTCAGCCTATATTCCAGGATAGAAATAAGACCAGGGGCTCTTGATTCCCCCCAAAATCATCACTTATTGTCCATATTAAAAGAAATTCATGTTTGTGACTGAGTAGTAGGCTTGTCTTCCTGATTCCTCCACATACATGAATGTGGATCTCCAGGACTCTTTTTCTTTCCTAGTGTCTCTGTCCTTTTTTTGCCCAAGTTGACACAATTCCTTTAAAGATTCTGCAGGGTTCCCATGTGTCAATTTATAATATCCACCATTAGACATAGGTCACACTCACAAATAGCCTTGTGATCATCTCTTCTCTAACTTGGACTCCCTCTGAGGCTGGCTTGGGACACAGTCCTTATAATTCATGGAAGCTCTATTGAAAGAGTGTGTGAGGCATGCCCTTAAGATCCTGGATGAACTTTCACCTCTTTTAAAGGGTTTATGAAGCACCAATTTAAATCTTTCTGAGGTGTTGTCAAAGGGTTTTTACAATCACATACTTGCCTTTACCTTTATTCTAAGACTTTTTTTTTCTGGCAACACTCTCAATTTGATCTTTGCTCTGAGGACTTTTCTTAACCTGAAAATAGTCTGCTGGGAGAGACTAAGGATAAAATATAGGGTTTTTTTTGTTTGTTTTTTTTTAACCCAACACATCCTGAATACTTTATATTTACTTTAAATTTTTCTGAAAGCTAAAAGATTCTTTTTTTATCTCATCTCTTTCTATTTTCATCTTATCATACATGGCTAAAATAAACCAGATGGAAATTTTAACAATCTGCTTTAAAATCTTAGAAAAATCCACCAGTTTGTTAAGTATATTTTCTAATTTCCCTGACATTACAGGTGACAGTGTTGACAAAATTTTCTCTGAACTCCCACCTTCTCTCAAGGCCCTCCCAGTTGTATCACTGCCTGGGCCTATAACTAATGCCACATGTTTTGGAATTTTTCTTATAGCTGTGTCCACAACCTCTTTCAGGCACCGAATTCTGTTGCAATCATTAATGCTACATCACAGACTACCTCAAACCTCAAAACAATCACCATTTTCTTATGCTCATGGATTCTGTAGGTCAAGAATTCAGAAGGGGCCCATCAAGGATAGCCTGTTTCTGCTCCATGATACCTGAAGTCTCAGCTTATAAGGATTTAAGGCTGTGGTGACCCAATTGTTATGGGCTGGGATCAACAAGTCTCATTCACTCACTGTCTGGCAGATGAGTGGAGAGGATTTGAAGGTGAAGATGAAGATGAAAACTAAGGTGCCTATGTGTGTCCTTAGGCAAAGACAAAAAGGTCCTACATCTAACGGAGTGATTCCAGCTTCACCGCCCTCAACAGTGCTTGGTGTGGACCAGCATTGCTAACACTGTCTTACCAATACCTGCATCCTCTGGCCTCTCTCTCTTTCCTTTGTTTAACACTTGCTCAGCAAAGCCCCATCCTTGGGTAAAGTGGTTACTTACCTTTACCATGACTATGCCTGGAAATCTTATACTTTCAATAAATTTGATTTCCACTTTTTCATACTTCTTCTTCTCTCCTTGAGCTTCTGACCTTTCTTCTCCACCTTAGTCTGAGTGGAGACCTAACACTTCATAGAAAAAAGGAAAACTAACACAACATTGTAAATCGACTAGATTTCAATTAAAAAAGACAAAAAGAAGAAAAAGAAAAGCCTATTTATAATGACTGTATGTGATACACTTAAAATCTGAGCCATAATCTCTTAATAATAATAATAAAAATAATAACGATTATTATTATTAACCATATGTCAAAGGATTAAAAGAGCAGTGATGTTTCCTCAGTGAAATTTCCTGCAATATTTCAAAAGGGCCACTGGAGAACAAGAGGGAGATAGACCCTAGTTCCTGACCCTGAGCTACGTTTAGATCTGATGGTAAGTAGCACACTTTTGAGAGGTTGACCAGTTAAGATACAAAACAGAGGGCATGTTAGTAAAGAGGTTGGAATACAGGGCTTGGTGTAATAGGGAATCAAGATTCCAAGGGATACAGTGGGAAGACTTGAAAGGGAGAGGAGAAGTGGGAGGTGGTGTAGGGGACAAAAGGGCACAGCACGGTGCAAAGGCAGAACAGGACAGATGCCTGCATGGGCCGTTTATCTTAGAAGGTGAACAAGTACATTAGCCATTTGTGTTCCCATGGTGACGACCTAGGCCTTCCTAGGGACAACAGCCACACCGCTCTCCAGAGTGGACAGTGTGTGAGCCCAGAGGACTTCTGCTCTCCTCCTCAAGGACACGTGCTGAGGATTCCCTCTGTTTGCCTTTACTGCTCTTTATGTCTTTTTCTTCTCTGACAAATGGATTCATCCTCACACTTCAAAGACTAGAAAAATAGTACTCAGAAATGAAAGTGTTTCTAATTCTCTAGGCAGAGTTAGCAACTATATTACAGTACTTAATACACTGTAATACAGTGAATTACTTACTAACTTTTTCTCCAAGTAATTTTTTCAGAGCTATGTATTGCCTTTTATCCCTACATATTCTCACTCTTAGCATACTTCTTCAGCCATAGTAGGAATCCAAGACATATTTGCTGAATGAAGATTCCAACTGCATGTGTACGTATCGGTCTTCTCCACTAGAGTGTGTGCTCTTTGATATAAAGGATTTTTATTTTATTCATTCATTCACTGCAGCTTTAGAACATTTTCTGCCACATAGTAGGTGCTTATTAAAAGTTTGGAGAATAATAAATTTGTCTGTATTCTTCCCTCCTATTCACACCATGATTTCAATGGCAAAAGTTACTTTGATAACTGATGAGGAGAACTGATATTGGTATAAATGTTTCCCTGCCAAATTGTCCTCCAAATACATACAGCTTACAAAACGAGAAAGTAGATTTCATTTGTATTCAGCGATGCTGCAATCTTTCCAATCCGGTTTAGCCTAGACTCACACGACTGAGCTAGAATGAGGTTTAGGAATCCCGAAGCTCTGCTCACTCAATCTGCAGGTGTGTTCCCAGGAAGGTACAACAGAAATGATAGAATTTCCATGGTTTTTGGTTCCTGTCACCTTTCCTGTTTTCAGTCTTGTAGAGATTCGTAATTGCTAGGGAGATCTCTCCTGGATGTAATTTTCTTTTCATTAAGATTAGAATTATCTGGGTAATGAAATGCTATCTTAACATTTCCAAGTATAAATCACAAATTCCCAAGAAGTAATTTCGTATTTATTTACCTAAGAGCAATTTTAGGTTTAGAATCCTTTGAATCCAGTTCAGCAGAAACTCATGGGTCCTTGACTCTGAGCCAAGTGCGTGTCAGGTACTGTGGAAAGCATCAGGGAACTGTATCCCACGTGAGGCAGCAGAAGCGTGGTTGTGGATGTGCCCCTACCCCCATCCCAGACAAATGCCCCTAAACCTATGTGAGACACACTCTGGCCAAGAGAACTTTATCAGATACTGTCCTCTCTGGACACAAGAATCATGACCTGAATTATCTCACTCAATTTAGGTATTTCCTAAAGAGTGTTCTTTAGAACTCCAGCATTTTAAGATGCTCAGGAGGGCAGCGGGGAAGCAGGTGGGAAACTGGGTTCCTTGTGTTTGGAAATGCTGGATGCTGTAACTTCCTCCTAAAGAGATTTTTAAAATATCTCATGGAATTTTATTGCACACATTTTGAGGAGCAATACCTGAAAAGCTTCTTTTGACTCTGAAGGGATGTTTTTAAAAATTGTTTACTTTAAATTATTGAATCTACATTCTGTAATGAATGTAACTACTGTATCTCCCAACAACTTTTCCCAAATGATTTTAGTTTTCATCGATGATACATGCCTGAATCAACTATTATATTGGTGGTTGGAAAATAGTGATTTTTCTAACCATTATTATTTCTACATTTATAAGCTGACCTTCTTTCCACTTCCCCCCCTTTTCTCCCTATCTTTTCTGCATAATATTTATGGGTATATGGATTTTAAAAAAAATCAGTGTGATCCATTTCCGAAATTAGTCTTTTTATGTTCAAATTATCACACATTTAGACAATAAGAGCCTCTAAAAATGGCTTCGGTGTTCCACCTGAGTTTCCAATTTTAGTTTCAATTTCAAGTTTATTCAAGTCACTGCAAAATCTAGTTTTTCAGCGGTAGAACAAAGAAGCAGAATCAAGAAAACACACAAAGCAGTTATGTTTTTTATTTTTTAAAGCATTTACAAATTAAAGCATTATCTCCTTAAAAAGTTAAGTGGCAAAATTAAAATGTGGTAAAGGGATCCATGACCTGAATCCCCTGATTCTTTGGTGTTTTGCTCTCTGCCTTGCCTACCACCAAGTGTCCTCTGCCTGCTGATACTCTGATCTTTCCTGGAAAGTCACAACAGGGAGAGCACAAGGGTTTTTCGATGAAAGTAGCTGGGAGAGGGGAGGGAGGAGGGTGGCAGTGCTGAGTTTTGTGCTAGTTAACGTAGGACCTGAAAGTTACCATATGCCTCACATTCTATTAGTTCCAAGTTACATCATTGACTTACATCATTTGGGTTAAGTCATTCAGGGTTACATCATTATTCTTGAATGTTCTCACGCTCACCACGTTTGTATCTTTCCTAAGCAAGGTGGCCATATGCCTATCGGAGTAGCTGAGTCTCATTTGGGGTGACATAACCAGGGATTACAAGCAAACAGGATGAAGCAAACTTTATTATATTTTGAAATACACATGCCAACCACACTCCTTTATTCATGGCCCCCTAGGCTTTGAGCACTTTTTTGCCTTATGGTCCATGAGATTGAAGATTTATTGCAGCCTTTCCCCGTCTCAGATCTGGAATTAGCTCTTTCTTAGGGAAGTCTGACTCCCTGGAATTTAGAAACTAAGATATGGGTGCCATGTATGCTCATTGCTTCTGTGGCATCCCTGGTTCTAAGTCCTTTCAGTAGAAAAGCTAGGAAATATTTATATATTTAAATCACAAGTTCATACTGATATTTCCAATTCAAATTTTATATCACAGGGTTGCCTTTAATTTCTTTTATTGTATATTTTTATTTGACTGCTTCTACAGCAAAAACCTTGGATTCTCATAATATCAACATGCTTACTTATTTGCTTAGCTATAATATAAAGAAATACTTCCAGATTTTTAGTATCAATTTAAATATTAACAATAAAACTACTAAGTAAAAATTAAATTTTCTTGATTTTTTTGTCCTTAAATAATATTTTGCTACAAATGCACATTCAGAGTACCACGTTCAATTACTTGAATTAGTCTCTTTGATTATGTTAAAAATTGAAATACAGTTAGAAGTTTACAATTTTTATGTTTTTATTAAATTGGATTTTCCAAAACTCCATAATGGTTTTGATCCTACTTTTTGCTTCTTTAAAAGTAGAGGGTTGTATCTCTTAATTATTTTCCATATCTTGTTCTTTATTCTCTTTTATCTCTTCCATATGTTTCTTCCCACTAGAAGAGTAATAATAATGATAATTAATATGGATTGAGCCCTTCATTTAATACTAACAAATGTAAAGAGCAGTTACCATATGACAAGCATGATTCCAAGTGGTATATACAAATACAGTTGATCCTTGAACAGCACAGGTTTGAACCGCACGGGTCCACCTACACGTGGATCTTTTTTCAGTAGTGAATACTGCAGTACTTCACGATCAGCGTTGGTTGATTCTGCGGTTGTGGAACCAAGGATACAGAAGACCACAGATATGGAGGAACCACAGATATGGAGGGCCAACTGTAAGTGAAACGTGGATTTTGACTGGATGGAGGGTTGGAGCCTCTAACCGCTGTGTCACTCAAGGGTCAACTGTATACTAACTTAGTCCTGACAAAAGAAATAAAAAATAAAATTGTTTTTTTTTTTAAAGAAATCAATTAATTCATTTACTTTATTTTTGGCTGCGTTGGGTCTTTGTTGCTTCGCTCGGGCTTTCTCTAGCTGCCGCGAGCGGGGGCTACGCTTCGTTGTGGTGCGCAGGCTTCTCACTGCAGCGGCTTCTCTTGTTGTGGAGCATGGGCTTTAGGAGCGCGGGCTCAGTAGTTGTGGCTCACGGGCTCTAGAGCGCAAGCTCAGTAGTTGTGGTGCACGGGCTTAGTTGCTCCGCAGCATGTGGGATCATCCCAGACCAGGGATCAAACCCGTGTCCCCTGCACTGGCAGGCAGACTCTTAACCTGCACCACCAGGGAAGCCCAAAAATAAAATTCTTATTTTCATTTTGCAGATGAGAAAACCAAAGCATTATATACAGTAGTAACTTGCAAAGGATACACAGCTAGAAAATGAGGAAGCTGGGCCATTTCATATAAAAGATTTAACATTAAACTATACCCCTACTCTGTATATTACATCTTTCTAGAGATTGCACTTCTTGGTAAAAACCATAAGAATAGAAAAAACGAGGATAAAAACAAATGTAGGCTTGGACTGGATGAATAGAAGCAGAAGCAGAAGCTCTGAATTAAGGTGATTGCAATAGGACCCTGGGGAGACATAGTATATGCCTGGCATACAATGTCCCTCAGAACATTTATGAAATGACCACTGTGTGCTAGGTGCTTTCATATAATTATCTGACATAATTATCACCAAAGTCACTTTAAAATAGCTTTTATTAACCCCTGGTCCAACAACCAATAAGTTCAAAGATGAGATTGCATACAGGTCAGCTTGAGGTTCTTTTACTAGGATATTGCTTCTGTAGCTTAAAGGAAGCCTGATACTCACGGGCAATGCATTTTGGTTTACCAAGACACGATAATGAGATTATCTTTCCTGGGGAAGGATTTGTACCTCAGTAAATAAGAGAGCTACATTCACTACAAGCTCATTGGTCTTGCCTACATAGAAATGACCATATAATAAGCATCAAAACTTGGAAAACCAGATAATAGCTCTTATTTCTTCTGGGCTTGAACCTGCAATGTCTACTGATTCTCTGCCAAGTTTTTGAGAATGATCAGGGAAAGTTGAAAGCAGATCAAATTAATTCATTTTAAGATCAAAAGGGTATGCATATGACATGATTTCATTAAGAATTAAATAATCCACATGATTTCAAGGTTAAAGGCAAAAAAACTACTCCACATAATGGCTTAACAGTCCCAGAAGGAGTTTGAATGAGGAATAATGGCCTTTAACTAAGAACAGGCCCTTCTAGGTTTAATAAGAAGTGATTTCTCTTAATTGCAATTGCCTTGAAGAAAGGTATTCAAGGTCTCAGAATCTGATAAATTGTAGCTAGAATTGACATAGGAGATTTAATTGGGGGGGGGGGGAAGAATTTTTTTAAAATTCAACCAAATCTAGGATCTTCTGACAGAACTGAGCAATTTTACTCTGCTTAATGTAGACCCTCAGGAATATCAAACCAAATTGAAGAAAAATAATGTGTGGAAATTACTGAATTCGTTGAGTGTGTTGGTTTTTCCCCATAGCAGAGCTGTAACTTAAGAGCCAGACTAATGCCTCTGCATGAGGAGGGGGCCTTATGAGAGCAGGAAGAGAAGCTTGAGGAACTCAGATCACAGAGCCTGATGGTGAGAAGCTCTGAGAAGAGGATGCTGAGAGACCAGTAACCAGTCAAAGATAGGAGACATTTGGGCAAGACAGATGGACCCAAGAGCCGATGCAGTGAAGATATGGCATTTACTGTGAGCTGGATGGAGGTCCACAGTTCTGAGCCTAAGTCCTTCTAGAAAGCAAACAACCGGATAGATCATCGTCTAGAGTCTATGACTTGGTTTGCCGGGAGGGTTGTTTAGTTTTGTTTTTCAGGTAAGAAAATCATTTGACTCTTAATATGTTGGGCCCAACATCTCTCTGAAAATCTGGTGGAAGGCAATGACCTCTATAAAAATATGCATGTATTTATACTTTCACAACATTTTGCTTATAACATCAGGTGTTTGTGATCTAAAGGCCATGCTCTGTACTGGTTAAGAACCTCTGATGCACAGGACCAATAAAAGCAGGTAACTCCATTCTCAGGGATTTAGTGTATGATATTCCTTTACATTTATCTTCTGATCTAATCTCTACCACAGCCACATAAAGTGGATGTCTCTATCTCCATTTATCTAGAGGAAGAAATAAAGTTCAAATAATTAGAGTAATGAATAAAGTTCATGTGACTAATAGGCTGTATAAGATAAAAACATTTACTAAGTATCCCTGTGCTCTCCCGTGCTTTTTCAATCTCCATTGTAATTAGGTGAGGCCACGAGACTAGTTCTAGCCAATAGATTGAAAGAAGAAGTGATATGTGTCATATCTGGGCTAAAGGTAAATAGAGTCAGTGAATGACCGTCTAGCTTTTCTTCCCCTACTTGCATATTGAGAGGTTGGACAAGTTATGCTGCTATAACATACAAGCTCTAAGTGCTTCTCCGCCTGGGGACGGCAGCAGCTCTACTGACTGTAGTTACTCAGGTACCCAGGCTGAAGTGTGGTCTACCTCGGCACATACTTCCATGACTGTTGAGACACTTTTGGTCTGTCTTTCAGAAGTGACAAGCATTACTTCTTATTTCATTAGCAAGGAATTTCACGTGGTCACTGTGATGGCTAGTTTTATGTGTTCACTTGGCTAGGCTATAGTACTTAGTTATTCAGTTAGACACTAAGCTGTGTGTTGCTGTGAAGGTGTTTCGTTAATTAGCCTACTAATGATGGGGAGCCTTTAACAAGTTCTTTCCCTTCTAGCCTCTGATTCTTCTCCATCTAGATCTGGGTGGGCAGATTCACACCCACCAATAGTGCTAACTCAGGTTTCCAAACACTTAAGGTCAGTAAAGTTGGAAATTAGGGTTTTGTGAGCTGTTTCCCCACAGCTGTTACTAAAAATTTCAAAATACAGAAAATTCAGAATAATAGTATAATACACACCCGCATACCCTACACCTACATTTGTTTATATTTTGCTATATTTGCTTCCTTTTTTCCTCTCTCTCTCCCCCTCCTCATTCCTCCAGCATTTTTGTTAAACCATTTAAAGAAAATTGTACATATCATTCACTTAAACTTTACATATTTAAACATCCATCTCCTGTATATCAAGGATAATCTCCTTCATAACCACAAAATTATTAGCAGTCTTCAAAAGGTTAATAATTTACAATACCATCTAATATGCTCTCCTTATTAAAATTCTACCATTTGCACCCAAAATGTATTCTATCACTTTTATTTATTTATAATTTTGGAGCCAGAATTCAACCAAAGTATGGTATTTCATTTGGTTCTTATGCCATTTCAATCTCTTTTAAGCTAGAGCTATACTGTTCCATATAGTTTCTGAGTAGCACTGACCATGTTTCAGGTACTTAATACCCACAGATAGCTAATGGACACCATGTTGGAGTTTCATTATTGCTGGAAGTTCTATTGGATGAGTCTGAAAACAATTCCTGAATATTTTCTTTTCATGATACCGACTTTTGGAAGAGTTTAAGAGTGCTGTCTTATAGATTTCCCATGTTCTGGGCTTGTCTGAGTTTTTCTCCTTGGTGTTTTCGAACTGGAATTTAGATCTAAAGCTTGATGAAATTCAAGTTCAACGTGTTTTGGTGTGAATAATATGCAGGAAATGTTATATTCCCTAAGGTATCTCATCATCAAAAGGGTAATAATACCAGGTTGTACAATGTTGCCAATACTATATTTTATCACTTGGTTAAGGAGGTGATCATCAGATCTCTCCATTGTCAAGGTATGCTTTTCCCGTATAATTACTACGTAATCCATGAGCTGACATTGTAACATCATGCAAAGATCCTGTTTCATAAGTAGACATTGCCCAATAATTTCTTAAACCATGATGATTCTTGCTTGAATCAATTATTATGTATTCAGGGTTGCAAAATTATTTTTTAAATACAATTTTGTATCCTTTCTATGTTTATTAAAAGGCATTATTTTGTACAGGAAAGCTTCATTCTCTCTATTTTTCCTTTTCTTTTTTGGAATAAAACTATGAATGCATGGATTTTTACTTATTCAACTTTTAAAAATCAGTCTTTAAAACCAATCTCTCTCAATTTTATTCTCACATATCCTAAACGTGGCCAGTGGGAGCTCCCTTGAGCTGGCTATGCAGTCATCTTGTCATGACCACATTAACCTTCAAGCACTTCTTTTTTTTTCTGGCATACCAAGATTTCTCAAGCTCATCTTGTACTTTCTCTGGCCTAGACCTGGCAACAGCCATTTCTCTAAGAAGCCCTGGTTATTTCTTGATTGGGGAGTGAGATTTGGCATCCAACAGGTGTATGAGCACTGTGTCTGGGAGCTATTTTAATATCTAAAAAAATCTAACTGTTAATGAAAACATCAAGTTTCTTTTCTTTCAAATGAAATGACATCAAATTTGTTTTTTATATACTAGGTGGATTATTCCATATGGATTAGAAACCCTCATGAGTATTGCCATTGACTGAGGTTAATTTATAAAGGAAAAACAAGGCTTTACCCCATCACCATTGCAGTAGGATAATCTCAGTCCCCTTTCTGTTCTACCTCTTTATTTGAAAGAGCAAAACTCAGCTTTTAACTATCTCTAATAACATTTTAAATTGCCATTCATCTCAGGATTAACAGTGTAGCAAGATTATGGTGAATAATCCTGAAGCTTCAGGCTAAGAAAATTTCTCAGAGGGACATGAGTTATTCCAAACTCTGGCTACCTAGTTCTTGCTTGGTAAATGGACCATAAGTTATCACAGAATGGAATTTGTTAAAACTAATTTGCCAGAACATTTAGGGTAGAGCCTCTTCTGGCGAATTATATCTTTTAACAGGCTTTGATATAAAATGTTATTTTATATCTCCTTTCCCAAATGTTAAATGTTTACTTCTAAAACTTTAAACAACAAAACACCTGTTAAGTACTAGGTGTTTGATAGAACACTTTTACATATAACATCATTTCTTGATTTTAAGGTACCACCAATTATAGTATAACCATAAATTTAAGAAAAAAATTAAGGACAAAATGTTTTAAAATCAATAGAATATATTGCAGTAACTGATATGACTATGCATATAGTTGTCCAATTAAAAGTCATTTTTTTTAACTTTTATAGTGAGATCTGATTTAAATCTCTTCATGAGAGGCTAAAGACTCATTTGAAAAACTGGTGGCCATTGGATGACATTCATAGATTACTGAACATGATGGTACACTCTTTTTCATAATCCACGCTCTGATTTAGACTTTTCAACAACTGACAGATCAATGTCAAAACGTATTGAAGAACAACAGGACTTTGTATGCATTTCCTCTTTGAGTCATCTTGGATTTCTTTAGATAATATTTTAAAATAATTTATTGAGGGCTTCCCTGGTGGTGCAGTGGTTGAGAGTCCGCCTGCCAACGCGGGGGACACGGGTTCGTGCCCTGGTCCAGGAGGATCCCACATGCCGCGGAGCGGCTGGGCCCGTGAGCCATGGCCGCTGAGCCTGCACGTCTGGAGCCTGTGCTCCGCAACGGGAGAGGCCGCAACAGTGAGAGGCCCGCGTACCGCAAAAAAAAAAAAAATTAAAAAAAAAAAATAATAATTTATTGAGGTATAAGTTACATATTGCATCCTTTTAAGGAGGTATGCTTGGAGGAGCTCTGAAAGATGTGTATACACATGGTATCATTTCAATAATTCAAACACAGAATATATCATCACCCCAAAAGTTTCTTGGATACCCCTGTAGTTCCTCCAACTCCAGGAAGCCACTTTTTGCCCCTATAGCTTAGCTTGTATTTTAAAGAATTATCTGTAATAGGATCATCCAGAATGTGTATTTTGTTTCTACAATATTTTGAGATTCATCCACATTGGTACATTCGTTCCTTTTTATTACTGAGTAGTATTCCATTGTTTGGAAATAGTCATGTTTTGCTTATCTGATCACTTGTTGATGGGCATTTGGGTTGTTTCCAGTTTTTTGTTTTTTTTTTTTTACAATTTTTAATGAGGCTAACATAAATATTTATGTACAAGTTCTTGTGTTTCCATGTTCTTGAGTAGATATCTAGCAGTGAAATGATAAGATCATGTAGTCAGTGTATGTTATACTTCACAAGACACAGTATGTACTATGCAGCTTTTCTCTGGCTGTTTAAAGGTACTCTCTTCATCTTTCGTTTTCAAAAGTTTGATTATGATATACCTAGCCATGCTTTTTATTCATATGTCTTCTCTTTGTGATTTTCTTTGAGCTTCTTAAATGTGAAAATTTATATCTTACACCAAATTTGGGAAGTGTTTGACCTTTTTTTTTTTTTTTCTTGCGGTACGCGGGCCTCTCACTGTTGTGGCCTCTCCCGCTGCGGAGCACAGGCTCCGGACGCGCAGGCTCAGCGGCCATGGCTCACGGGCCCAGCCGCTCCGCGGCACGTGGGATCTTTCCAGACTGGGGCACGAACCCGTGTCCCCTGCATCACCAGGCGGACTCTCAACCACTGCGCCACCAGGGAAGCCCCCGACCATTATTTATTCAAATATTTTTCTGCCCATTCTGTCTCGTCTCACTTTCTGGGACTGGGATGACAGTCCCACGTAGGTTAAGCTTTTTGATATTGTACTACAGATTCCTGAGGCTCACTCTTCCTCCCTCCCTCCCTCCCTCCCTTCATTACTTCCTTCCCTCCATCTATCCCTTCCTGTGTTTATTCACTTTACTAAATTGGATAATTCCTATTGATCTATCTTTAAGTTCATTAGCCATCTTCTGTGATCACAAGTCACAATTTTATTAAATCCATCCCACGTTTTGTTTTGTTTTTAAATTCAGATATCGTGTCTTTGAATTTTAAGATTCCTTTTGGTTCTGTTTTGTATCATCTATTTCTCTGCTGAGATATCCTACATTTTTATTTAAAATGAGCTTATTGTCTTTAGCCTCCCTAAACAAATTTAGAGATGCTGCTTTAAAATGCTTGCCTGCTAATTTCACCATTCATTTAATCTCGAGTTTTTGTCTCTGTGACTATTTCTTCCCTTGAGAATGGTCTCTTTTTCTTGGTCCTTCTTCCATCAGGCAATACTAGATTGCACTGTGGGCACTGCAGAGGATTTGTTAATGAGACTGCAGATTTATTATTTTCCTTTTAAGATTGTGATGCCTTTGTTTGAGCGGATAATTCCTTTTCCCTAGACTCAAACTGAAATCTTGTCTCACCTGTGGTTCAAATCATAATCACTTCTTTTATCTTTTAAGGAGGTTGCTTTGAGCTTGCCCCAGGAACCGGCCAGAATCTTGCAGAGTTTGCACACAGAACCTGGGGCTTCCGATCTCTAACTCTCTCTCTTTTAGGATTCTCCCCTCACCTCCTGGTGGTTGCGGTTATCCTAGGTTCTGTCGTTCTATGCCTCAGAGCAGAAGGACAGTGGGATTTCTATGGGAACTTTAGCCATCCCACGCAGTCGCACAATATGATTACTGTCTGGCAAAATCTGTAAAAATGTGGAACTTATATTATTCCCTTATTCAAAATTTCAATACCTTTCCAGAATCTGTCTGCTTTTGGTCTCTATTCAGAGACTTCTAGAAGTTGTTTTGTGTATCTTTTCTTCCCACATATGTTGATCTATTAGAAGCTTACGCTGCTGTGTCGAAAGTGGAACCACCTTAGCTAAAAATTAAATTGCTGGCAATTATATAGTTGCTAGTGGAAGTCAAGGTGAGGACAACTTGTTCAAGTTTGCTGCCTACAGTAGTCAGAGTAAGGACAGAGTGGAGGATATTTTAATGGGATGAGACCAGAGCTGGTAAGGCAAATGAGGAGGTTTTTCAGGGGGTATGCCAGGAGAGGATAAGTGCTTGAGATTGTGAAGAGGGGGCAGAGTTGAAAGATATTTAAGAAGTAAAATTGACAGAGCTGGATGTGCTAGGATTTGGTGAGTGAAAGAGGGTGATATTTGAGACTGGGTCTCAGTGCTTTTCTGGATGAGTGACTACTTGATTATAATGAAAGAAATAGAAGGAGTTTTTTTTTGTTTTTTTTTTTTCCATGGGAAGGAAGTGGGTATAAAGAATCTAGTTTTGGAAATTTTGAGTTGGAGAAGCTTGTGGACAACCAAAATGGGTATGTTTATCATATGCAATTTGATGTGTGGGTTTGGACCTTTCGCAAAGAAGTCAAGATTCAGGAGTCATCAGCACATACGTGGCAGTGGAAGGAAGCCCTAGTAGTCAATAGGATTTGTTTCTGTGGGCAGTGGCAGCTGCCAGAGCCTTGTGGACAGGACATTGAAGGGACCCAGTGGAAAGCTTCATCTGGTTTAGTGGAGGGCAGCCTGGACTGGTTGGGTATGAGCTTGACAGTAGGTAGGCCAAGTAATAAACTTACTTCAGTAACCTAAACGTGACAGCATCCAAGGTGATATGCCTCAAAATAAAGAGGGTGCAAGGGGGAATAGATAGAAGTAAGACTTTCTGGAACATTAAAGTGAACAGAACTTTTGAAATACTTGTATGTTCTCTTAACGTGTTTCACTCTTTGGCCGTGAATGAAAAAAAGCAAAAAACCAAAAGAAAGTTTCTCACAAGTACATCACCTATAGCCAGTGCCCATACAACAGCATTGCTGATCTGGTGATGGGAAGGAAGCCCACGATCCCATGACGTAGATCAGGCCAAACAGAACAAGGACTACACTTGTGGAGGGACCATGGATTTCAAAGCAAAGGCCTAGGGAAACATAATGAACCTCCAATGATCAAGTTCAACCCTAGAAAGTCTTAAATTATTCATTCTTTTTATCACTTGCAAGCTCTTTCCTCTGACATTCTACAGGGTTATTTCTCTCCTCTGAATCCTTCAGAGCCTTGCTTTTATCACTTGTAACATTAAAAATAATCCCTTAGACTTTGGACCTGTCAGTTATTTATAGACAAATGGCAGGGCTGCCATGCCAAGGCTGCAGATACAGAATGCTTGAAGACTCCTTTAACCTTTGCATTATTCATGTCATGACAAGCCTAGCTTTTCCTGAAGTCCTTTATCTCCACCTTCTTTTTACATTCTTGAAGCTCTCAAACTGAATTTTGGGGGTGAGAATAGTTCTCATCAGAAGGTAAGAGGAAAAACAATCTCCTTATCAGGAATAGAGCTATTTTTATTCACAGGCAGCTCCATACAATGGATTTAGATTTTGTTGATGAGACGCCATGATGCAGTGAACTGAAGCAGCCTCTGCAATTCAAGAAAAGTTGGGTGCATCCGTGCCTTAAAACAGGGACATAGACTGTATACCTGCTATGTTGTCTTCTGATGGAAAATCAGACTTCGATTTCTCTTATGGAATGTATGTGTGTAGGTAGGTATTATCAAGCACTTATATAATGCATTCCATATGGTCAAGCTGTCTTTTAAGTGATTTACAAACATCTACTTGGGAGGTAATTAAGTTTAGATGTGGTCTTGATGATGGAGCCTTCATGACAGGATTAGTGTCCTTATAGGAAGAAGAAGAGAGACCAGAGTTCATTCTCTCCAACTTGTGAGAACACAGGGTGAAAGCAGCCGTCTATAAGCTGGGAAGAGAGTCCACATCAGGAACTGAACCAGCTGGCACCCTGATCTTGGACTTCCCATCCTTCACGATTGTGAGAAACAAATATATGCTGTTTGAGACACCCAAACTGCGGTATGTTTTTAAAGCAACCCAAGTAGCCTGAGACAATGCTTCATCTAGATGAGAGGAAAAATGTCCCAAGATATAGGTTACATAGTATGATTTTGTATTTCATAAAGGTAGGAAAGAGAGAGGGAGAGCAGGAGAGGGAGGGGGAGGACGGGGTGGGGGAAAGGGAAGGGGAGGGAATATCCTACCTGACGAGAAGTCATTCTCATACAGTATTGTTAGGTGTATAATTTAGTACACAATTAATGAAAGGCAGTAAGAAAATAGGTACCAAGTCTTACAAATATGTCTACACTTACAATGCACAACATTTAAATTAAAATTCTCCAGGAAAATCTGGAGGTAGGATATGGTTATTATCGCAAGAACCATCTACCAGCCATGACTGAGGTATGTATTTTATTTTAGTTTGCCTTAGTCTTCTAACCACAAGACTGGGTGGCTTAAAGAAGAGAAATCTATTTTCTTACAGTTCTGGAGACTCTGGAAGTTCAAGGTCAAGATTCCAGACTACTTGGCTGCAGCTTCCTTGGTATTCATGCCTCTCCTTTCCAGGGTAGTCAAACTTTCTCTTGTAGCTGGTTGATTTTAGCCTGGAATTTCCCATCTTTCCTTCGGTGGTGGGATATTTCTGCTAGACATTGGTATCAGATTCTGGGCCCAGGATGGTTTACTTTCTCTCTCATGGAGGTAGAGAATCTTTATCTCCTAGGTAGTTTTCTTTTTACTAACCTGTATGAGGGCCACTTATATCTCTTATGTTCTGTTACAGGTGAGAGGATTTGAGTTTCCCCGTGGGAAGGATTGGCCCTATTTAGAATTCAGGCTACATGGTTCTGTTCTCTGATGGGCTCAAGAAAACTCATGATTTAATGTGATCAAAGTACCTACATTGTCAGAGTTACATTCTCTGCAGCATTCTTCATCTTAGGTGGAAGCAGAATCCCACCTTTTTAAGAGATTAACTGTAACACAAGGCTCTGAACTGAGAGAAAGAACGTGGGGGAGTAAGGAAGGAATGAAGGGAGGAAGGTAGGTAGCCTTTTTATAGCATTTTATCATTCATAAAGTACATTCCCATATCCTATGTTACTAACAAAATTCTACTGAGCTGTTACTGAGCCAGGTGCTTCTTAAGCCAGATCCCGCCAGTGTGAAGCATTTCATTTATCAAATCGAATCTTACAACATGCATGCTACCATTATATTCACTTTACATCTATTGAGACCTAGGAAGTTGATTTTGTTCAAGATTGTCCAACTAGGCTTTTTATCAGCATCATTAAGTTCATTCCTTTTTATGTAAGCCACCCCAAAATATCTGTGCTATAAGAATCATTGCTTTATTTCACAGGAG
Source organism: Grampus griseus (assembly GCF_964374135.1). NCBI lineage: Eukaryota > Metazoa > Chordata > Mammalia > Artiodactyla > Delphinidae > Grampus > Grampus griseus. Next base: position 8,689,841 of record NC_139009.1, read on the forward strand.
AGGAGTCTGCAGTACAGAAACAAAAAGTGACTGCTACAAGATCGTAGAGAAGAAACGTAAATGGTGGAAACAGTTGGAAAATAGGTGCTTGATTCTGAGTTATGAGTGCTCTCCATTCTACAAAGATATTGGAAATGGCTTGAAGCAGGGCTCATGGAATATCATCTCTAAATTATCCACAGTCATTTGCACATTGCCCAGCATATAACGAGACAAATTCTTGTTGAATGAAAAAGGAAGAACAATGGGAGAGATGCATGGGGAAGAGAGAGAGAAAAGGAGAGACATAGAAATAGAAGGAGGGTCATAAAGATAAAGGGGACAGAAGGAAAAAAAGTTCCCATTTATATAATAGTTTTGAATGAAAAATAAAATTGCCTTTTCTGTGCTGTTAGGACATGATTTTTAATTTGCAGAAGTCATCAGCTGCAGACGTTGCCTTCCATGCAGCTTGTCTGATCACCATGACAAAGGCACTGCCTCATCTATAAATAGATGGTCAGATGGATTTCACATCCTGCCCTGGTTCTCCCAACTGCTTGATGATCCTGACAACAGGATTGAAGAGTGATTCTCTCCACCTCAACTGCGGAGGCTTCACTTGCACTCTCTTCTGGAAGATGACAATCACACTCATTAAATTCAACATGAAGGAGCTTCAAAGACGTGTCCTTTCAGAGAAATTGAGCCAGAGCCCTTTTCCATTGCATCAAAGGGAGCTGTGATATAGTCAGCCATCCAGCCTGAATCTATTGTTAGGACAACAATCTGAACCTTTCTTTTGCCTGTTTGGATCAATGTTAACTGGAACGTACATGGCGGAGCTGATGTCAGTCAAGGCTCAGGTAAAAGAAAGCTATTCCACCGGACACTTGACGCTTACAGGTTTCCATTGTAAGTGCTGCTGTGATGTATTTGAGACACCTGGAACTCAGATCCCAAGAATGAACACTGGGTCCTCCCACAGTTCTTGACCTTGGGCAAGTCATTTAATTACCCCCGAAGCTCGGTTTTTCCTTCCTACTGTGCTTAACAACAGAGCTTCTGCAATAAGACAGCACTGGTTAAAGCACCAACTCAGCAACTCTGTAACTGTGGGCAATTTACTGAACCTCTCTGAACCCCAGTTTGCTCACCTGTCAATAGAGACGCTGGAAGTGTGTCCCTTAGAGGTTCTTGTGAGCGCTCTGAAGAGAGTGTCTGGTACATGGTTTCCATGGCATAAGATGATGGTGAGAATGAGGGGTAATCTCACAGTGTTGTGAACATTAAATGACACATTATGTAAGGTGATTTTTAAAATATTAAGGTGTTTTTATTATGATTGAAATGCAGCAGGGTCCTTGCCCCCCATCCCCCAGGTCCTCAGCCTGACTTTTACCTGTGGAAAAACTTTAGCCAAAGAATAAGTTTAATCAGAGAAGTGAGAAAATGCAAAAACAAAGGAAAACAGTCAAAGGAGACCAAATAATAATAGTTTAGTCATTAAGCAAAGTCAAGGACCTTTAATTCCTCCTCAAGGGCTATAGATCATATTCTGAGCCATGTCCTGTGAGCTGTCTTATAGACACTGAAACCCTCACCAGGTGGAAGAAGGTAACTCCATGATGACCGAGCTGTAGCCATGACATGAGCTGCCACAGTTCCAAGAACTGGCCTCAAAGAAATGGAAACAAACTGAACCTGGAACTGAAGATTAATTGTACCTAAACTAATCAAGATGACCAGTTTCACGATGACTGTCGCAGCTGACTGGGCTGTTTATGCATGTAGCCCCCTGCCTCTGTCTATAAAAGCTCTCGCCCCCTAATTGTCAGAGGAGGGAGTCGGCCTTTGGACAGGGTTCTCTCCCCCACCCCCGGTTGCCAGCATCCATAATAAAGCAAACTTTCCTTTCCACCAACCTGGCCTCTTTATTGGCTTTTGAGCGGCGAGCAGCCGGACCCCACTTTCGGTTACATGATTACAATTGAAAGTATTAAGGATGCTTAAATATTAATACACATTCATTCATTTAATTAGTATTTATTATGGACATATGCAATTGAGCTACCTACAAAACCAGAAAAGAGCTTTGTCCTTTGTAACAAAGGTCAAGAATCACAGACCCCTTGGGAATTCCCTGGCCGTCCAATGGTTAGGACTGCACTTTCACTGCCAAGGGCACGGGGAACTAAGATCCCACAAGCTACGTGGCATGGCCAAAAAAAAAAAAAAAAAATAGAGAGAGTCACAGACTCCTTAACTTACTAAGACTAATTTAATTTACTTTTTTTTTCTTTTCTTCTTTTTTGCATAGATCAGTTTCATACATACCTGAGACGCTTCACTCCCGCGTAGGTGGTTAGATCAGATGCCATTTCTCTTGGTAGTCTTCAAAGCAGGCATGTTTGTGAACAAGAAAGATCATGTCTGAAGGGTCCCAGACAACAGGAAGAGTGCTGTACCTATACAGGACTCCAAATCTCTTCCATTTAGTTGTGCCCTTCTTCCTATGTCAGAAGTCTCCATGTACTTGAAGATTTCTCTGATGCTCTGCCACTGTTTTGACACTGCTTGTTTGGCACTCTGTAACAGAATATAAACTTTCACTGCTAAACCAACACATCTCAGTAAAATCAGGGAGGAGAGTTGAGTCGCATTTAGGGCCGGAGATTTGTCTCTAACCAGAAGCTCAGTGAATTGCTTGATGTTAAGTGTCATCTCCCCAGACGGTGAAATCTGAGGTCCCGAATGGAGAGTGCTGAGGTGGGGGAAGTCGTCTGTGCCATGCTAAAGTCCTTCCTGATGGCAGTGCAGAACCAGGCAGAGGATGAAGGAAGGGAGGAACATGGCAAATACGAGCTTTAGAAGGGTCACTTGGATAGCAGCATAAGGAGTTTTACCCTGCCAAGGTGCTGAGAGATTTTTCAATAAGTGACACAAAATGTTACCTGGAGCATGTGTATCACACAAATCTGAGTATTGATTTGGTATAACTTGATGACTGGGTTGGGCTGTGAGATTTTTCACTTGTGGCTGGATTGACTTGGGTCTATATTAGGTAACTCCCAAGTGAGGAGGAAACCACTTTAGAATGGGTACACGTGTCCTTTTACTGGAAGTGAGAGCTTTTATTCTTCAAAGGAATCAGATTTTCCAGTGACAAGGCTCTTGTCAGGAGAAACTGGTTTTGGATTGAGTGACCAGTCTCAGTTCCTTTCCTTTCCTTATTTTTTGGGAGGGTGGGTACAGATCGGGAGTGCATCTGCGGGGGAAATTACATAGCAGAAGAGGCAATAATGTCTACCCTAGTGGATTGTTGTGACTATTAAATTAGATAGTAGAAGTCAATAGAAGGATGTGTCTTCATAAATAAGAGATTCAACGATGAAGGTGAGTAGTAATTATTGTTATTATTTCACTGGAAAATAGGATTTTAAAAAAAAAGCATCATTCCTCTGTGGGTAGCTCGGAGGCTATCTGGAGAGGTAGACAAGCAGACAGGTCATTTGGGTACAGGTCCATATAACAACCTGCCTCTTGAAAGTCCACGGCAGGAAGCCCAGGGATGCTGCCATGCCTCAAGCAGCAGGGAGGGGAGACAAGCCCAGGAAATTTTTCTCAGAGAAGGTGACAGCTGAGCTAAGCTCTGGATGGACCAGGATAACTGAGCTGTTACAGGATTTGGAAATGGAGAATAAAATCTATTTTGAGTCAGTTTTCCTTCTAGAGAATGAAATACAAGAAGTGAAATTTAGATTCTTGTGGAATTGGTTTCCTTTATTAATGGTGCCTAATGGCCTGTAATTAAGGCACAACTTGTTAGCTAAACCAACAATTACTGTTTGTTTGAAGTGCAAAGGGAGAATAATGAGTGACCTTATTCCACAGATTTCCTTTCTTTTAGTAGCTTTAGCAATCTCCGGTTGAGTTTCAATGTCTCTCTCTCCCTTTCCCTCCCTCCCTCTCTTTCTCTCTCTCCCTCTCTCTCCCTCTCTCTCTCCCTCCCTCTCTCCCTCTCTCTCCCTCCCTCTTTCTTTCTATCTCTCTCCCTCTCTCCCCCCACTCTCCCTCTCTCTCCCTCTCCCTCTTCTCTCTCTCTCTCTCTCTCTCTCTCTCTCTCTCTCTCTCTGTCCTCCTCCCTTACTCTCTACACCCCTCACTTCCCCTGGACACAGATACCCATGCTCACGTGTGCGCACACAAATACACACACACACTGAGTAGAATCTTTTAATCTATACAGAAATTAGCTTGCTCTCTTTAAGCATTTGGAAAAAACTGCCCTTCATTTAAACATACTTCACAGCTTTCATGACCACTCCACCTTTGCTCCAACTCCTGGTGTCTGTATCGAAATGAGTCTTAAACAGGAAGAAGGATGAGGATGGGTGGGTAGGTTGGTGGAGCAAAGTAACCATGGCTGGGTTAGATGGTAGAACACCTGAGAAACAGGACCACATTGACCCTTTTAATTCATTGTGAGATGGATTTCCTGTTGGAGGTGGCCATTGCTGCCGTGACATGGGCAGAAATGTGTGTGTGTGTATATGTGTGTGTGTGTGTGTGTGTGTGAGAGAGAGACAGAGAGAGATACAGAGAGACACAGAGAGAGAGGGAGATTATTTCCAAGGCATAGGAAAGCTGGGAGAGGAGCCTGGGAGGCACATCTAGGCCAGTAGTTGTCATCCTGAAAAGCAAGGGCAGGTGTGGGGAGGGGTGGGACTGAAGCTTCTTGTAGCCACGTAGCTCAGCGTGGCAGGGAAGGAGACACCTTTCTTTGTCTCAGGCATTTTGTGGATGCTTGGAGTGGGGGTGGGGAAGCTGGTGGTGTTTTTCTAAAGTTTCTGCTATTTCGCACATTTGTGCATTTAACAGAGAGGAAAAAATCAGAGGAACAGATGCAGATGTATGGTCGGTATGGATCTATAGGGAGGGCCTTTTGAGCACATATAGGCAGAACACTGATTCTTCTTGGCAGGTATCTCTTCCATGGAAAAGAAAGACATGGCTATTCTGACATCGTCCTGGACATGGGTTGCTATTAGCTCAGGATGTGGATGACTAGCGAATGCATAGCTGTTACGAAGTGAAAGAAGGAAGGGATCACATCACATACAAAACTCTTTTTGTCATAATTTCTTCTTAAAGAGCTTGTCAGTGCTGCTCTACCGAAAATTAACTGTCACTTAATAACAGGACCTCCTTAGATGAATCTTTAAATTCTCTGGAAGATAATTTTTATAACTATTGATTAATCCACATATAACCCCTCTAAGGTTTGTTTAGTCTTAATTCTTTGTTGTCTTGATAAAATTCCAAGTTGAAAGAATCCCTTTAAGGAGTGTGTGTGTGTGTGTGTGTGTGTGTGTGTGTGTGTGTGTGTATGAGAGAGAGAGAGAGAGAGAGAGAGGGATTGAAATTAATACATGGAGTAGTATCTTTGGAGACAAGCACATTTGAGTTCAAGCCCTGGGTCTGTCATTTATTTATTATCAGTGCTGAGTTTTCAACCTCGCTTTCATTCTCCTTACCTTTAAAAGACTTTACAAGTATTGAATAAAATAATGTAAAAATCCATAGTGTGAGGCCTGACATATAATCAGTGCCTCACATATAATAATAGCTATTCTTTATGGCTGTGAATTGAATTGTATCCCCTCAAGTACATATGTTGAAGCCCTAACCCTCAACGTGACTGTCTCTGGAGATAGGGCCTTTACAAAGGTAATTAAGGTTAAGTGAGGTTATAAGGGTGGAGTCCTACCCCTATAGGATTGGTGTATAAGAAGGAGAGATTAAAGCTGTCTCCAAGAGGCCAGTAAGAGACCTCTCACCAGAAACCGAATTTGTAGACACCTTCATCATGGACTTCCAACCTCCTGAACTGGGAGATGTCTCTTAAGTTGCACAGCAGGTTGTGTTCTGTTTGGGCAGCCTGAGCCCACTAAGCCACTTTAATTGCATTATTATATCACCTCTTTTGTCCCACTCCAACCACCTCAGAGTTACTGTCACAAGGCCAAGAATAGAAAGCCTCACCATGAAAGGCAGTGAGGAAGGGGCTGATTCCTCAGGGATGGAGGATGGGGCTGCCACTCCTCAGAACATGGACCATGAGGTCTCTCTCAGCCATTATGATCTCCAGAGACGCTTGTCTAACCCTCTCCAGTTCTTGGGTAAAGTACAGAAACATGCACAGAGAAGAGGTGAACCTCTCCTCTCTAACGTTACATGAAGGCCATTTTCTACCCAACGAGGTCAACTCCAAATTACCTAAAGAATTTCAAAGAACGTTCATGGTTTCCCAAGGCAGAATTATACACATTTTCATATAGAGTTTCAGTGAGTCAACAGTAATAGAAAAGATGGGTGAAATGTCCATCTTGAGTGACCTTTAAAGTTAAACACATTAATAGTAGGGGAGCCAGCAGTGGCTGCACATAAAGAAGACAGAACAGAGCAATGTTGGTAATCAAACATGATCAAATCCTCCTGCTGCAGACTACTGTTCCCCAGAGTTAGAAAACCCAGGTAAAAATATGACTTCTTCCTAGCTCTCTGTGCTCCAGGGCACACATTTCACAGATAGTCTCTGGCTACAGGTAAAATTCTATCATAGCAAACTCAAAGCTGGTGGGCAGGGCACCCATGCCATTCAATACCGTGTAACTGTGGTATAAGATTTAGAATAAATCCAAATAAAAACGAGCTACTTACAGATTCTTTTGACACATAGCTCCTTCTTTGCCCCTCCCTTGTATGGATTGCAAAGGACGACGAAAACAGCATGTGTTTTCGGGGTCACTCCTCTGAGTCTGATTCTCAAAATCTGCTGATGTTACCCCCCAGGACTCAGCTGCTTTTCCTGTCACACCAGACGAATAATACATATCTCTCACAGTGTCTGGATTAAATTACAAATATTACCTAGGAAGCCAGTAGAAACATTCCTGGCACACACACACCCTTCTCAAGAAGGGTCTGCTTTTGTCCTCTTGTCACGATATTATTCCATTTTTAAACAGTAAGAGAGAAAGCAGGATGTATGGGTGTTGAAGTCAGAAGACCTGGGTTTGAGACCTGGCTCTGCTATTGACTGACAAGTTGGCTAAACAAAAGGCACCAAGATTTCTGGGTTTCAGTTTCCTCATCTGTACAATAGAAATAATATTACTCATACTTCTTTCCCCTTATATGATTGTTGTTCAAGTAGTTTAAATGACAGAACAGGAAAGTGTTTATCGTGTACTACACTATAAACCAATGTTCAGTAGTACAGGGCTTAGAGGTAGGAGAATTCTTCATCTCAGAATGATCTCTACATCAATAGCATGAAACTCAAATTCCCTGCCATGAAGGATGAGAAATTCCAGGAGAAAACTGTGCATATAGTAACAGGATTGTATTTTTACTGAAAATATTTACCTCTTAGGTAATTCCAACATGTCTTTCCTGGTGAAAACTATCCCAGTATACAAAGATGTGATATTATGATGACAAGTAGGGAGGTGTAATTAATAGTGCTCTCATTAACTTCTAGTCCTCTGATATGTTATTTGGTTTAAAAATTACATCTAAATTGTAAAGTAGGAATTACTGTCCTTATATTAAAGATTAAAAAACAAATAAAAAGCTATGCAATTATGTTAACAGAAGATAAATTAAAATAGTGGAGATTGAATTCAGACCCAGGCCTGTCTCATTCACTGTCTCCATCCTAACTCTGCTTTTAGAGGGTCTCATGCTCCATCAACTGGTCTTGAAGGACAAAGGCTCAGGATGGAGACTCATCATCATGGTATGGGTGCTATTTAGTGAGTGACAAGTTTTACATGTCAGTTTCCTAGTCTAGCAGATGAATATAACGATGAATGAGTGAATATTGTAGGACATTTCTGTATAATAATGTTTTAACTCCCAGCAGTAGGCTAGAAGACAAAACCTTATCAGTCTGAATTTTGAGTGTTTCTCAGTAGATAACATGGATCTATTTCTTTGATCATAACATTATGGATAAGAGAGTGAAAATGGAATACCAGAGGAAAATTAAAGAGATCAAGACATATTTTGGAATTTACAACTTCCAAGTCTGAAAATCCCCTAGAAACTCATCAGAAGTGTTCCGTGGGGTATACGTGGGGGGCACACCCTAGTGTCCCCTCCCATCCTTACTGCTAGTGATTTTACCCACACCTACTATGTCATAATACCCTTTCTGGGTCTCGAAGAAATAAAATTTTTATAACTGAAGGGATTAAAGGACTTGCAGTTATTTCTACAAATCATGAAAAATAACTTTAAGCTAATTATTTAATAATTTCACTACCATACATCATTATCTATAGAAAACCTGTAATCAAAGGTAAACTACAAGCATCAGTTCATGGAGAGACCCACAAGTTCATAACTTGAATGGTCACCAAAGATAGTCATCAACAATTCCTCCCCACCCCCCGACCCCACAATAAGTTCCTCCTCTCAAAAGTGGAATCAGTTTCCCTTTCTCTTGAATCTGGACTGGCTGATGACTTACTTACATAATAGGTCATGGAAATATTTCTGTGGACTTTCAGGCCTAGCCCTTAAGAGGCATGGAAGGTTGCCCTTTTGCTTGCTTGACACCCAGCTGCCATGCAAAAAAAGTCCAAGCTACCCTGCTGGAGAGAAATGCCATGGGGGGAGACTTCGGAGGATGAGACCCCATATGGGGAGTGGGGCCATGTGGAGGAGAATTGTGATGCCCTATCTGACAGTCAGCTCTAAGGCCACAGACATGTGAGTGAGGCTTTCATGGACCTTGTAGGTCACCTCAGTCATCAACTGATGCAAAACCACTAAGTGACCGTAGCAGAGACCATGGAAACAGAAGAACCACCTAATCAACCTACAACATCGTGAGAAAAGCACAAATTATTGTTGCTTAAACCATGGGTTTTTGGGAGTGGTTTGTTATGAGATAAAAAGGGACTAAAATTAAATCTCCCATCACAACAGTGCCTCCATTGTGCAGTGAAGTGGGATGGGACAGAGTGGGTGTGCAGGGTGTGCGTATGGTGGGAAGCAGGGATCTGTGTACTTTCCCTGATACCACCCTGCAGTGTTTCTGGGTACCACTGATGAATACACAAGTGATCTGTTCATCTAAACAGCTGTAATTTATTTAGAATGTGTCTTGAGAATGTACTGAATAGCCTTGTCTCTCATGAGTTTGCAAAAGTTGCAGATGAAAGTTTGCAAAAGTTGCAGAGGAAAGTTTACTGGAGTTCACTGAATAGGGCTCTTGATTATAGTTATACATCAATCAGTCCATCCAGCAGTTTTTTGGATTCTGTTGAGCTCTATGCTTATCACCTTGATCAAAAGTGCTATGTAAACACTTGGAGAAATGCCATCCTCATCTTTTGACAAAACTCACTGTGAGTAACCAATGTTACCGAGGGAAACGTAGAGCATGTAAAGTGAGAAGATTCAATTATATATGAAATCTTAGGTTCAGAAATAAATGGAACTCCAAAACCAGGCCTGATGCTCTATAATATGACCTGTGTGGAGAAGAAAAGCCACCAAGAAAACTTCTAGCTTATGAATTAGCTTTTCCTACCTCAGCCTTCTCAAGTAGGTGAGTTGTGTGTACTTGTTTCCTATTGTGATGTAACAAATCATCACAAACTTAGTGGCTTAAAATGATATAAATTTGTGTCTCACCGTTTCCATGTGGCTGGAGTCTGGGTAAAGCTTAGCTGGATCCTCTGCTCATGGTCTCACAAGGCAGAAGTCAAAGTATGATTTGGCCTGCTTTCCTTTCTAGGGTTTGGAATCTTGTTCTGAGTTTACATGGTTGTTAGTAGGATTTAGTTCCTTTCGGTTTTAGGACTGAGGTTCTTGCTTTCTTGATGAAGGTCAGTTGGGGCTACTCTCAGCACCCAGAGCCCACCCAGAGTTTCTCTTATAACCTGGCAGCTCACTTCTTGCAGGTCAGCAGGAGAAAGAACCTCGCACTGTAGTCCCCTATGGTAGAGTCATATAATATATCATAATTTTGAGAGTGATTATCCAATTACATTTGTCATGTCTTATTGGCTAGAAGTAAGTCACATTTTCCACCTGCATTCAAGAGCAGGAGTTTATGCAAGGGTATGTTCACTGGGGCTCATCTTAGAATTCTGCCCACCGCATTACCTTAGGAGAGGTTGCTCCCCAAACATCTTCAGATAAAGATTGCAATTGTAACACCACAGTGTGTGGAATAGCTCCCAGATTATCCCTGATCCTTCTGTGAAGAGCCACTGTACAAGTAAGGGAGACCCACAGAGTTCAGAAGGGGAGGAGTGAGGTGCAAGAGAAAGATTCTGCTGGAAACATGCATATTCAAAATACCAGGGGTGCTAGAATGAAAACTGCTAGATGGAAATCCAAAAGCCTTGAGTGTGGCTGGAAGGAAGGTGTCATCCTCAGTATTTTCCTTAAATGCCAAGGCGCTTCATCAGAAGGTTTCCAGTGATTATTTTTTCCTGGGTCTTACCAAATTAGTTTGAGTAAGTGTCTGACAATAAATCTAATCTCTGGAAAACTAATTGTACGTAGTGATGATGACTTCTGTGAACAGTGCTCCAGGGAAGAACCTGTTTACTTTTGTGGAGGCAGATTTTAATAGGGCAGCAACATTATGCTAGGCTACTTCACATAAGAACTGTATTTATTCTTCCCAAGGAGATAATGCTATTTCCACTTTCTATTGTAGAAAACAAGACCCAGCGAAATAAATAATTTGCTCCATCTAGGTCGTGGTTGCCTTAAGAGCTGGGACTATGCCTTGGTCACGTCTGTATATCCAGTGCCTTCAGATCATAGAAATCAATCCTATCCATCAGTGGATCAGTGGGTATCACATAGCTGCTAAATGGCATTGTCAGGATTCAATCCCCAGTTCCTCTAAATTCAAGGTCCAAGCCACTCTACTACCATGGCACCCTCTTCATCAAAGTTAGGGATTCTCCCTTTTTTCTTGGGTCTCTATCAAATGATCCTAGGTGTTCATTTTTTGTGTTCTTCATCAGTAGGAATGTTTTTAGTGTTTCAGATGAGGAGTCATGCATCAGAAAATGATTACAGAGTGTACCCCAAAGGGAACTTTCTGGGGCATATAGTAGGGAAGGAAGAGTAGAAGGGCAGGAATGGGACAAGGGTGTTATGAGTAAGACATTAGCCTGGGGTACAAGATATAAGGAGGCTCCAAAAAACTCAGTAATCCTGATAAATAATATTTTAATGCAAGATTTTTAAAAAATCAAAATTAATGCAGAAACATTCGTGATGAATAAAATACCTAAATTTTAAATAAAGGCAGGATCTGACCCTACATTTACCTGACTTGTCTCACTTGCTTCACCCTTATTGCTCTCTTGAGCGAGGAGAAGGAAGGGGAGAGAGAAGCAGCAAAAATAGGGTCAGACAGAAGGAGAGCAGAGAAAGGAAACTGTCATGCTCCCATCTCCCCAGCCTTCTAAGAACTGGAATGGGGAAGAAGAAAATGACCTCTGGTCCACAGAGATCAGATTCCAGAGAAGTGACTGCAATCTCTACAAAAAGTGCTAAAGCAGAAGCTTACCCAGTAAGCCACCATATCCATGGTTTCACATGTCAGGAGACTGTGCCCTAGTCTGGACTTCGGCACTGACTTACCGTGATTTGGGTCCAGTGCCTTTCTCCCCTCTGGGCCTCAATTAACCCATTAGTAAGGTGGGAGTCTGGAGACAGATGCTTTCTGAGGTCCCTCCCAGCTCAGACATTCTGGAAGGCTAGACTGTGGAGTAGCAGTACCTTGGGAGGATACTCTGTCTCTTGTTCTATGTGAAAGGGCAGAATTACAGAGAAAGTTTTCCAATGGGTCAAATATGAACATCTGCTGTCTGTTGACCTTCCTTGGCTCTTTCCTCTTTTGTTTGGCAGTCAGTGGGTCACAAGAAGAGGCCAGCAATCATTTCTACTGGTCCCCAAATGTCAGGCCACAAGGAGGGTTGATTGAAGTATTTATCTTCTTGTGACTCAGAGCTGATGATATAATATTTTCAGCTACCTCGTAACTGGGTTTATGTTTAAGATAATGGCTGCTGCATAAGGATCCTTACATGTGAATAATAGTTGTGAGGCTGCATGCAGAGAGGTTGTCTCCAGCACACAGCTGGCTGGTTTCAAGTTCTGTCTCTGCCCCTTACAGATGCACTGGTCAGGGCACAGCCAGGATGCAGAGCATGCAATTTACTTTGACTAATGGAGAGAATTTGCAAATGATTGTTAACAGGGAATAAAGTGGTTAACTAGGTGACTGAAAAGGTAAGAAGCGAACTGTAAGGTATCATAGAAGTAGCAACTGCTGGATGTATCTACTGCCCCCAGGTCTGAGGGGATGAAGGTTTTAGGTGATTAAATCATTGAATCATAACATAGGGCCACTTAGAGCTAAAACACAGACTTCTGAGAAGAAGGCCAGCTGGCTGGTGAGCTTTGGGGGGTGCACAGTAGAGCTTGTCCTACAAGTGGTAGAAAAACTGCAAAGTGGATTTAGCTGTAGCAATAGGAAAACATGGCTTCTGCCAGGGGAACAGGTGTTCTAGGGGACTCACAGTGGACAGGAAGTGATACAAGTGGCAAACAGGAAACAGCAGGTCCCTTGGCCTTGCAGAGGCTTATGGGAATCTGGGTGGCAAAGTAGACACGTGCTTTGCAGAGCCCCAGCCTCAGCATCACAAGGCAGAGAATAGAAGGGAGGTTTGGAGCTGAGAGTCAACAACTTCACAACTGGCACACTAGCTACTTAACCTTAGGCAAATCAGCTGACCTTTCTGTGCATCTGCTTGCTCATCTGTAACATAGGAATAATAATGGAATCCTCTGCATAGCCTTGCTATAAAAATTATATTAGGTAATCCCACAAAAGCGCTTACAACAGTCCCTGCAACAAAATATGTGCTCAATAAAATTTATCCAGCATTATTATACAAAGGGAAGAGGTGAGGACAAATATTCTGTCCTGCCCCAGGCACTAGATTGGGATTTTCCATATATTTTGTACCTTAATATCCAGTGACCGAGACGTGAGTGCCATTTTCCTGATGTTTCCACGTGAGGAGATTTGACACGTTTACTGAAGGCACGCAGGTAGAAGGATTTTGCCGAGCAGGACTTCATGTCGAGATGTGTTCCACTCCAAAGACTATACTGTTCTCATGGCAACGTGCTGCTTCCCCTGGAACAGGAGACACAAGGCAATTCTTATTCTTATTTCACCTCCCACTTCTGAAAAGCTAAGCTAAGCCTTACTCTTTCTAAACCCCAGATCAGCCACCTGTAAAATGAGAACAAAACACTTATTTGTAACATCTGATCAAACTTTATAAAAAATAACAAAATTGATCTCAATAGACACCGGGTCCAGCAAGATAAAATATTTAAGGGAGAACACAAATTCCTATAGGGTAACCCTACAAATGACAGCGCTGTGCAAAGTATGTAAAAACCACAGGACTTAGGGAAAAAGGGGGGACTTAGGGAAAAAGGGGGGACTTAGGGAAAAAGGGTGGAGGTCACAACACTCAAAAACATCATCAATGACACGTGCTCACAAAGATAAGCACCTAATAAAAATGGTACAGAGTCGTGCACACATTCAGTGGTGAAGATACACAAACATGCCACAATAAACATGACATTTTTCCTTGGAGAAGGCTTGAAGTTTGCTGATTGGCCGTGGTTGTCAGAGGGGGCAGCTGATGAGCTGTAGTGAAGTAGAGGAAAGAGGGTGATCAGAAATTGGAGAGCAGATTCTCATACCAGACGTGGCTGGGTGTGGTCATTACATATTTGGCCTTCCGCAGTAGCTGGGAGAGGTGTGAAGCCTGTGTATTTTGCATAATCCTATGAAGCTTGGTCGGCTGAATGCTATTTCCAGGTGATGAAATCATGCATACACAAACACAGATACACATGAGGCTCAAGTTATCCCCTAAGGTATCAATCATGCTGGAACGAATTCACATTTTCAAAACAAGTGTTTTGAAACGGACCGTTTTTAAATCCAAGCACTTAGCCAGCACTAAGATGGAAGGGACCTGGGTTAGCAGCCATGTGGATGAGGACGTCTCTTGAGTAGGCGATCAGTGCCCTGTGAAAGCAGTGTGCTGGGTAAATGAAAACCCAGTTTGCATTAAGAAATGATAGCGTAGGACAACAGTAGCAATACTACTGAAGTAGCTATCCCCTGTTTAATCTGTGCTATGATGCTGGGTGCCCTGCTTACGTCATCTCATGGTATCTTGTTGATTCCTCTGAGCAGTGCTGTGAGGTAGGGTTTTGCAGAAGAAGAAATTGTAGTTCATAGTATTTTTTCTTTTTTTTTTTTCTTTTTTTGCGGTATGCGGGCCTCTCACTGCCGTGGCCTCTCCCGTTGCAGAGAACAGGCTCCGGACGCACAGGCTCAGCGGCCATGGTTCACGGGCCCAGCCGCTCCGCGGCATGTGGGATCTTCCCGGACCGGGGCATGAACCCATGTCCCATGCATCGGCAGGCGGACTCTCAACCACTGCGCCACCAGGGAAGCCCTGTAGTGCATAGGTTTTTAATCACTTGTCCTTAGTGTGGGCAGTCTGGGATTTGAATTTAGACCCCTGACTCTGAAGATGCTTCAGCAGACACTGGACAGCCATGTTTTATAGAGGAGATACAGGTATTTAGAGAAAGTCTGCTTACATGTGCTCATGCGGTTAAAAATAATAACAATTATCACATGTAAAAGCATCTTGGAAAATTTAGAACATTCTTCACAAACGATGCAATGCTTTTATTTTTAAATGGGTTATCATAACACTTTATATTTCTTTTTACAATGCTGTCTTATATAGCATCTTAGTTGAATCTCATAGCAACTTGGTGAAAATCAAGCAGACATTCTCTCCCCATTTCACAGACAGGGATCTGGGTGGGCAAGATTATGTTAATTTATTCAACACACAATTAGAATCTCTTCTGTGCCAGGCAGAGCCAGCACCATCCCCAGAGAAGATTCTGGTCTACTGAGATGACAGACCGTGGAACACACTTCCTGTAAGCACATGGGTATCATTATCGCCATTAATCCTGAGACCAGGATTTAAGGCAGTTGCTTCCTGGTCCAAAGTAATTTCCACTGAATGATGCCGCTGCCTGTATTGTCTTGGTGAGAGAACCTGTATCTTTCCTGCTCTCCTGAGCGTGAGTTCGTCTTAAACGCTAAGTCTTCTCTAAATGATTAACCAGGCCAGACTCTCTTGAGCAGAATGACACCACTCGGACTTGGACACAGCATGGTCTCTATCTAGATACCCGGGACTAGAATAAGAAGCAATGCCTTTTGAACTATGCATTTATTCTGCAGAAGTTCTCCATGCCCTCCACCCCCAGCCTCTTTGTAGGTGCAGAGCCTCCTCTTTGCCCCACCCTGTGCTATAGTTGTTGTTGGACCGCCTGCCTATCTCCCTCACTAACCCAGAGCTTCCAGGGAGCAGAAACAGGCTATGTTCATCTTAGGACCATAGGCTCCAGCCCTGTGCTTACACACAAAGCGTGCCCATGTCAGCTCCCTGAGGACAGGGACCTTGTCCCAAGGCCTGTGGCATCTAGGCCAGTCCCTGGCAGCATGGAGGTACACATTAATATTTGTTAACTGACTGTATGTTCCTTTTCATTAAATCAAATAATTAAATAAATATCTGTACAAAATTCTGTGATCAATGAAAAAAAATCCAGGAACTTTTAATGACATGAGGAGATGTTCAGAGTATAATGCTGAGTGAAAAAAAAAAAAAAAATGAAGCTATAAATATGCAAATTCGATATCACTCCCATTATGTTTAAGAAGTGACCTCTGGGGCTTCCCTGGTGGCGCAGTGGTTGTGAGTCCGCCTGTCGATGCAGGGGACACGGGTTCGTGCCCTGGGCTGGGAAGATCCCACATGCCACGGAGCATCTGGGCCCGTGAGCCATGGCTGCTGAACCTGCGCATCGGGAGCCTGTGCTCCACAACGGGCGAGGTCATAACAGTGAGAGGCCCGCGTACAGCAAAAAAAAAAAAAAAAAAAGAAGTGACCTCTGGTTTACAATGGCTGTTCCTGGGCTCTGAGACTTGGGGTGACTTTTATTCTCAGCATTATACCTTTAGGTCATGTTTTCCCAAATTAACTAAAATAAATCTGCCTTATTTGAAAAGTTAAATCACTTTAAGAACAAATAATTCCACGGAATGCTTTCGCTGGTGTGTTTATTCATTTGGGCGCTTTTAGGGATAAGATGACTGCTGATAAGGGAAAATAGAGCAAAATTGTTTTCCTTTCTTGGCTTTAAGAAGTCCAAACTTTCTTTCAGTTCAATGACTCTGGGAATTCTCACAGTTAAGTGCTGGTCACCACAGCGGGCAGTGCCCTGAGAGAGAGCATCTTTATTTCTGGTTGCTATGACAGAGGTGAGAAAGGATCTGGGAACACTAGGGCCTTACAGCCTTGTTTTATTTTGCTTTGTTTATTCTAATTGTGTGGGTTTGTTTCAGTGCCTGGAGGTGGTACAAAATTAAAATACATTAGCATTGATTAAACCAAGGATGATTTCCAGTATTTTTTTTTAAGGTCTCTGAGTGTTCTGTGGAAAAATTGTTGAAAACATTATTCCCTTACATTTATTTTTATTTCATCACAGTATATGCCACTTCAAAAAGAAAAAGAAAATTACTGTCATGAATATAGTCCTTTTCACAATGATGTCATCATTCCATATTAAAAAAACCAGGGGTCAACATAATATCCCACATGGCCAGATCTGGCCCACAGCTTGTTTTTATATGGCCTGTGAGTTAAGAATGTCTTTTACATTTTTAAATGATTTGAAAACAAATCGAAAGAAGAATAATGTTTCATGATGTGGGAAATCTATGAAATTCAAATTTCAGTGTTCATAAATACAATTTTATTGGAATGCAACCACACCCATCCGTCAGTATATTGTCTATCATGGCTCTTTCTCAGCAAAGTAGAGTCGGGTGGTTGTGATAGAGACCAAATGGCCTGCAGGCCTGAAATATCGGCTCAGGCAGCCCTTTACAGAAACCATTTGCTGACTCCGGTATCAGACCTGTGTCAGTACTGAAAGGAAACTTGGAATGACTTCAACCCCTATAAAGATGAAAGGAGATCAGATTCAAAAAGAGACTTAGAATTTTGTTGTGGTTGTTTTTTGCAGTTCTATATGTTAACTCACACCAAAATTCTCTTTTCTTTTTCTTTTCTTTTTTTCCTTTTTATTATTATTATTTTTTTTTGCTGTATGCAGGCCTCTCACTGTTGTGGCCTCTCCAGTTGCGAAGCACAGGCTCCGGACGCGCAGGCTCAGCAGCCATGGCTCAAAGGCCCAGCCGCTCCACGGCATGTGGGATCTTCCCGGACTGGGGCACGAACCCATGTTTCCTGCATCGGCAGGCGGACTCTCAACCACTGCGCCACCAGGGAAGCCCCTATTTTCTTTTTAATTGAAGTATAGTTGATTTACAAGGTTGTGTTAGTTTCAGGTGTACAGCAAAGTGATTCAGATATAGATAGATAGATATTCTTGTTCAGATTCTTTTCCCTTATAGGTTATTACAAAATATTGAGTAGAGTTCCCTGCGCTCTACAGTAGGTCCTTGTTGGTTATTTTATACACAGTAGTGTGTATCTGTTAATCCCAAACTATTAATTTATCTTCTCCCACTCCCAACTGCCCCGTTATCCCCTTTGGTAACCATAAGTTTGTTTTCTATGTCTGTGAGTCTATGTCTGTTTTGTAAATAAGTTCATTTATATCATTTTTTAAGATTCCACATGTAAGTGATTTCATATGACATTTGTCTTTATCTGAGAAAAAGACTCAGAATTTTGAGCTGGAAGAAATCTGGAAAACATACAGAGTCCCATGGAGACGTGGTTCAGGCCTTCCCCCTCTGTCGTCTGAAGGCTCCAGCAGCCTCTGAACACGCCCCTGCCTCTCACCTTGACCCCCACGCTGCACACCCGCCATCTAAGCCACCCTCCCACCCCCCTCCACCACTGTGCCGCATTTACCTTCACAAAGGGAAAATGTGATCACACCACTCTCCTGCTTAAAGCCCTCCCAGGGCTCCCAGTAACCCACGATAAGTCTTCACTCTGCCTTGAGGAGTCCTGGATTCCCTGGAGGAACGTGTAAGGTACAGAAATGGTACCAGAGGGTCTGTTGAGTGGGCAGATATAAGGATCCTCCTCTCTGTGTCTTCACTTCAACCAGAAAAGCTCTAGTTTGCCTTATTTCTATATTGTATTTTATTTGAAGAAAGGATTCTGTTTTTAAACAATAGCTTGCAAACCACTAATAGATAAAGTTGAAGCCTCTGGCAACGTCCTCTGTGATGTGGTGTGGTAGACTGTTGGTGCTCACCAAACGTGTTGTGTGCTCTCTTCCGTTTCCCAGTCTCCCCTGCAGGGGATGGGGTTATGTGACAAATTCTTGACAATGAGCTGTGAGTAGAAGTGACTCCTGTCATTCCTGGGCTGAGACAGCTAGAATCGTCTCCTCCATCTCTTTTTTCTCTCCCTTGGTGACCTGGCAGGCAGGCCACTGGTTCAGGATGCTGTAGCTAAAAGATGGTCCCTGAATGACCACCTGGAAGATTATCCTTCCCTCTGGCCTACTTGAGACATGTAAATTAAATGAAAAGTGAACTTTTACAGTGGAAAACCTCTGGAATTTTGAGCTCTACTTATTAGTAGAGAATAACATTCCTATCCTGACAAAGGCATCCGGCCTTTGCACATACATCATTTGCAGTTGGTTTGTTGATGTATTGGTTGGTGGATTAATTGATTCACTCATCCATTCAACAACAGATATACATGAGTAGCCTAATACGTATTATGTCAAGTGCTAGGGATAAAAATATGTATCAGCTATAGAGCAAGGTTTCACGACCCAAGCCCCAACACCTTATAGACCCTGAATCTCAGTCATTCTGAACCATTTGTATATGCCTGAACTCACCAAAACGTTACGTATGTCTGTGCCCTTTCCTGCAATACTTCTCTTGCTTATGGATTGAAAACTCCCAGGATCTGAACCACTGGTACCATAACCTGGCTAAAACTTACTATAATATTTCCTGTTGTTCAGAAGTCTGTTAAATCATTATGGAATAAAGGAAGCATAAAGTCTAGCTGAGTCTACTTGGCCTGAGTCAATTTGGCCAGTGGGTCATGGGATCTAAGGAAGAAGGAAAACTTCTGCTGTTTGTTGCGATGCCTTCGTTTCATGATGCTCAACATCGAGACATTGAGAAACACGTGTGGAGTCCTTCTGCCTATGATGATGGGCATGCTCTACATTGGCTATGTCAGGCCTGGCAGCCACCAGCCACACGTGGCTGTTGAGCAATGAAGATGGGGCTGATGTGACTAAGGGACTGAATTTTTAACTTTAATCACTTTTAAACAGCTACACATGGCTACTTGCCACTTTTTAAACCTATTTCACTCTAGAAAATATTTAGATCTGCTTCTCCAAATTTTTTTGGTCACTATAGCCTATATATAATATTAAAAAAACAAACTGTAAACACATTTGGAAATAACCAAAGAGAAGTTTCTGCCAGTTCAATGCTAAGGCTTCTTTGTCTTTACCAATGCTTCCTTCAGGCTCCTTTTGGTCCTTCTCTCAGTTAGATATAGCTCTGGCCTCTAATCCAGGTCACTGGACCAAAATACAAGGTTGCCAGAGTCCAGAGGTCCCCTCAGCTGCTGAGACCTCACTCTGAGGCCATCTTGCAGAACAGCAAAGGAATAAATTCAGTAGTAACATTAAAAACGTTCAAATAAAGATATTTTTAAAAGATTTATGCATTTTATCAACAATAACAAAAAAAATATTAGAAGCCCAGTATATGGCAGGCAGTACTATTCTAGGCATTTGGGGTACAGCAGTGGACGAATCAGAAAAAGATTCCTGACTTTCTCAAACTTATGTTTTAGTAGAGAGACCCAGTCAATAAAGGGAAATAAATAGAATACACAGGTAGCAGTAGAAGTACTATTTGGAGAGAAATGGAGCAGGATAAGGAAGGGAGAGACAGTGGTATTTGAGCAAAGATTGAAAAAGGTGAAAGAGACATCTGAGTGTCTGGGGGAGGAGCGTTCTAGGTATAACTTCTAATTCTCTGAAAAGCAGTATAGTGTGCTTGGGACCCAGGAGAAGGGCAGACACAGGGCCCAGGAAACATCTGGGAAGATCTGAACTAGAGACAGGGCCGTTGGCCCCTGGAGGACTTGGATGGTGCCTCCGTGAACTGAGCTGGAAGTTTGGATCTTTCTAGGTTGAGGGCACTTTTATATTGAATGACTTTAACTTTTCCCCATTTATCTCCTAGAAAAGAGTACAGTGGGGTAAAACAAACACATACCTCCCTCCTGGTTACCAAGAGTCAAGGCTTCTAGTTAACCCCTCCCCTCTAAGTATGGGGGGAACATTCTAGATATTATTTCCTCATGGATCCTCAGGTGATAGCACTGAATGATTTCTAAGCGTGCCTTCCACCTCTAACAATCTCTAACTCCCAGGAATGTTAGGCACATACAAAGTATATTAGTTTTCGAGGGTAACAAGATGCCACAGGTTGGATGGCTTAAACAACAGAAATTTATTGTCTCAGTTGTGGGTGTGGAAGTCCCAGATGAAGACGTTGGTGGGGCAGGTCCCTTCCGAGGGCTCTGAGGGACAATCTGTTCCATGCCTCTCCCCTACCTTCTGGTGGTTTGCTGACAGTCTCCGGTGTTCCCCAGCTTGTTAGAAACATCACCCCAAACTCTGCCTTCATTGTCACATGGTGTTCTCCTTGTGGACGTGTCTGTGTCAATATTTCCTCTTTTATTAGGACACAGTCATGGCAGATGCAGGCCCACTACTTCAGTATGACCTCATCCTCACTCATTACACCTGCAAAGACTCTATTTCCAAATAAGTCCACATTCTGTGATACTAGGGATTGGTACTTCAACATATGAATTTGGGGGGAGTGCAAACTGACCTATAACACAAGGTTAAGACTGTGAAACTGAAAGGCTGTTCCCGGCTAGACCTGATCCTTATTCTTTGTGCAGATGTGAGCAACTTGGCAGGTTTTTCCCCAAAAGACACTTCTCTCTATACCAGTGGGTGGTCATGACACGAATGACTTATGGGACAGCTTCAAAAATCATGCCGACATGAAAGACACGGATATTATAATGATTTTTAATGTAAAAGAGAAAAAAAAAATCTTATTTGGATCTCTTTTCTTCTAGAAGTGGATGTCTATTTTCAAAATATTGCACTGGCAGCTTCAGCAGAAGCGATCTATCGCCCGCAAAGGGGGAGCTGAGCCAACAAATGCATGCGGATATCAATACAAGCCTGGAGTTATACATAAGCAGAGGGAGAGCTGACGGGATGCTGGGCAGCCTTCCACCCAGGCGCTCTCTTATAAAAGGCAGTGTTCCGTTTCCCTTACAAAATACGAAGGGGTTGTGTTTGATATTCATAGAAGCTGGGGCAAAAGAAATCTCTAGTCTATTCTGAGAGTAACTTGCCGTTGACGTGGATCCAACTAGAGAAATCACAATTCTCTAGTTTTCAGAACCGATCAAGGTAATGTGCTCTTACCCTAAAGTAGGTAATCTTGTAGTTTACTTCTATTTTATAGATCATTAAACAGAAGCCCTAAGTGAATTATTCAAGGTCATGCAGCTTTTCAGTGGCAGAGCTGGGATTAGAAATCATTACTTCAGAGGGTTGCAAAGTTCATATTCTTTCCATTACCTGCACTGGTTCCAGACATGAAAACTGGGTTTGAAATCGAAAAGCCAAGAGGGGGAAAAAAGACACTCTAAGATCAATGCATTTCTAAATAAGAAAGGCACAAAAAACACAACTCAAAACCTTCTTAAAGACATAAAGATTTAAAAAAAAATCCACCTGTGTGAAAGTTTGATTATAGGATTAAGAATACCAAAGGGCATTTGATGGTTTACTAAGTGTTTTCACACTTAAGATCTCATTTAATCCTCAGAAGTTTACAGGATGTTTACTTGGTTTTACAAGGAGGAAATCGAGGCCCAAGATAGTAAAGGATGAAATTAACATGTCCCTGACAGGATGTAGCTTAGCAGAACTCAAACCTGTATTTAAAGCAAAAACAAATATTAATTCACCTAATCTAGTTTTATCCCTTACCATTTGTTTGCTTTGATCTTGGCCCTTTAATGAAGCAGGCAGGCCAATGAAAGCAGTTTCTAAGGATCTATCATGGCCCCTCTCTGTGCTGTCGACCCTCTATTGACCCCTCCTCACCGTTGTTTTAGGATTCTGCTGCTGGTGCCACTGCGAGCTCTCCTGGGATTTGCCTCGCAGGGAGAGGTGTGCAGGGTGCAGGACATGGGGGTCGGAGCTGGAGAACCCTCTTTCCTGGCTTAGCTGCCTTGCTGCATTTTTGTCCAACCCCTTAGCTTTGGTTAAGAGTCAGTCTCTCTCCCCCTCTAGCCCTGAGCAGCTCACACCAGCTGGCCTGGCGCTGAGTGAGAACAGGGGCGTGGCTGGGTGGCCAGGAGGCCCAATGCTCACACTTTTCTGTCCCTCGCCAGGCTCAACACAGACAATGTCTTCCCTCAGGGCTCAGATCCACACTGCAAAATGCCCATAGACACTACTCAAACCAAGGAGGCAGAAGGAGGAGGAAGGACCTCCCTGTGCTATGCAGCTGCTTCCCACTGGCTATCTATTTTACGTTTGGTAGTGTATATATGTCCGTGCCACTCTCTCACTTTGTCACAGCTTACCCTTCCCCCTCCCCATATCCTTTGTGCATCCTGGTCCTTCAGAGGGTCCCCTCTAGGGCTGGCCATCTCCATACAACACCTGTGTGTCCCTGCTTCTGTTTCTTCCTTGAGCTTGTGGACACTTGGAGGGCAGGACCGTGCACCCCTTTCATGTTTGGATGTTCAGCATCTAACACTAACAGACATTTGGGGATTTGTTTCAAAGTAAATGAGTGGGTGGATTCTGTGATATGGCCTGTTGAGCATGTGCTATTAGAAATGTTTTGAACTGGAAAGCAAAGTGAAATGGAGAGAGCTGGTGAAGTGCACAGAGAAATATACTAGAAGTCGGGAGATGGGGGTTGTCGTTTGAGGTCTGGAGGACCTATGGGGTAAATCCACCTTAGAATTTACTCTCAAGGAAAAAATTCTCTCTGTCTCCCAAGAACCAGTTATTTTTTTTTTTTAAGATAATAAAAATCATTACATCCATCCTATTACTTTTGTAGTTTGGCCTTATAAAGTATGGCGTTAAAATTAACGTAGCAAGTTAGTCCATTTTAGGGCATAAGAGTGAGAAGAGAATTTATCTTCCCAGTCCCCCTAAGGGTTTTTTTGACCATATATACATTATAAGGATCCTTAAAAAGAAAACTATATAGAGAGATCCTTATATATATTATATGCCTTATATACATTATAAGTATCCTTTTTATATATATGTGTGTGTGTGTGTGTATATATATATATATATATATATATATATATATACTTCCAAAAAACTTATACTTCTATATAAATATAAAGGCTACCCTTTTTTTGGAAGTAGAGCTAATAATTTCTAATAACCTTCTGCCTATGAAAGCTAATTCAAATTCTCAGTAGGAAAATAATTTTAAATCAACCATTTGAGTTTTAATCACACCTGAATGCCTTCTGGATGATTTTGGAATAATTCATAGACTATTTGATGGGTATTTCATTAATCTGAGCTCTTTTCCACCAGGGTTTTAGACTCACAAGCTCAGGGCTGGAAGGCCTGTCTCTAGCAGCCGTAACATCTCCCAGCATCCCCTGATGCCAGGACATGCCCTGCTTCCTGGAACTTCCTGTCTATAAGTATTGGAAAGCTTATACCTTAGACTGGGCCATTCTTTCTATTTCTTCAGATTACTCGTCTGCATCTGGTGTTGACACATAGCTTCATACGGAGTATTCTTTTATGTCTCCTGCATGGCTGCCCTTATGGGTCTATCTGGGTTTATTACAGTGAGATTTAACCTATGCAGAAGTATCACCCTTACATGAGATGATTTGGAGTTCTTTCTACACTTTTTTGCACTCCCCAAATGTATTTCAGTTTGTCTGTATGTTTGGGCACTGCAATTACTGTTTATTTTTATTCCATGTTTTTCCAAGTTAGCTAATTATAGACTCACAGTGTTTTTGAGTGAGACTCGTAGTGGGAAAAACTTACGATAGCATCCATAAGTTATAGGGATGGAGAGGAGACTGAGGCCCAGGGAAGGAAGGTGACAGGTGAGAGGTCACCGAGCAAGGTAGAGGTAGTGCTGGTCCAAGAGCTGAGAACTCTGCCTTCTCTGTTCCATGCTGTTCCGGTCCCAGTCCGCTCCCTGCAGGGCCTCTGTGAAGGTTGCTCTCTCATGCTCCAAAGACCCATGACTGTGTGTAATCAAATAGGCCACCTACTCACTCTCATTTTTATTCACACGTATTGCACCCCCCGCCCCAGTCAATACTTAATGAGCGCCAGCTCCCGAGTGAGCATCCATTTGGGTATCACCTCACGTAGCCTGACAACAGCATCACTGATTCAATATCTCTTCCCACTTTACTAACAAAGAAACTGGAGATTTGGGAGAAAAAGGAGCATTCCTCAAATCACGCGGTTAGTAAATAGCACATCTGTGATGCAAAGCCAGGTCTGCCTTCTGCTCAAGACGCTGCAGGTTCAACGTCGGGGGTCATGGCCTCTTCCCACATGAAGTACAGCTCCTGGTTTTACACCTTGGGTTTTTGATATTTAAATGCTGAAGTAATACATTAGAATCAGGTGAGACATCTGGATCTGTGATGCAAAAAGTCAGACAGTGGTCCCCCTTCGAGGACGATGGTGACTGGCAGGGAGCACTGGGTGTGAAGCACATGGCTGTGTTCACCTTGTGAAAATTCAATGAGCTGCTAGGATTTGCGTATTTTTCCGCATTTATTTACACTTTAATTTTTTAAATTAAAGTAAGAATTTTAAAGATGTATCTGTCTGGATTCTCAGCATTTGGTCCCCTCTTTTACTCTTTCTACCTCTATGGACAATGGGTACATTCAAAGGTATCCCTCACTGTACATCTCCCAAGTGGGGTTTACTAACCACCCCTTTCCCATCCAATCACGCCATCTTCCTGGCCTGATGGAAGCAACTGTGCCCCTTCTCCATGAACTCCCCACCCTCCCACCCGGACATCCCATCCCAGGTCCCCTCATGTCCACATTCCTTCCTCTCCAGGCCTCTCCTGCTTCCTTTCCTGTGTCTCGTCTCCCATCCCTTCAGCCTCACAGATGGACAGGCTCCTTGCTGCCACGTGGCACCCTGAGCTTCCTTTAGAGGCTGGTCCCACATAGTCATTTCGAGTCAAGCGCGCGCTGGGGACAGGGCTCACCGCAGAGGGCTAGCTCGGACCCAAGCCTGGTCTTCCTGCCCTGCTGCAGGCCCTTACTGCTTGGACCTGCAGGTACCAATGCCCCCCAGTTTCTGCCCAGTCCCACCCTCATGACTGAGCCAGTCCTGGCCTGGTCAGGGAATGTCAGGACCATGGAAGCATTCGATTCTAACATTCCATCAAATCACTAGACTTCTCTGTGTTTGCTTCCTTACGTCCAAAGTGTCAGTTTCCATACTTGCTTTACATACACCTTCAGGAAAGCAGTGAGTATCAAACTAGATTTTAAAGACAGCAGTGATAACAATGGCAACAAAACTTTAGGCACAGGTCCACCGTTTTAAGTGACTGAGCTCCAGACTTGTCAGGTCCATCCTGCCTTGGTGGTAGAGAGCTGGGGCCTAACTTGTCTCTATCCTCAGGGAATTCACAGTTTCAGGAAAAAGGAAAACCAAAAAACAGACATGAAAACAATCAGCTCTGCAAAATGCCTGTTTGAATAACGCTTTGCAGCTAAACCCATTGCATTGCCTAGGCTCTATTGCATTTAGTTTTATAACAACCCTGCTGGGTAAATGTTAATACTTCTCTTTGAGCAGAGAAAACTGAGTCCCAGCAGAAGGAAATCTTTCACCTGGAGTCAGGATTTGAATCCGGGATTTTTTGCTTTTCGTTTGTTTGTTTTTGTTTTCACTTCTAAAGCCTAGTTTTTAATCCCTTTGGGACCCAGCACCATAAATGGCTGTTTTTCCACGCGGTGAACTCAAATCGACTATAACACAGCATTTCTAAGAGTGCGTCACCATTGCCTGTGACATTTCCTTCCAAGCTGTGACACCATTTTGTAAGCTTTGATGCTGGTGGGTCGTTCTCCAATGAAGACTATTTGCTTCATTAATATCAAAATAATGCCTTACTTCTCGAGTTCTCTGCCTTTTTGTGCACTCAGATGGCTTTTTGCTTTAATGCTGAATCATAACATAATCTCCTTGATGATTTTTTTTAAGAAATCTGGTTTTTTTCCAGTTAGCCTGTGAGGTTGTTTCAAAAACTGGGTCTCACCCATGCATACTTGGCATCTAGGGAGCTGAAAGAAAAGAGCAGGTAGCTAGTACTGATTAGGGGTTACCCGTTGTCACATAGATCGTTTAGCTGGATCATCACAACAGCCCAAGTGTGAACAGCTCTTTGTCCGTCTTACAGAGTCATTTTTAAAAGCCATTGTGGGGCTTCCCTGGTGGCGCAGTGGTTGAGAGTCCGCCTGCCG
Source organism: Grampus griseus (assembly GCF_964374135.1). Lineage (NCBI taxonomy): Eukaryota > Metazoa > Chordata > Mammalia > Artiodactyla > Delphinidae > Grampus > Grampus griseus. The sequence continues at coordinate 8,716,642 of NC_139009.1, forward strand.
ATGCAGGGGACACGGGTTCGTGCCCCGGTCCGGGAAGATCCCACATGCCGCGGAGCGGCTGGGCCCGTGAGCCGTGGCTGCGGAGCCTGTGCGTCCGGAGCCTGTGCTCCGCAACGGGAGAGGCCACGGCAGTGAGAGGCCACGGCAGTGAGAGGCCCGCGTACCGCAAAAAAAAAAAAAAAAAAAAAAAAAAAAAAAAAAAAGCCATAGTGGCGCTCCTAGCATACTTTAAGGCACTCTATAAGATGCTGGCGATAAATGCCTGCTTGTGAAATGAATGAATAAGTAGAGATTAAATAACTTGGTCAGTCAGCTAGTTGATATTGAACAAAAACTGATCCTTGGTTCACCTGACTTAAAGCCTATGATTTTGGCAACACGCTGGTCTGGCAATCAAGGGGTCTGGCAACCAGGGGGAGCCAAAAATGTTTACTGAGTTGGAAAGTTGAAGGAAAAAGGAGCGAGTGAAAGAGGAAAGGAAGGAAGGAAGGAAGAAGGAAGGAAGGACAGGGAGGAAAAAAATAGGGAGAGAAGAAAAACACAGAAAGAGAGGATGAAAACAAGGCAGGAATCTGTCAGCAATGGCTAAACATTAAGTAACTGGGTTGGAAAGATAGTGTTTTTACAAAACAAATGCTGGCCTTCTTCCAGATTTTCCTAGTTTTACAGTGATCCCAGAAAGTTCTCTAAACATCAGGTTTTGAAAACACGAAACAGCTCTACAACCGCCACTTGTTTTCAGGGTCTTGACCAACAGAGGATTAATGAGTAATACAGCTGCTCACGGTGAGCTGAGGAAATCAATACCCAAGAATGCACCACACTGGTTGGCTATGTGAGAGAGTAAACCCCTCCCCCAGGATTTTATATAGGGTATGCATACACTTAAATTGATAACTTATTAAGAAATTAAGTGATGAGACTCCAGGGCCTAATTCAGCCAACACACTAAATACTTAGACTCAAGCATTAACCCCACAGAACAGGTGGGAATGCTCCATTCAACAGGAAGAGCATTTTAACCAAGATCCAGTATAATGGGGGAAGGGAGAAGGGAGACTATTATCAGAGGCAAACATTTTCTTTCTCATTAATCTCCTTATTCAATAATTCTTCTTGCCCTTTCAGTTCTGGGTGAAGTTCTCATTCAGGTCAGAAAGTTCTTGATATGCAAAAATTGTGATAGTGAGAATATTGGAATACAGATCAGGAGAGCCGCGTTCTAGGATGGGTCTTGCTACTGACAAAGACTCTCTCCTTGACCGAACTCCAGCCAGGCTCCTCCAAGCCCTCTGCTGGGCTCAACCTCTAGATCTCAGCCTTGGCCTATACAGACTTGAACAAACACTGACACAGTTTCTGAAGGCTCAAGGCTGCATCTGTAGGTAGACCCCAGCTCCCCTTAAAGTGCTTGCCTGAGAAATCTCAAACCTCAGAAAGAATTGACTGTGTGTTCCAGCCGCTACCTGAGGTTAGGACCCCTGACCCTCAGCCTCTTGGAGGGAAGAGCCTAACTTCTATGAGCACCAGTTAGAAAACCCAGATGTGTTTCACGTGGAACAGTGTGCCTCTTCCTTTTTTGTGATTTTTCCCTTTCCTGACTCTACTGAGCCCCTCTGAACTCCACATGCTCGCCCCTCATTCTGCCTTTAAAACTCCCAGACCCCTCTGTACAAATGGAGGTCATGTTCTGTTCACACTGGAGTCTTTTTGCTATTGCAGTAATATACTACTGGTTACAACCTGTCCTTGTGACTTTACGTAGACTCTGGCTTTGTTTATCTTTGACACTACACACTTGCGACATGACCTTGGATGAAATGCTTCATTCCTCTGGGTCCCCTCAAGATGGAGGATGTTAAACACTGAAAGATTCAGGAACACTGCTAAATAGGTCATGCCCTTCTGCAGTCCCAGTGTCTGTGGGTGGTAATGCATCGCCAAGGAGAACTTTCTATACTCCCAGAAATAACACTTTGTTTTTAAATAACAGGTTTTAATTGGACCATACCGTAATACAGATTCCTCATAGAAACTTTGGAAAATATGGAAAAAAAATGTGGAAGAGAAGGAAAGATAATCCCATCATGCAGAGATAACTTATTGATATTTGGATGTATTGTGTCCAGTATTTTTTATGCACACAGAGTTATAAACATATTATGGAGATGTATATATTTAACTTTTTTTTACTTCTTACTTTGAACAAGCTCCCATGTCATTAGTCTTTGAAAAATCTGATTTTTAGGAAGTGATTAGGAAGAACTCCATCAAACGGATTGACCGTAACTAATGTGACTATTTTTCCATTGTTGGTCTTTTCAGTGTTTTTGATTACTTTCTTTTTAAAAAATGGCTGCTCTGAGCAACTGCAAACATGGATATATGCATATATTCATGCTTTTGCAAATAATACATTAGAAGGCTTAAATGATTAGTTTAAAGGCCTAGGACCAATTTTAACTTGTCCTGCACAAAGATTGCTGCAATTTCCCACGCCAGGATATCGTAAGATGGTTTGTGCTCAGTAACGTCAAATCACATGTAATAACAACAGCAAAACTCCACAGCACATTCTCTTTATCCCCTAGGAGCAAATTTTATGTTACCACTGTGTTCATAATCATTTCTTTGATTGCTAGTAAGATTAACATTTTTATTTCGTATTTACTTCTGATAAGTGGAATAGTGCCTGCCGTATCAGTAAACAAAGGATGTCACAGCCATCGGTGATTGCAGCCCTCCAGCGTGAGCTAGGGAGCCCTGAGGAAACTCAGGGAGGAAAGAATACCTGCCATCTAGCAGCCATCACTGCAACCACTACCTACGGTGAGCCCTGAGGCAACTCAGGATATGAAAACACAGGATACTGGCCCCAGATAGCTGAGGTACTTATCAAAGGAATGATTTCAGTGAGCCCGACTCTTGCATCTTCTCATACATAGAAAAGTGGTAAATTCCTTAACTTGGGATATCTGGTTTTCTTTAATTAACAATAATCTTTTGACGTTCAGACTACCTGCCCTTTGTTGCAAAATTTCTGTATCACCTAGCTCCCCCCTCACCTCCTCAACTCTTAGGTTGTGAATAATTTTTTAGTCTACACTTTCCACATGCAAATCTTCTCTTGTAAGCTGCCTTTTGTACTCTTCTCACACTTTTTTGGGGGGCGGGGAGAGGTTGTTCATTTTTCCATATAGATCTAAAGTCTTTAAATGATAAGGATATAAAACAACGCTATGTTTGCTGTGGATTTTTTGGACGATATTTTATTTTTATTGTTAAGGTGTTTTGTTTATAATAGCTAAGGAAATCTATTTTTAGGACAGAAGTCAAGCTCCCTGAAACCATGGAAATATATCACTTCCCACCAGAAATACATTCTTTTGGTATTAGCACAGAGCTTTTAAAACAATAAACATGGGATTCACATCCCAACTGTCCCTCTTAATTTTTTTCAACGAAGCCCAATTCTCAGCCCACAAGAACAGAAAAACCTAAAATTTCCATTATTTTAATGCTGTAGTTATTTTTTTAAACCATGAGAAGTATCCAAAAGAGAGTGCAAAAATCACTTTAAAAATGATTTTTCCAGTTCTTCCATCTTGTAGTAGTCACCATGAAGTCAGAATATTTCTTTCGTGAGGGAATATCACTATTCCAGAAGAGTCTAACAGGATGTAACTGCAGGAATGGAATCTTTCCCAAAATTGGCAAAAATAAGAGATGAAAGCCTTTGGCTGAAACACATGAAGCAAGTACATTCAAAAGTGTGATCTCAGAACTTCAACCTTTTAGCATCACTGGTTTTCTTTATTAGCCCTGTCTCGTTTCAAGGTTTTAGGAATATAAGTCTATTTATGGATTTCCCCCTTCTTGTCGGTATCCTGAATAACTGTGTGTCTTCCTCCCCTTATGCAGACCATCAAGCTGCTTCTGTGCCTTTCAGCCTGGACCTCCTCAAGCACCCGTCCTCATGTTCTTTACTGTTCATAGTTTTAAACTTGAATTACAACCTAACCATCTCCTGCACACAGCATATCTGGCCCTGATCCTTTCTATAGCTGATCTAGTGTCTTTTTTTTTTTTTTTTTTTGAACAGGCAGAAGTGTCTTTCCTTCCTATAAAAGAGAAAATAAAAGTCACATGTTAACATCCCACTAACATAAAACTACTGCTAACTTTCTTGCGCCTTCCCCTCCAGTCTGTGCTTACATATAAATATTACATACACTACTGCTTCTCACTTTTTATTTAAAATTATATCATCATTTCCCCAAACTGTAATTCTTAGTGGCTATAGGATAGTTAATTCAATGACTCCTCAATAGATAGTAATTTAAGATGATTTTCAGTTTTCCCTACTTTCAGTAATGTTTGTTGAACAATGGAATTTTGACTACACTCCAGTTACTTTCTTAGGGCAAATTCCTAGAAGGAGGGAAATTGTGTGAAAAAATATGTGAATATATAAGCCTCTTGTCATGCATATTAGAAACAGTGCAAAAGAAAGGTAAACATTATATATATATAATGTTTATATAATATATAGAAATATTATATACACACACACACACACACACACACACACACACAGGCAGACAGCATTTTTTTTCACTGACACCTTCCAAAGGCTTTCACATTTTTTCACTGACACCCTCCAAATATCATCACATTGGTCACATATATGTTATATTTTATGTATATATATATATATATATATATATAGAGAGAGAGAGAGAGAGAGAGAGAGAGAGAGAGAGGGAGGGAGGGAGAGAGAGAGGGAGGGAGAGAGAGAGTGTTTAGTATGTAGCCGCATTCTGGCTTGTGTTCTTTAGGGTGTGTATCAGTATTCCCAATTTTTAAAAGGAATAATCATTACCTAATTTCATACAATAGTAATTAAAAGAGCAAACACAAAGGGAAAGCTTGAACATGGTTTCTAATACGGATGTCAAGAGACTCCAAATTGAGAATTCCTCTCAATGAGAGTTTCTACCCCCTGATTTCCAGGTCTTTGTGCTCTTAGAAGTATCAGGATTACCCCCAGTCTGAAAACCAAGGAAGAGAAACATCTCTCTTTAGCTGATGGGCAAGGAGAGTCTGGATGGGTGGGCTGATAGGGGAGCTGATAGACGTCTGAGCGATAAGATGCAGTGTGTGGAGGGAGATTACGGGAGGTGCTATCTGCTTGTTAAGGAAGGTCAAAGGCTGGCAGGCACTGTAGGGGGCGAGCATAATCAGGATAAAAACTGTTTTTGTCGTTGACTGGAAGAACTCTTAATCTCAGATCTTCTTAGGTTTCCAAATAGAGCTTTCCTGCAAGCACTGACTATGACCTTCAGGTAGAAGGTACAAGGAATTTGTGAATTTCCTTGTGTAAAATATGCAACTCTTGTCAAACTAGTCCCAACCTATCATTTCAGTTTTTTCTTTTAATTAGGGTACAGTTGCTTTACAATGTTGTGTTAGTTTCTGCTGTACAATGAAGTGAATCAGCTATATTTATACATATATCCCCTCTTCTTGAGCCTCCCTCCTCCCACCCCCATCCCACCCATCTAGGTCATCACAGAGCTCGGAGCTGAGCTCCCTGTGCTATATAGCAGGTTCCCACTAGCTGTTTTACAGGTGGTAGTGTATATATGTCACTCTTATCTCCCAATTTATCCCACCCTCCCCTTTCCCTACTGTGTCCACACATCTGTTCTCTATGTCTGTGTCTTTATTCCTGCCCTGCAAATAGGTTCGTCTGTTCCATTTTTCTAGATTCCACAAATATGCATTAATATACAGTATTCGTTTTTCTCTTCCTGATTTACTTCACTCTGTATGACAGTCTCTAGGTCCAGCCACATCTCTACGAATAACCCAATTTCGTTCCTTTTTCTGGTTGAGTAATATTCCATTGTGTATATGTACTACATCTTCTTTATCCATTCATCCATTGATGAACATTTAGGTTGCTTCCACGTCCTGACTATTGTAAATAGAGCTGCAAGGAACATTGGGGTGCATGTGTCTTTTTAATTATGATTTTCTCAGGGTAAATGTCCAGGAGTAGGATTGCTGGCCTTGCTTTTGTCTCCCATCAAAGACTTCTAGTCTGCTCTGCATTTGCTGGAAGTGTCAATCATTCAAGTTCATGTGTCTATGCTTTTGTTTAATGCTATGTTTTCTGCCTAGAAAGTCCTTCTTCTATTGACTGTCTAGAATGCCTACCTTTACTTCTAAACTCCCAAATCACTTTCCTTCTTACTAACTCCACAGAAATAATTGCTCTCTTTAATGTCTTCTGATGGTGCCAAGTATTTACTTCAGCCAGAGCAGCTCTCTCATTGCATCGCTGTCTGTCCTTTGTACTAGTCTGGGGACTCTTTGAGGAAAGGTTCTCTGTGTATCTTATAATGATCCTTACAATTTCAGGGCCAAGATTAAGACCCCAACAGCATGAAAAGATATACATATTTATTGAAGGAAGGAAGGAGAATAAATGAAAGGACGACGTTATGGGTTGAATGTCTATGTCCCCCTCAAATTTATATGTTGAAACCCTAATCTCCAGTGTGATGGTATTTGGAGGTGGAGCCTTTGGAAGGTGTCAATGAAAAAAATGCTACCTGCCATATCAGTAAACAAAGGATGTTGCAGCCATCCAGCCATCACATTTCAGCCGCCCAGAAGGTGAACTTTGAGGGAACTCAGGATAGAAACAGGATGCCTGTCATCAAACCATCAGATACTGCAGCCACACCCCAACTGTACACCCTGAAGAGTCTCAGGATGAGAAAGCACAGAATACTGGCCCAAGATAGCTGAGGTGCATATCAAAGGAATGATTTCAATGAGCCCAGAATTTTGCATCTTCCCATACATAGAAAAGCGCTAAATTCATTAACTTGAGATGTCTGGTTTTCTTTAATTAATGATGTTCCTACTACCTGGTCTTTTGTGGCCAAAACTCCTATCTATAAATCCTGGTTCCTCTCTTACTTCTTCAGAGCAGTCCCTCAGAGCTATCTGAGAGGCTGCGTCCTGGGCTTAAGTCCTCAGGTTTGTCTGCCAATAAAATGTAATTCTCAACTTTTACGTTGTGCATTTTTTTTTTCAGTTGACAAAGGTAATTAGGCTCAGATATGGTCATGAAGGTAGGACCCCCCATGATGGGCTTACTTTCCTTATGAGAAGAGGAAAAGAGAGCAGAGTTCTCTCTCTCTCTTTTTCTTTCTCCCCCTGCACTGCCCAATGTGAAAACACAGAAAGAAGGAAGATGTCTGCAAGCAGGAAGAGGGCTCTCAACAGGCACTGAATCTGTCAGCACCTTGATCTAGGACTTCCTATCCTCCAGAACTGTGAGAAATCAATGTCTGTTGTTTAAGCCACCCACTCTCTGGTATCTTGTTATAGCAGCCTGAGCAGACAAACGAACACAGAAGGAAAGACGTAAGGCAGAGAGAAAGGAAAAAAAGAAATATAATAACATGTTTACTGCATTGAATTTAAGCTGCTGTCTGTGTTAAAGGTGTAAGTATAAGCATGGTGAATACGGTGTCTAAGACCTGGAACTGTACAAATGTGTGAAAAATCTCTTAACTGAAGATCAATTTAACTCTCTGGAACCTGGCCAAGAATCTGAAGGAAGCGGAAAAGACCTATGAATAGCACGCAAGCACGTATGAAAGCTGTGCACAAAAGCCCATGCTTGGGAGATGTTCCCCTGTTCACCACCTCACTAGAAGTGGCTCTTTCTGCTTTATTTATTTCCTTGTTTACTGCCCTGACAAGTCAAGATACAGTGTGTTTCCAAGAGCATATATATTTCGTTTCTTAAACATGAAATGTTATCTGAATCATTTACGTCAAGAGGGGATACCATTTCATTTAGGAAGTGGCACTCTAATTCCCAGAAGTGTTAGTAGATGAAGCTAGATTAAAATTCAAATTTAGTGCTTTTCCATAACACACCATTTCAGGGGTGTCAGTCTTTCAAATGCCATCTGCAAGACCCTAGAACAATGGGATGTTTATGACGCTCCAATCCCCAAGTGATTGTGAAGTGGCCATTTATCTTCATGAACAGTCAATGGAAAATGTCAGATTTGTAGATGATGCAAAGGAACTTCTTTCAACAAAACCACTTCGGATGGAAAATAGGTATCTAGTCACAGGTCCATACAGATGCCTGAGGACCACGCAGCTCCGGAGTTCTACTGAGGGTTATCTCACCCATGGGATCATCCCTTCATCTTTCAAGAGTGCAATTGTTTTAATCACCCACTTAGCAGAAGTGACTATAAAGCAAAATCTCTATCAAGAAGATGAAATTACTGGGAAATAAGTGGAGAGTTCTAGGAGTTCAAAAGTTGGCCTGTTCAAAGTTTTTTTCTTTACCTTTAATTTTATTCATTTATGTTTTGAATGGCAACAGAGTGCAAAACTCCTTCCCATCTGTCTTCCCCAGTCTCTCAGTTTTTAGTCCTCCACTGTTACCTATGGCTTATGTGTCTTTTCAGAGATGTTTTACTCTAATACAAGGAATGCACATATATATGTATGTGTAAGTGTGTGTGTTTGCTTGTGTGTGTGCATAATGTGATATCTGTTATATCTGCATAATATATTTATCTACGTAGTATATTTGCCATGCACACACATGCACACAGAGCTATGATTATTTTCTCTTTTTCTGTATAAATGGTCGATGTCACACACACTTTTCTTCAACTTGCCTTTTCACTTAATTGAATACTTCTGAGAACAGTCCATATCAGTGTATAATAAGCTTATTCTTTGCTATGAATGCAGAGCATTTCAGTGTATACAATATTCCTTTTACTAGTCCGATACTGAGGTACATTTGGGCCATTTCTAATCTCTTATTATAAGTGGTGCTTCAATGAATAAGCCTAAATATGCTTCACTGTGTACGTAGGCTGATGTAGCTTAGCTGTAAAGTAAATTTCCAGAGGAGGTATTGCTGAATCAAAGCCTAGATGCATTTGTAATTTTATTTTCTGAGATTCTTTTTATTTTATTCATTTATTTAATTTTTTTTTTTTAATTTTTTTTGCGGTACGCGGGCCTCTCACTGGTGTGGCCTCTCCCGTTGCGGAGCACAGGCTCCGGACGCGCAGGCTCAGCGGCCATGGCTCACGGGCCCAGCCGCTCCGCGGCATGTGGGATCTTCCCAGACCGGGGCACGAACCCGTGTCCCCTGCATCGGCAGGCGGACTCTCAACCACTGCGCCACCAGGGAAGCCTCTATTTATTTTTTGACTAGGTAACACACGTGTATACACGTAATTCTAAAGGAACAAAAGCATAAATAGTGAAGATAAATCTTCCTTGTATAATTTTTCCTTAGAAACCAGTTCTTCTTCCTTTTAAAAAGATATTTGCCTCTGGTATATGTTTGTTTCCAGTGACAGGCAATGCATGTTTAAGTAAGTGTGAGTATGTACACATACATATATACTTACATGTACGTACATGTGTATACCTGCATATATATATGCGTGTATATATGTATATATATGTATGTATGTATTCCTTTGTATGTGTGATTTCAATGTTTTAATATATGAGGTCTGCAAGCTCTTAGCAGGATACTGGTTAATAGATTGGCACCAAGCATCAGTTCAACCACTCACCTTTGGGACTCACTTCCTTATTGTCTCATCTTTTAGGCTCAGTCATATTTGGTGATACGTAGGCTGGTGATAGTCTGAAATATGGGCGGTCTCACTTGTGTTTGGTGGAATAATGACTTGATAACACATATCAAAGTTTAAAATGCACTTAACTTTCGGTTAAGCAATACCACTATTAGGAAATTTACCTAACATCAATACGTGCAGATGTTCACCAAGATCTGTGCAGAAGAATATTCATTGCAACACTATTTTCAAAAGTAAACAGCAAATAAACAAACAGAACCTGGAAATTGAGGTGTTTATCAATATTGGACTGCTTAAATAAATTAGGGTTCAGCCTGGAATACTCTGAATTTTTTTTTTTAATGAACTGTTAATATAGTCATTCCAAAATCTCTCCCAAGAAAAGCAAGTCAAGGAACAGTGTGTCTAGCAGGAACACATGTAACTTTCAAGAGTAGTGACCTTTGAGGAGAGGAAATGGGTAGGAAAAGGCTTTTGCTTTTCCTTTGGAACTTTCTGTACCGGAAATATACATTCTTATATCTGCACATATCTATAATTTTTAAAATATGTCAACAGACATCAAAGATAATATAACTTAGAGTGGACCTAAGAGCCATTTTTGCTTTTGCTTTAACTTCCCCATATTAGGATGTACATTTATTTAAAAAACAAACTTATGGTTACCAAAGGGGAAAGGGGGGGATAAATTAGGAGTTTAGGATTAGCAGATACAAACTACTGTATGTAAAATAGATGAACAACAGGGTCCTACTGTATAGCACAGGGACTATATTCAATATCCTGTAATAAACCATAATGGAAAATAATATGAGAAAGAATATATATATATATATATATATTTATATATGTATAACTGCATCTGTACACCAGAAACTAACACAACATTGTAAATCAACTATACTTCAGTTTTGAAAAGATGTACATTTAAAATGAAAATGAAAAAATCATAAGTATGGAGAACATAAGAGCTCCCAGATCTTAGAGATGCAGTACGGTTTTTAACCAAACAGTGGCTTTCTGTGGCTTTCCTTGGAAAGACTGCATCAGAGCCACATTGGAAGCTACATAAAAATACAGATTTCAGGACTCAGCCCCTGGAGATTCTGATCCAGTAAGGCTAAGGTGGAACTCAGACTATGAGAAACAAACAAACAACAGTAACAACACAATTGTGACGTGCAGCTTCCGGTGGGAACCACTTCCCTCCTCAAATGCTGTGGCCCCGTTCACTCACCGAGTCACATTCAGATCTGGAGTTGGGACGCCCCATGACCCTATTTTATCACATTTATCCAATTCGTTTTTATTACCTTGGTATATTTGAGGGATAGTGCAGTGTACTAGAAAAGATGTGGGCTTTGAAGCCAGAATAAACTGTGTTTGAATTTTGGCTCTAAGAGGCACTCACTGAATAACACTAAGAAGTGATCTCACCTCTCGGAGCTGTTACACTCACCCAACAAGGCGAGTGTGAGAACTGGAGCTACTGCCTGTGAAACATGGAACAAAGTCCATGGGTTACAGGAGAGCTCAGGAAGTGATAGCTGTTGTTATTTACAGAGGTAGACACAACACCACTTATTCATCTTTTCATTATTTTAAGTGCTAGCAAGTAATAGGTGTAGACAGTGAAATCAGCTGTGTTTCAAATGCACTAAATGGGAGAACACTAGAGAAATGGTACTTTAGGGACAGAGCAGGGACCCTTAGGCAGTTCTGCTCTTTTATAATGGCTTCAGAAAGCTACCTGTCGGGACTTTTAGAAGACCCGTAATTACATTCACCTCCAACGCAGTGTGACTTCATCCTAGATTCCAGCAGCAAACACAGCCCCGGGGAGTGGGGATTGGTGATCAAACACAGCATCCAGAAATCAGAGAGGAAAAGTTATACTGAACGTCATTTTGCTTACCTCCTGCCTAGATACTGGGTTCCATGGAGCACATTTTAGAAACCTCACTTTTAACTACTCCAAGGAATACGTCACGATAGTGAATATAGCACATTAGACTGAGAGGGCCTTCAGGGATCACCCACTTATTACTCATTCAGTAATTTATGCATCCAGCATATATAGCTCAGACTCCCAATGACTTAGCATCTACCAGGAGCCAGTATGGTACTAGTCGCCTCACATCTATAATCTCTGATCCTTCAGCCACCTGTCAAGAGAGGTGTTGTTGCTTCCATTTTACATTCAAAGAACTACAGTTCAGAGAGTCTAAGCAACCTGCCTGGGATGACGTCATTCACAAGTGTTGGGGAGCTGGTGTTGGAAGCCAGGCGTATCTGGGTGCAAAACACATAAACTCTCGCCACACCCCATTAAGGGCATTATATGCCAAAGGGATGTGCACTTTCTGTGCCCACTGACTAGTACAGTGACTTGGCAAGGGACCCCAGCTTGGGAAGAATGAGTGACATCTCAGGAGAGGTCATCCTTCCGGACCTGCCACTTGAAAGCTGTGTGACTTGGGGCAGCCCCTCAGTTGAGCCACCTTGGCCTTTAGAGTTTCAAAGGAAAGCGAACACACGCCGTTCCCTATGCAATGGAAGCCAAAATGTTCTTGGGAGCCTGGGGGAGGGGCTTGCATTCTTCCTGGTCTCTTTTTGCTCTGATGCATTCCCCTCAAGTGAAGTTAAGTGTAATCTTACTATTTCATATTGCTGTTCCTTCCATGGCACGTTGTCTCAGAGGAAAAATACACCTGTTTCTCCTTCTAAGTGATTCCCCTCGAAAGAGCATGTGCATCAGATCTTATTTGAATGTGGCATAGAGTTGACAGAATATTTTCTGTCCCCCTGCTTCCTTATTAGAATGATTTGCCTTCCCAGCCCCTGTCCTCAGCTCCTGGTTCCTGGCCTACATCTGAATCTACACATACCTGGTCCCTAATACACTCTCCTTCAGCACCATGAAGTCCCCTAAATGGGAAGATTCAGGGAGACCCCATCCTCTTCCTTGCAGCAAGAAAGAAGGAGTGGTGAAGGCTGAGAGGGAGGCACGGACCAGCTCTCAGAGGGCCTCAGACTCTAAGCTAAGGCATCCAAGCTTTACCTAAAATAGCACAGAGCTGTTGGAAGGCTCTCATATAGTAGACAGCCTTCAGCAGCTTCAGAAAGTTCACTGCAGCTGTTAGAACCTGGATAGAGACTGTCTTACAACAATGCTGAAATGACATTATAACTGATATCTTATCCCTTTGAAACTGTCTAGGACCCTGTGGAGCCTTCCTGGGTATAAAAGCCTTTCTGTGTCCCCTGTCTCTTGTCTGTAGGAAAAAGGCTTTCAGTCTCCTGAACCTTCCCTGAGTTCCAAAGAGCATATTCAGATAGTTCCTGATTAGAGTGAAGGAATGCAGAAACGAAGGAAAGGCATCAAGACACAGTAGTGCAGGGATGGGACAGGGTTCTGGCTCCTCCTGTGGGGATGCGCAGAACAATCCGATATAGATCTCAGAGTCCTTCTACAGGACCAAAGAGCCCCACTGGGTGGCGGATGGTAACTTCAGGCTAAGCCCAAGCACATGAACCGCAGACTGGATGGAACCAGAAGGCTGGTGTTTGAGATTCCCAGACCACCACCCTGTTACCTCCCCACTGACCAATCAGAAGAAAGTCACAAACCCTGCAGCCCTCCTCCCAAATTTTGCCTATTAAAAAAAAAACTCTTCCCCCCAAACTACAGGGAAGTTGGGGCTTTTGGATCATGAGCTGCCCATTCTCCTTGCTTGGCCCTTGCAATTCATCTTTCTCTGCTCCAAACCCTCACTGTGGGGCAGACACAGGAACTTAGGATCAACCACAGCTTCATATCTCTGCAAACTAGGAGCACATGGTGCCTTGCAGTTACTATTAAACTGCAAGAAGACCCTTCAAGTATTGCATAGACCATCAACCAAATGATAGTGTCAAATGCACAGCTGGGTTTGTGTTCAAGTTCCAGGTGGGATGGAGCTGTCCACGGTGAGCTTTCCTAAGCACTCTGCTTAGGAAATGGACTGTGGACTCTCATGAACTGGGCTCATGTTGTAGTTGGAAATCAGAGTTCTGATCTGCACATCTCTGCCTTCATTGCAACCCCAGTTCCTTTCCTCAGCAGCCTCCACTGTGCCCCACCACCCTCACTTCTCTCGCAGTCTTGGACCCTTCAATCCGTCTCGCCTAGGCCTTTGCAGACCCGACAGCAGGTCCCTGTCTCCAGGTTTAACAAAGAAAGCCCATCAGAAAGTCTGGAGCCAAAGTTTTATGGAGGCTCTGGGCCAAATGGCTTACCCAGAAATTCAACCAGCACGGCCCTCTATCCCCTGGGAGCTGTAAAATGCAAACAGCTCTGGTAAACGGGGGAGAGCAATTTCCCAAGCAGGAGACAGGAGCCTTTAACGAGCTGAAGTGAGCCTGCCCTTGTCCTCCATGGTCCTCCAGTCTGGCTAATTAGATTGCCGGCTGTAAGGAACTCTTTGATGGCTCAGAGACAGCAGAAGGGTTGAGGCTCAGAGGGCGGCAGTGGGATGAATGTGACAGTAATGAATAAGCCATAGGCTGGGAGCTCAGGCATTTGGGATGTTTTCTCTTCCTTTTCACCTTCTTCCTCTTCTTTCTTCCTCCAAGTCATGTCTCAAAGACTACTACTGGCACAGTTTGAGATTTTTCAAAGAAGGAAGGAACAGTAAAATGAAGCATGCAAATTTCCCTGGAGGAGTATGGGATAAACTCCCTCAATTATGTCATTCATTCATGCATTCTTTTTTTTTTCATTGACCCATGCTATAGTTTGGGTTATAGAGATATGACTTTAACATTTAAGAAAGAGAAGAAATTCAAGTATGTAAAGAATTACCAGATAGTTAGCAAAGTGACCCCAAGGAATTTGCAGATCGAGTGAAATAGGCAATGAGAGTAACAGGAGAATGTAGATGGAAGAGAGGAACATTTGACTGGGTTTTAAACAATAGATTATTTTTTTACATTAAAACATAAGCGAAAATAGCAAGATAAGTGATAACTATAAAGGATAGAAAGGACATTTCAGAAAACCGGAATGACGTAAGCAAAGGCTAGATGTTTGGAAAAATACTGCAAACAAGGAATTACTAGTGGTTCATAATGCTGGAGATGTGAGGGCTGATCTGAAGGCCACCAGAAGCTGAGACCAGGGGCTGTCTCCATGTTCTCAGTGTTGTCAATGGGGCATGGGAGGTATGGCCCCTTTGCTCCTAGATCTGGCCACCATCTAAGGCTGGAGCTACTGGTGTGATTTTCAGAGAGGGGATCTGTTATGGACTAAATGTTTATATTCCTCCCTTAAACTCATATTTCTGAAGTCTTAACCCCCAGTGTGGCTGTATTTGGAGATGGGGTCTCTAAGGAAGTGAATAAGGTTGGCTGAAGTCATAAGAATGGGACCCTGATCCAATAGGACTAGTGCCCTATATGTCCTATAAGAAGAGACACCAGATAGCTGGCTCTCACCCTATCTCCATGTGCAACACCAAGGAAAGGCCACTTGAGGACCTGGCAAGAACATGCTTGTCTTCAAGCTGGAAAGATGTTCCTCACCAGAAGCCCAGCAGGTTGGAACCTGGATATGGGACTTCCAGCCACCTTGAGAATGGTGAGAAAATAAATTCCTGTTGTTTAAGCCACCCAGGCTATGGGATTTCGTTATGGCAACCCAAGCAGGCTAAAATAGAGTCCCAGGAGCCTAGGAGATTGCCGTTGGTTTTGTCCCAACCTTTGCTCATGGGAGCACCCTTCAAGGGAAAATCATCTCCTTCTGTCTAAGATGGACCAGACTCTGAATACTGTGTTATTGTTCCCTGGCACTTCCTGCCTTTCTTTTAAGATGACTGCACATCCCCATCCTTTGCCACGAGATTCCTGTTGGAAGAGAATTCCTGTCTTTCTTTATGTCAGCCCTGATCAGGTGACACAGTCTGGTTAACGGATTATGAGAGGAAACAATGTTTCCTTTGTGTCTGAGCAGAAGCTTTAGGAGTCATGTATGGTTCTAACATCCCTCATCACCCTCTGCCATGAGAAGAGCACGTTCGATGCAGGAGCTGCTTCATTAGCCCAGATCTCCAAATAAAGAAGATACACAGACCCAAGTCACAGCTGCTGCAGCCAACACAATGACTGCTGCCAATATAAAATGTGGGAGACACATGAACTTTATCGTTGTTGAAGTTCTTATTACAGTGTAGCAGGGAGAACACTGAGAACCCTCCCACCTCCTACTATTAGCACCAAACTGTCCATGGTCCCAATGATACACATCACACAGTTTCATGTTACTTTTTTTGTCTTCACATTTATTCTCTCACTCGCCCTCTTTTCCCCTCTTTCACCAGAAAGGGCTTTTTCTTAACTTTCAATACTCAGCTCAGGTGTCAGTTCCACGAGTTGATCTTCTCCAGGGCTGTAGATGGAGTGCATTGCTGACGGCTCTCATCCCCTGTGCATGGCTCCATCCCTGCATCCACCGAGGGGAACTGAAAGACTCTGCCTCTGCATCTCTCTCCCCAGCTAGACTTTAGAGGGCAGGGATCTTGTCTAATTCATGACCCTCCACAATATCCGGCTAAGGGCTGACACATAGAGTGGTTTAAAGATTAGCTATCTCCATGCCTCAGATGTTTCCATCCCTGAAATCTTTGCCCTGGTGGATCCAGCCTATTCAGAAACTTATCGGACTCAAGGGTTCAGCTCTACATGGATGGAGAAAGAATGGCTGTGCCCAACATCATCACAGGAAGATCAGGGAGCAGATCCATAAACAGAAAGGAGGCAATCACAATCTCAAGGCTATGTATCAAAGTGATGAACAACTGCCTCATTGGCAAGAACATGGGCAGGTCCTCAACTGCACAGACATTGCCATGTCCTCAGCTCAGCAGAGCTGACTGACACACTTTCTAGGTGCTTGTGTGGTGGCTAAGAGGAATAAGGGAGGAAAATGAGGACCAGCTGGGCAAGTACGTGGTTCCTCAAGCCCATAGACCTCCTCGCTTCCATATTGGGAGCATGGACACACACATGCATACCTGTGTGTGCACACACCATACCCTCCCACACACGTGCATGTGCACACACATATGTACACATACTTGCACACATATATGTACACATGTGTACATTTGTCACAAATCAGAAGGTTAACATTGACCGGGGAGAGAGGAAATAACCAAAAATTGCCATATTGAAACCAGCAGAGGTTGAGAAAATGTTGTGCCGACACACAATAGAGACTCAGCAAAGAGCGCTGTATATTTGGGATCTGATTTTAATTCATAATAATAATGAGATCCACAAAACAAGGCTATTTTAAAATAAATTGGATTGAAAGTTCTGTTTTAAAAATACTTGAGTGTTTTCCCTGTGTTGGTTGCTATGCTGGAGAATGAGAACACAGAGCTTAAATGACATAGTTACTGTCTTCAAGTGCCTCTGAGTCTAGTGAGAGAGACAATCCTCAAAACAAATAATTCCAACATTTGTTAGAACTGCTGTCATCGATGTTTCTGAAGGAAACAATAGAGGTACAAAGGGAGCCATCAATTTGAACTTGATAGACCAGGAAAGTTGAGGAAGAGATAATAAGAAGTGTGAGCTTTGAAAGATGAGTTAGTGCTCAATGGAGGATGTCAACACACACACACACACACACACACACACACACACCCCTACACACACACACAGGCTGATTTGTGACATAATATGCAGAGACTGTATTTGTAATGAATAAAAGTATCTCTAAATAAATGAATTTCTCTGGGGATGCAGAGAGATCATGCCAGAGAACATATCTGATATGTAACACTTGATTCAATATAATTGATTCATTAAACAAACAATATTCGCTGACATTTTCTGATTTCACACTCCTTATCCAATTTAATTTTCTCCTACGCATGGTATCAGTGGACAAGAAGAGCTTCACTGTAACCCCATAGAACATGAATCTTCTATTCGTCTTTCAGCTTAATGATTCAACTTAGGATACATTGTAGTTTAATGGAAAAAGAAATGGACTTGATATTGAAACACTTGGGTCTCTGTCCTTTCCTGATTGTGTTTCACTGGGCAGTTACCTCAGTTACCCATTTGTGAGTTGGGAAGAAAGGTAATATTATAAAATAAGTTACCGGCCACATGATAGGCAGTCGATACGATGGCATGAGTGACTTTGACCTTCCATATTAATAAAGCCTGCAAGGAATTGAATGACTTTTACTGTTGTCAGAAATCAAATCTGCAAATTATTTGAAAGTTATGAAGAGTTACTGTTCTTTAAGAACATTCAGAACAGTCTGTCTAGACTTTGACAGTAAATTAATAATAAAATTTGAAGTATTGTATCCCATTTGGGTCTTAACAGCTTAGGATAATGGGTAAGAGCATTGACTTTTAAATACATTTTTGGTTGAATCTTGGATCTAGGGTTTTATGGCTGTATATTCTTGGTAAGTCTTTTCACTTTTCTAGGGCTATTGGATCACATATCAAGTTAAATATATAATAATAGATGAATAGGTTTATGGGAAGAACAAATTAGTGATTAGCTATTAGTGATTAAGCAGTTACTACATCAGTGTAGTCACCATAATTATATCAATTTTCCCCATCTGTCAGTAAAATGAGGCCCATATGTAAAGCTCACACCTTCATATAAGCAGTTCTGAACTCCATCCTGGACAAGAGAGTCCTTGTCCAGGACTCCAACCAATTTACCCACAACCTTCCCCAGTGAGCAAGGAGTCTTTACTCCACCATCCACCCATTCTCAAAGGGCCAAAGATCATTCAATTCCTTCCCCAAGTTGCCCAGAACCCCCTTCTAGAACTAGCATAGACTTCTTCTTTGGGTCCACGTGGCTGCAGGTTGATTGTGCCACTGGTGTGCACATCCTTTGACACGAGGGATGGTCAAGAGTTGACTTGGAGGAGAGTGTATTCAGGTTATGTCGGCTAGGGAGGTACATGGTGGGGGGAGAGAAGGAGGCTGGGCTGTGGTGTTGATGGTTCTCCTTAGCCCTCCAGGCCATGGTGAGCTTTTCTCAAGGCAGGAAGTGTGATGTCAAAGAAATGTTATTTTTACTGAACAAATTTTTAGCTTGGTTTATAACTTTTAAATCTAGGTAGAGGGTATGTAGGCCCTCATTTTTAGATATTTCCAAAACCTAACAATATTAGGGGGCATTGCTCTTTCCAATGAACTTGGAATATCTGCTGTGTGTCTTTCAATCCTGAGCCCCTTAGCCTTTATACCCTTATATTTCCCAACAGAGGGAGAGGAGAAGGGAGTTCAAGGAAATTATTGGCAGACAGCTGGAAGTATTCCTCAGATATTTTTAGATTACTTAAGATTCTACAAGAATTACTAAGATTTTGGTTATCTAAATGTCAAAATGGACCCTGCTAGAATGTCATCTTATTTTCCTCATTGTGACTTCTTTATTACATATAGAACACAATGGATTTAAGAACACTTAGAAATGAATTAAATTTTCTTTTGTGTTATGTAACCTCAAACAAAAATATTTTTTAAGAAGAGCCAAAAATTGTATAACATATCTCCTACTTTGATTATCAGATTTAACCTCCAGAACCTATGTATGACATTGTCACTTTCCTGCTCAAAAAATTTTTTGAAGACTTTCCATGTCAAAAAGGTAAAGTCGAAATTATTGAACCTTCATATAAGACTTCATAACCTGGATTAATTTTCATTCATTTCACACAAAGCTTTAATCAGACCAAACTCTCATCCCCTCCCTAGTCCTGTCATTTTGCTTCAAGCTGCCTTATATTGTATTTGCACATACAAGTCAGTCTTTCTAGCACAAGGATTTTTGATCTGGTGTTCATGGATTTCCAATGGATCTATAGACAGAGAGCTTGTGAACTTGGATAAGAAATTTTTCACTCACACCACTGAAATTTATCATTTCCTTGTATTAGGAATTTAGCTTAATAAATCAGCACAGCAATAGTGTTAGCAATAACTTGTGATTTTGTCACTAACAGAGAGCATAGGTTTTTTCCCCTATCACATTACAGGTATTGAGGATATCCTGAAATATTGTTTATGTTAACCACTATTTTGAAATTATGGTAGTTATTATACCACTGCTAGAGTATTGTGTTTAAAAAGATCTAGTAATTCATTAAGAAAGAGGCAATACATTACAATTTTTAAAATATTTTAAAATTCTATTTCAATATAATATTTTAAAACTATAATTGGTTCTCTTTATAAGTCTATGTATTTGGTTTTATGCATTTAAATATCATATCCAAGGGTGGGGTGAAGGGATAGTTAGGGAGGTTGGGATTGACAGGTATGCACTGCTATATTTAAAATGGATAACCAACAAGGACCTGCTGTATAGCACAGGGAACTCTGCTCAGTATTATGTAACAACCTAAATGGGAAAAGAATTTGAAAAAGGATAGATACTTGTATATGTATAACTGAATTACTTTGCTGTACACATGAAACTATCACCACATTGTTAATCAACTATACTCCAATATAAAATAAAAAGTTAAAAAAATAAAATAAAATATGGCACAAATGAACCTATCTACAAAACAGAAACAGACTCGGACATAGAGAGCAGACTTGTGATTGCCAAGGGGGAGGGGGGTGGGGGAGGGAAGGACTGCCAGTGTGGGATTAGCAGATGTAAACTATTCTGTATAGGATGGATAAACAACAAGGTTGTGCTGTATACCACAGGACACTATATTCAATATCCTGTGATAAACCATAATAGAAAAGAATATAAAAAAAGAATGTCTGTATGTGTACAACTGAGTCACTTTGCTGTACAGCAGAGATGGGCACAACATTGTAAATCAACTATATACACTTCAGTAAAAAAATTTTTAAATATTATATCATATTTTAAAACTTAAAAATCACTCCTCTGTGATGGAATTTATAGTTTTTACTAGCCTGTTGAAGAAGAGGTCCATGTCATAAAAAGGTTTAGGAAAGCCTGAGCTAGATTTCCCCCTTGTTTGCTCTTAGCCTATTCTTACTCATCCTTTAAAGACCCATTCAAATATGAGTCTTTCTCTGAGTCTTCCTGAACTCTCCATGGCAGACAAAAATCACTCTATTTCAATCCACAATATCATGGACTTACCTCTACTGTAGACATTTACAATGGGTTTAATGATCTAGTTCCCTGTCTGTCTCCTCAGCTGGTCTGTGGCTTTTTCATCTCAATATTCTCGGTGACTAATATAGTTCCTGGTTATGGAGAATGTGCTCAACTTAATATTTCGTGACTCATCAAAATGAATGAATGGAAAATGTTTGACCATTTGGAAAAAATGACCTCGGTCCATTAACTTTCTGGAGTCAGAAGTGAGGATCAGGTAATTTTGTCAGCCTTTCTGTAGTTGTGACTCAGTGAAAGTGACATTTATTTGAGTATTCCACAAGTCCTTGATCCTCATGATCTGACACATAGCTGAAATGTCACGCGGGACGAAGGACTCAGTCATGTATGTTTTTTGAAGAGCCAGAGGACTGTCCTGTAGAAAAGGGATCCCCTCCATTGTGTGGCTTAGGTTAACACCCACAGCATGTCGTAGGGTCTTAGCTACATTGGTGTGCGTGTGGGTTGTTTTGTGTATGAGTGTGTCAGATCCATATTTATATCAATTTTTAGAGAAACATACATACATTATCCAGTATTTTACATACTAACATGTATGTGCATGTGAAAGGAGCAATTTATATTTAAAGAACAAAATTACAAAACTTTTAAGACATATTAGGTTACATTGAGTTGCAGCACGGTTGAATAACACATGGTATGTGGCTTTAAGTTACACTGTTTTATTTTGATAAGTCATATGTCATGGAGAAACATTTTGTTATATTATTGAATATTATGGGGTTACTTTAGGAATATGTCTTATTAACCTATTTTAGCTCCCTTATTCAGGCAGCCAGTTATGTCACAGCAGAATGCAGAGAAGAGAGGTGACAGATCTAGGTGACCAAATGATAATAGAAAAGATTTAGAATAATATCTGATTTGATCAGACATAACTTGTCATTCCCAGCCGATAAGTAGAGAGAAGCTGCCTGACCTGGAGAGAAGGGAAGGAACATAACATAAGAATGAGGTCAGAGGACTTGGTGGTTACCAAGGAGAGGGTAGACAAAGAATCTTCTAGAAAATAGGACTGAGAACTGACAGTAGAAGAGCAGTGCCTGAGGCCAGGAAGAGCGCTAGGCTATGGTTTTTCCTGGGGAGGAGATGGTGTGAGAAAGAATATCAGACCAAGATAATGAGGCAGAAAGTACTAGGTTAGTTCTACAGAATCCAAGTTTTACAGAATCCACTTACCCAGAGTATCCTGGGAAAATACAAAATCTTTCCCATGGGCCTGAAGGTGTTTCAGACAGGATCCAAGAATCGGCAGACTTCAGGGTCCTCACCAGGTGAGGACAAGGTCATGGTCATGTACACCAGTGTGGAGAGAAGGCAATGACCAGTGACAAGGAAGATGAGACTTACCATCCACCCCTGTCCCCAGCACTATCAGTAGCTTAGGACGGCCACCTTATGTGCCCCAGGACTTAGAAAGAGGCCCAGGAAAAGGGTAGGCGAGCCATTAAATAGACCTAGATTATTTCCATTTCCTGGTAGAATGGGGGTTTGCTATGCTTAGTAAGTTCAGGTGTAGAAAGACTAAGTAATGACATTTGTTTTACTCTTGAGTTTTGGAACTTGCTACTTGACAATGTATCTAGAGAGGATATGTTTTTATTCTAATTGTCCTCTTATTTTGCTTCTGGGCATACCTTCCAAAACCAACTCTTTTAGTGTTATAATATAATTCTCTGTTTGAGTCTGTTTTTTTAAAAAGATCCTTTATCACCTCATTTTTTTTCCATTTACATAGTTTGAATTAAATGGTATATGAGATTCCTTTCAATTATAGCTTTCTAGGATCTTGATTCCATAAATCAGGATTTTATAATCTAAATGTATTATATCTTACATAGAAACCAGGATATTCTAAAGATTCTTATAAACCTCATTCTTTAATTAAATTTCTCTTAATTTCAACCAAAAAAAGAGACACACAGCATGTACATACCATTTAAAATAAAATCTTGGAGCAAACTCCATAGCATGGCTTGTATAATTGGGCCACCGTTATCTCTCCATCTCCTCTATTCCCCTCTCCTAACTCACTGGCCTTCCTGTTTTGTAAGCCCTGTGTTGGAGCTCTTGTTAGTACCACTGCCTGGAATGATCATCTCTGAGATCTCAGGACAGATATCACCAGTTCAGTGAGCCCACCAGATCATGCTAATGTATCCACCTGCCACCACTGTCTCTTTTTGACATGTTTCCTCCACGTCCAGGGCTGCCTTGGAGCTGTGTGGTCTGGGCATTACCGATGGCTCCGGCAGGAAGGAGGGCGCTGAATCCACAGATTCTTCCTGAGTGCTAGAGGACCAACATCTTCCTATTAGTAAAAGGAGCTACTGAGTAGACAAGCCTCTCATC
This sequence comes from Grampus griseus, assembly GCF_964374135.1. Taxonomy (NCBI): domain Eukaryota; kingdom Metazoa; phylum Chordata; class Mammalia; order Artiodactyla; family Delphinidae; genus Grampus; species Grampus griseus. Next base: position 8,739,868 of record NC_139009.1, read on the forward strand.
ACAGAGGGAGGGGTACTTTTCTTCTTGATTTTGTCGAACCAGAGGGGGCAGTTTTTCTGATGCAATATCATGAGAGTGGGTACATATTATCAAACATTTTCTTATTTGGTTTGCTTATTTTTCTGCTCATTTTTTACTTATTTATCACCTACTTTCATCCACTAGAATGCAAATTCCACAAGGATAATGACCTGACCGTGTCTCTTTCATCTCTAGAATCTCAGATTTTAGAATATTGCATGGCATATATTAATGGTTCAACAGATATTTATTGGCTTAGTTAATAGGAAACCATCTCTATTCATAATTTAAAACAACATTAAATGGTGTTACATGCTGTGATTTTCTGAAAATTATCCATCGTTCTTATGCCTTCCATGCCTCCCTCAAGTGGACCTAATTCCTATTCCCCCAAATGTCCTGCATGTTTTGAACAACAATCCTTTATTCTTTGATTTGCTCTGAATATAATGCTCTTTCCGCCCCTAGCTATGCTTGAAGAAGTGCTGTCTTTCCTGAATAAAACTTGCATTTTCCAAATAAAGTTTTTAGTTGCTTTTTTTTTTTTTTTTTTGTGGTACGCGGGCCTCTCACTGTTGTGGCCTCTCCCATTGTGGAGCACAGGCTCCAGATGCGCAGGCTCAGCGGCCATGGCTCATGGGCCCAGCTGCTCAGCAGCATGTGGGATCTTCCCGAACCGGGGCACGAACCCGCGTCCCCTGCATCGGCAGGAGGACTCTCAACCACTGCGCCACCAGGGAAGCCTAACTTTTTAGTTTTTGCCCTGAGAAGTCTCCCTCCTTCTCCCATCATTACCAGGAAGGTTGTTCAGTGCATGGGAAATTAGCAAAAAATCTAGCCCATGGTAGGTTCTTGACAAGGGCCTTCTTTTATATCTTGGAATCTTTGATCTACTGCTTTGATTTTTATCAGAGTTATTTATTTTACTTTGTCTACTTTTAGCAGAGTGTTTATTTTATTAAAGTATTTTAATCACACATCCTTCTCCCCCCCCAACTCTAGAGTCAATTCATAGAGGAAAAGGATGACGTTTTACATCTTGGTATTATCCACAATGCATGTGTTAGAAAATACTGACTCATTTGTTTTTAAGTAAAAAATGCCAGCATCCGAGATGCTTTAGCAGTCCACCTCACAAAGGCATTCACACGTGGTGAAGGGTGTTGGCGATCACCTGTGGGTCCATCATTAGGGTGGCAAGTAGGTGGAGGAGGATAGTTAGGCGGCAGTTAGATGTAGCAGACACACGTCAGGAAGGAGGGATGTGAACAATAGAGTGCACGGCGAGAGAAGTTAGAATGAGATATAAAAAATAATGTCACCTAAAGAAATTAAAATGCATGCCTACAAAACAACAATACACGCAGCATATGAAGACATACGACAGACAGAAACCAGACTAGAGTTGTTCCTGATAGTGGGGGGTAGGAGAAATGGGAGTGAGGAATGGCGAGAAAGGAAAATAAATAACTAAATAGAAAAATAAATACACAGATGAAAATAAGAATGGATCTTTACATATATACACATGTCGATCTTAAGCCAGGAACTGAGAAGTCTGGTTAATTCACGGCTTTGCCTTTGTAATCCCCAAACACAAAGGAATAGTCAAAACAGAGAAACAAACAAAGGCAGCCTCTCCAGGAAGCATCCTCGCTATTTTTTTCTCTCCGACTCAGGCTGGGGGTAGGTGACAGGGGAGGCGGAGGTCGGGGGTGGGTGGGGGGGTACCTATTCTCTGAGCATTTAGTGATCTGCTATTCCCTCTCATCGAGGAGCCTGTCTCATGAAATGTCAATCTTCTCTGTACCTGTTTGTGCGAACTTGGGCAGAAAGTGCCTGTTTTATTTTTCTAGCAACTTGCCAAGTCCTAGATATGTATAGTAAGTGTTCAATAAATACTTGTTAACTATGCTAATTACTGATGGAGAAAAACTAGGTGTACTGGATATAAGTTGATATAACACATCAATCATAGTCACTTCTGCTTGTTTCGTTCTCCAGATACATAGATAGATAGATGATAGATAGATTTTATGTATTCTAAAAATTTTCTCCATTATCTTCAAAACAGCCATTAGAAAAGTCCCTTCACTCTGACTTCTTCAAATAAATCATACTTGTGTGTCCTCCTTAAGTTTCATTTCAAGGAACTACACTATATCAAGTTCCTTTCCAAATTAACAATGGAATCTAAACGCCATTGTCTAAAGGCAGGTTGGACCTGATATTACAAGTATCAGAAGGATGAACAATGGAAACGTTTCACATACATAAGCACACCCCAAAGGTACACATGAACTTGGAGTCCCTTATTTATCTTTTATTTCTCTAACTTGAGACTGTACCAAGCAGGACCACTTGAAAATATTTTTATCCCAAGGCTATTTCTGCAGATGTCAAGGCAGCCTTGCAACTTTAGTTGGATGCCCTGGCTGTAGAAGATAAGTTATCAAACAATTCAAAGGCAGTTAGGTCTCCTCCTATGTGCTTTTGTCTGCGGTAAATGTATTTGTCTCCACTGTTTAATCTGAAACCACTTATCAGTGAAACAGCAGCCGTCAAGTTGGGGCAATGGCTGATGAACAATGGTTTTATAAAAGGGCATGTTGACATTTCTGTTCTGTCCTAACTACACCCCTGAACTACAAGAAACACCTTCTCATATCCCAAAGACCTCTTGATGATGTCTCTCTAGAGCTGCATGTCCTTAGACAAATCAAATATTGTGTTTTACTGCACTCACCAAGACCGAGGATATTATGAAAAAATCAAATAGAAACAGTGCTACCTCTGAACATGATGTTTATTTCAAATGTGCAGGTCCACTGACTGTCCTTCTATATTTAAAGAAGGATGTCTAGCAATTATAATAACTTGACTCAAGAATCAAATATTTAGGGCAGCAAAACCATGTCTATTTCAGGCTGTGCAGCTGACGTACATTCTTAGGCTATACAGGATAAACACAGTATTTCATTTCAAGTTCCTAAAAAGGGAAATGACCATGAGCAAAATGAAAAGGCTTTGTTTCTGCACATCACACACATTTGCAGCGAGCTGGAGTTTGGGCAGCTGAAGCAGGCCATTAATAAAGGTCTGACACAGCCTGTGACGGAGGGCATTTAAAAGGTTAACATATTTCAGTCTTTCACAGTGACATGAAGAAGTGTACATCGACAGAATTATTAATACATGAGTCGAGTCTGTCATTATTATCCTAATGGTTCTTATCAAAAACAGCAAGAGGCAGGCAAGAAATGGATAATTACAGGATGAGCATATAGGGAGATGGCTTTTTTTTTTTTTTTTTTCTGTTCAAAAAGCTTTCCATCAACATAATGACCAAAGTATCTGGGAAGCGTTCTGAAGTGCATTAACCAGATGATGTGATTACTAAGTCACTTATTTAATTAGCTTTTTTCACCAAAGATTAGTAGAATCCAGACTCCCCCATCTCTCTGCCCGACCTACCCCCAAGTGGAAACTGTCCTCCTTCACTCCCAACAAACTCTCATCTTCTTCTATCCCGTTTGGCTGTGCCATTGCTCCAGTGACATTTCCCATCACTCCCTCAAAGGAAAATCTGTCTCACCATCTATCCGTCCATCTGCACTTCCATCAACCCAATTTCCTATATCTTTCCAAAATGCGTTTGAGTTGGCTGACAGCAAAGCATTAAATACAGTAAGATTTTTAAAAATCTACTGAAGGAAAATGGCAGTAGGAGGAGAGAAAGAGAGAGAGAGAGGGAGAAAGAAAGAATGTTGGCATATAGTCAGTATGCACAATGGATGTGGCGTGGTCCTGAAGGACTGCCAGAAGTGGTCCCCAACTTTTGATTTTTCCTCCTTCATAGACAAAGCAAAGAAAAACTACGTACATAATCACGTATAGAATTAACTGTGTTCTTAAGGTAAAAGCTAACCCGTTGCTAAGGGGAAGCACAACTATTTTATTTTCTGAGCTCCAGTTGCTTCTCGGCCTAGGTCTTCATAAAGGGGGTACCACAGGATGCTGTAGAGGTCATCCTGTACAGCATCCTCCGCTCCATCAACACGGTGGCACAGTTCTTATGGCTGTTTCTTCTTATGGCTGTTTCTTGGTGCAGCCAGTGGCGTAACACCAATATGAAAACCAATGGAATACCAAAATAATAGGGTCCCTTAGCACTCTTGATTATTGCAGTTTTAGCAATTATTGGAGTGTTTAACGACTTCTGGTTTAGTTATCCATAAAACTCAATTCCTTGGGACAAAGAACGGTGTTTTATTCACCCATGAATCTGCAGAAACTAACACAGTGCCTGGAACAATAAATATTTCTAAATGAATCAATTCATATGTTGTAAATATAGGTGGTTTTTTACTTTTCAGAAAGGGCCCTCTCTCAGAGCAACCATAAAAAGTTGAGAACGGGGCTTAAACTAACCAGAAGAGAAGCACTGAAGAAGTATTCTTCTCTTTGCTGTGTGTATTTATAGTGCGTGCTCATGCAAAGAGTATTGTGACAGTTAATTTTGTGTCACCTTGCCTGTCACAGTGCCCAGCTTTGTGGTCAAACATCACTCTGGATATTTCTGTGAAGATGTTTTTGGATGAGATTTATGTTTATATCTGCGGGCTTTAAGTAAAGCAGATTGCCCTCCGTAATGTGAGTGGGTCACACTCAATCAGTGGAGGGTCTGATAGAACAAAAGTATGGCCTCCTGGAGCAAGAGAGAATTCTCCAGCAGATTGCCTTAGTTTTTCGTCTGCAACATTGGTATTTTCTGGTCCTATAGTAGACTGCCTTTGGATTTGAATTGCAACTGTTTCCCACTTCCAGCCTGCTGGCCTCTCCCATCAGATATTGAACTCTCCAAACCTCCATAATCTTGTGAGCCAATTACTTAAAATCTCTCTCTCTCTCTCCCCATATATTCAATATGTATGTGTGTGTGTGTGTATGTGTGTGTGTGTGTATGTGTGTGTGTGTGTGTGTGTGTGTGTCTCCTATTGGTTCTGCTCCTTTGGAGAACCATGACTAATGCAAATGTCACCCACTCACTGGTCACCTGTGAGATGGCTGTGCTTCCAGTGTCCTCTCTTGCCCTGACACATCCCAAGATTCATCCCAGTATTTACAAGTGCCTGCTACTGACTTCATAGCCTGTGGCCTACCTGAGAGCCTCGTTTGGAAGTACAGCAAATCCATGGTAAAGAGGATCCCAACTGGGGAGGAAGCAAGGCCATGGAAAGCCCGAGCCGTGAAGGTATCGATAAGCAATTCATTCAGTTAAGCAGCAGCTGAATGAAGCCAGGCCTGAAGAGGCTTTGCAGCTGGGTAGATAAGGATGCGGGAGTGACCTTTAAGGAAAGAAACTAGGAACTGAATGGGAATCAGGGTGTCCCAGGGGATGTTAAAGCAGACAGAGAGTAAAATCTAAGGGCTACACAGCTTTGGTTAAGAACATGAACACAAACAACACTCAGGAATCTGCCACAGTTCAGGTATGGAAGTCTCTCAGTGATGAGATTTCGTTCTTACTACCTAGCACAAGGGGGGCTTGACATGGAAATCAAGCCTGTTTCTAGAAAATAAAGCTACATTTCTCGGAAACAAATTTTTTGTAATCTGAGATTTGTACCTGCTATAAAACTTAATGTTCTAAAGTAAACGATCACATATCTATTGATATTTAGGTTACATATATTAAAATATTAATTTAGACACGGATAGTAAAATAACTTGCTTAGGTATAAGGATAAATGAGAAAGATATAAGGTTGCTTGACAATGATGTAGAATAAGCCATTAGCTTTGTGTCATACAAAACTGGAGTTGAATCCCAGATTCACGGTTTGCTCAGGGAACTTTATTCAGTTACAAAAATCTCCTTGGTTTATATTTGTATCTGTAAAATGGGAGAAAATCTTTTGACAGACCTTGGAGGATTTTTGTCAGACAAAATTCGATTATAAATACACATCACTGAGTCCAGTTTCTAACCCAATAATTCTCCGTAGGTGGTACGCTTCCTTTATTCTGTCCCACGGTGTAAAGTATGAATTAAAACACTTCTATTGGGGTGATAAAATGAGACAGGATTAATTTTTCTTTTTTTCAAAATTTTCTGTAATGTCGCATCATTTTTCCACAGAATGTGTTAGACAATTCTCAACCTCTGCGGCAGACCCTGCAGTCCACTGTGTAAACACTGAAGTGTGTCCGTGCATTTGACTTTTGTCTCTGTCACTGCTGTGTCCACAGGAAGGGGAAGGGCTCAGTGGAGCCAGAGCACTTCCCTCACTTTCCTCCAGGTTAATCTCAGCCAGGCCGACTGATTGCAACACTTCGAAGCCTCTTGCTTTTCCGAGCCTTTGAGGCTCTTGCTGAACTGCTGTCCAAGGGCAAATTTTTTCTGTCAAACAGACCTGCAAGGTTGCTAGGCGCATACAAGGATAAAGAGAGATTCGAGTTACTCAACACTTGTTTTGCAAAGTCTGTTTAAAAAAAAATTGCATCATATCCCATTTGACGATTGTGCAACACAGGGTGGATACCTAAGCTGAAAGTTAAGTAAGTCTGAGCTCTGGGCACCTTTGCAATTTAGACATCCATTTATACCCAAGTGGAAAATAGCCAGCTGTTCTCAGTTTGAAAAATAATGTGTAGAAAGCCAATGAAAATAGACCCCAATGTTCCTTGAATGTATAAAATACACGTAGAAAATTTCCCATCCTCATTTTTTTTTTCAGGTACTAGCTGTATTACATTCATGTGATACATATAAATGAGATTAGTTCTTGATCTTAAGGAACTAAATTCCTCCTAACACTACTGGTTCACTCAGGGTTGTCTTTTAGTACAAAGAGTACTATGGAATTGCCTACTCTAAGTTCAAATCTCGATGCTGCCCCTTACTAGTTAGGTGACCTTGGAGAAATGGCCTAATCTCTCTGAGTGGGATTTGCTTCATCTTGAAGCTGTGGGTGATAATATTTAAGTCAGAAATTAATGGAGAATAGCTGTAAAGTGCTGGGGCTACAGCCTGGCAAACAATGGGGATCAATACATATTAATTTCCCTTCCAACTCTCAATCTTTTCCATCCTTAAATCTCTCACTATAATCAGTGCCTTTCCACACCCACTAGTGGACACCATGCCAGCCCAGAGGAGACACTAGTACTGGTATGTGGGCCAAAGGTGCAGAGAAGAGTCAGGCTTGGGCACTGCCTTCATGGTGCTCACAGTTTGCAAGAGAACCAGGTGCATCTTCAAAGTGATTCCTATAAAGGCAGATGGCAATGCACACCGAGGCAGGTCTCCATGAGAGTGGGAAATATCGAGGGAGAGGGGAAAAGGAGAGATTCTTCTAAACTGAGAGATCCTAGAAATCCCTGTGCAAGAGCTGGGCTTGCATCTGATGGTCTACTATGAGCAAGGCACGGTCTGAGGGAATCTGAGTCGTGTTTCTAAAAAAGAAATACTCAGCCCACAATCTATTTTGTACAAGTGTTGCTCTACGAGGTATTTTCTATAAACCTGGCGTGTCATTTACCTCATTTACCCTCTGTAAGCTTCCATTTCCTCAATCCCTAAAAAAAGGCAAAGACTCCGTGCTTCCCGATGATGTGTTCTGGGGGGAGATTGGGCAGTGGAAGGGATGCAACAGGGAGGAAGAGGTTAAGGCTAAATGACATAACTGGTGTGCGGGTTTGTCCAACTTGAAATCTTACGTGAATGTGAGAGATTGTTATGGTGCATAATTATGCAAATGATGCAAAGAAAGTGGGTTTTCAATTAGACGAAGGACCCAGTGTTTCACGCAGCTTCGACATGGGCACTTCAAATAAAAAGGATGCGTTTTTTTACTGAGATCAGGGGAGAAACTGAGGCAGTCCCCAGCCTGGACGTTTCCACAAGCAATGGAAGAACATCACTCAGCCACCAGCTCGTTGCCTCACACAGAACAGCCTCTATTACACTCTCAAATGTCTTTGGCACGAGAAACACACACACATACTCTCAAAGGGCAAATGCCATGCAAATGACACATTTTCCCACAAGATGTGGGATTTATTGTGGCTGGGATAGGCCTGAAGGCTCGGGCTATCACCAAACTGGAACATTTCAGCAGAGTGGAGTCTTTCATTCCTGAAGTGAGTTCAGAGATAGGAACACATTTTTTTAAAAAAATTGTTGTTGTAGAACAAATAAACCTGAGATGAAGCCTCCATTAAAATAAACCTGATACCACCTAGAAACTGAGAATCCTTGGTACCGTTCCAACAATGGTAGTACTTTGAGGACTGGATGGAACTTTAAACCCAGTTAGTTTAGTAATTGTATTTCCCGAAACAGTAGAAGAATGCTGTCATTGGACTTTGCAAGTTGAACCTGAGAATTTCAGGTGCAGTTGTTATAGAAAGGATAATTCTGATGAAAGTAAGATAATTATTTTGGGGTACTTATTCATTTATTCCTTTGACCCAGTAATTTCATTCTGGGGCTTTCTTGAGAATGTTCTCAAAATTGTGAAAGTTGTAAGAATGCCCTCATAACTGAAGTGGCACAGTATATTTTCATGCAGCACTTGAAAAAATAGATACAAACTATGTCTGTGATAAATATGTTGTTATATAATGAGAAAAATTTAAAACTTTCTATTTTGGACTAGTTTGAGTCTTACAGAGAAGTTGCAAAGAGAGTGCAGAGAGCTACCACATACCTGCCAACCAGCGTCCCAAATAGTAAAGTATTATGTAATGATGGCCCAATTAACAAATTGTGATCAAATCCAGGAAGTTAATGTTTCCAAACTAGAGTTTAATTGAATTCCACTTGTTTTCCCAAGAATGAATGTATTCTGTTCCAGGATCCTATCCAGAATCCCACTTTGCATAAAGCTGTTATTTTTCCTTAATCTCTTCCAAGTAGAAGTTTTTCAGTCTTTCCTTGTCTTTATGATAAGGAAAAATATTCATGGTGTAAGCTGGCTGAGGAAAGCAGGACACTGAAGGGTATACACACACACACACACACACACACACACACACAGATATACACACAGACACACACACACACAGATATACACACAGACACACATTGACACACACACAGGCACACACACATACACACAGACACATACACACACAGAGACAGAAACACATAGACACACATGCAGACACACACACACACACACACACACACACTGACACACTATGGTCTCACCTACACAGAGAGAGATAAGAGCGAAAATATATCAGGAAGAAATACTCAAAATATTAACAGTCCTTAGCTTATCTCTGAGTGAGGGTTTATAGGTAATTATTTCCCTGCTGCTTTTGCTTCCTCTATTTTTTAAAATATAGTTTGAAAAATGATATTTAAAACCAGAAGGGAAGAAACTCACAGAACATAAAACAAGAAGGCTAAGGCAAAGAATTTTACAATGTCAAAGGGTTTGTTCTCCCATTTAATGTAACTGAATGGTATATCATTGTGTTTATAGGTATGAACAAAGTACCCAGACATGAGTGGTTCAGAGGTACGAGATAGTGAGTCCCCTCATCTAGACTATCATAAACACAAAAGCTCTCTGGAGAAGATGAACACGGAGAGACTCCATCTGAACTGATCTTGATGGAAGGAGGAGCCATTGTCAAGGAATGGACCTCCCCTGCCCTGTCTGAAGCCCCCCTGGGAAATTTTGATGGGGATGTCACATGGACCTGGCAGAATAAAGACTGAAGAAGCATATTCACTGCAGTCACCTTCTGTTCAAAGGTTCTAGGAACAGAAGACAGATGTGCCTGATCACAGCTCCCAAGGGCCGTATAGGATACTGCACACTTGGCTGACTCTTCATCTTGGCTATTTTTGTCACCACTAGCTTGTCATCAAAGTGAATGACAGCAGAGTCCTGAAAAAGAAGAGTCCCTTGTCTTTGCAGGTAGAAAGGAAGAGGAACTCTGATGAGAGGAGCCCACTCAACTCACAGCTTGGGAGAAGGGACCTTAGGAAAAGAGGCTGGGAAAGCAGTCTCTGGTGCCTGTGGCCATAGAACAAAGGACAGAGGAGGAGGTCTGCCTGGCTGGACCCCAGAGGAGACTGCATGGTGAACAGAAAGCACCTGCTCTTCTGAGTCTATAGAACTTGGATTTGGAATTTTTTTACCCATATGTAATAACATTTGTCATTTATTGAGCACCTACTATGTTCTTGACTTCAATGTTAAATCTGTAACTACATTGGGAAATAGGTAATACAAATCCTTTATACCCACAAGGAATATGAGACTCTTACAGGGTCTGTAGCCTTGAATTTTGTAATCTGAGATTCCATTTCCTCCTCTGTATGATGAGAATAACAATCCCTGTCCCCAAAGCTGTTGGGATTAAATGAACCACATAGAAAAAATAGTGAACACATTTCCAAAAACCCAGTAGGTTCTTTGCTGCCCAGGTCCTTTGGTGATGCTGTGTCTGGAACATTTAGCCTGAAGTGTGATCTGGTTTAGATTTTTTTAATTTAAGCCCAGAAACCCAAGAACCTGCCAGGGACAGAAACTCCTTTTGGAATCTTCCTGAAATGCAAACAGTTTAAAGGTCACTGAAAACTTCTTCCAGTATATATTTATATTTGTCTTGTAAACTCTTGAGGAGAATTTTCCAGCAGACGGTGGTGTCTCAGGAGACTTCTTGCTGAGGCTCCTGTAACTCATTTTTTGTTTTCTTTGGCTTCTGCTTCTTGAAAGGAAAAGGGAACTCAGTGAAAAATGTTAAACAAGGCCAAAGATATAAATGCATATAAAAATCACTAAATAAAATGTTTGAAAGCATTGCTGCAGGGGGATTTCTCAGTCATTGGTGTCAAGCAGAAGACTAGCTTTAGTACCCATGAATGTTCTCCCTCCAGACTTCCGAGAGCTCCAGGCATCTAGAATGTTTCCCTACAGACATGTGGTTTGGGGGTAAGGAGTGGGTTAATCATGTGATCTCCATCAAAACGCTTTAGCAGGTTAATGTGGGGTGTCTACAGACTTCTGTACCACTTCATCCTTCTGTAGAGATAATATAAAAATGCACAGGTTGAAACTCAGAGAGTGATGGAGATTCATCTCTTACCAGTTGTATGCTTCTTTATTTATTTTTACTTAGAGTAAAATTAAATTAAAAAAAAATTTTTGGCTCAGTATTCTGTGAGTTTAACACTAAGAGATTGATTCATGTAACCATCACCACAATCAGAATATAGAACATTTCCATCACTCCAACCTATTTCTTCATGTTATTCCTTTGAGGTCATACCCTCCCCTACCCTTAAACCCTGGCAACTACTGATCTGCTCTCCATCATTTCAAATTTGTCTTTCTGAGAAAGTCATATAAATGGAATCATACAATATATGACCTTTAGAGATTAACTTCTTTCGTGCAGCATAATGCCTTCGAGATTCATCCAAGTTGTCCATAACAATAGTGTATTCCTTCTTAATTGCTATAATCCCCCTGTTATGGACTGAATATTTTTGTCCCTCCCCAAAACCATGTGTAGAAGTCCCAACCCCCAGTGTGAATCTACTTGGAGATAGAGCCAGTAAGGAGGCAATAAAAGTTAAATGAGGTTATCAGGATGGGGTCTTCAGGGCCGGTGACCTTATAAGATGAGGACACATGAATTGCCCATGTTCCAAATAAAGGCCTTGAAGGCAACGATCTGCAATCCAGGAAGAGAGCTCTCACCCAGAACTGCATTGGTCAGCACCTTGATCTTGGACTTCCCAGCCTCTAGAACTGTGAGAAATACATACCTTTTCTGTCACCCCATCTGTGCTATTTTATTATGGTAGCTGGAATAAACTAACGCATCCTTCAACTTCATTCTTTTGCAAAATGGTTTTGATTAATTTCTTTGCATTGCTATATGAATTTAGAATTTTGTTGGGATTTTGATTCCGATTGGTATTGCATTCAGTCTAGATTATTAGTTTTAGGAAAATCGACATTTTACTATGTTGAGAATTGCTCTCTGTGAACATTGTATGTCTCTCCAATTGTTTAGGTTTTCTTTGATTTTTTTATCAGCATTTTGAGGTACGTAGAAGGATACAGATTCTTACAAATTTTGCTAAATTTATATGTAAGTATTTTATTTGTTAATGCTATGATAATTGGTGTCGATGTTTTAATTTTGATTCCCCAGTGTTTATTGCTAGTGTGGAGAAATATTTTTTCCCTGTGTGACAGTCATGCATTCTGTGAACTTATCTAACCTACTTATTAGTTGTAGGAGTTTTCCTATAAATTTTCTGCAGATTCTATGAAATTTTCTATGTAGACAGTGTATTCTGAGAATAGGAACAGTTTTATTTCTTCCTTTCTAATCTCTATGTCTTTTACTTCTTTTTTTGGCCTTAGGGTACTGAATATGTCTTTCAGGATAATTGAATATGAATGGTGAGAGTGGATTCTTCTCTATCATAGGGATAAAGCATTTAGATTTTCACCATTAAGTATCATGTTAGCTGTAGATTATTTTAGATGCCTTTATCAGATTTAGGAAGTTTCCTTCTAGTTTGCTAAGAGTTTTTACATGAATGGGTGCTGAATTTTCTCCAGTTATTTTTCTGCATCAAATAATATGATCATGTGATTTTCTTCCTTATGTTGATAATTTTCAAAAGTAACCCAGCCTTAAATTCCAAGGGTAAACCTTAACTGGTTGTGGCATATGACATATATATATACATGTATATATACATATATATATGTAGTTGAATTTGTTTTACTAAGTTTGTTAATGATTTTTCTGCATTCATATTCTTGAGGAATATTGGTTTGTAGTTTTCTAGTATTGCCATTTATAGTTTTTATATCAAGGCAATGTTGATCTCATTAATTGAGAAGTGTTCCTTTTCTGTTTACTGAAAGAGACTGTATGTAGAATTGCTGTTATTTTTTCTTTAATTTATTATTATTAGCCTTTTCTACATCTCGTGCTAACATTTATTTTCTATTATTTATTTTTCAGCTTTATTGAAGTATGACTGACAAAATTTTATAAATTTAGGTTGTACAAGATGATTTTAACTATACAATGTGATAATTTAATATACATATACGTTGGAGATTATTATTTATTTATTTATTTTTAGTAAAAGCTGTATATGTTCAAGGTGTACTACTTAATGTTTTGATATACATGTATTACTAAAATGACTACTACAGTTAAGCTAATCACCATATTCATCTTCTTTCATAGTTACCATGTATGTGTGTGTGTGTGTGTGTGTGTGTGTGTGTATGTGTCTGCATGTGTGTGTCTGGTGAGAGCACCTGAAATCTGTTCTCTTAGCAAGTTTCTAGTATATAATACAATATTATTAACTATAGTCATTATGCTGAATTTTGTCTTTAAATGTTTGGTAGAATTCAGGTGTTATGGATTGAGTAATTAATAATTGTTAATAGCATTGTATAACTAACATTATCTCTCACAGGACAGCAAAGGGCACTTCCCATATCAAGACTCATTATGTTGACTGAATAAATGAATGAACAAATATGTCAATAGCTCAAATCTGCTCCCAGCAATTGCCAAATGCCATTTCCTTCTGATCTGTTGAGAGTCTGTCAGACTTGTTAGTATTAAGATAATACCCACCTTAGGTCTGAATCTCTGCAATATGCCTCATGATTTATGGACCAATTACAGCTAATGTAACCATTATTATTGGGTTGTAGTCTACCATCTTGTCATTTGCTTTCTATTTTTTCCTTTGGCTTATTTACTTCCTGTCTTCTTTTGGCTTTGTCCAGTATTTCTTAGTGTTACACTTTGGCTTTTCGGTATGTATTTTTTTTTTGTTATTTTGTTATTTGTTTCCCAGTAGTTGTTCTGAGTCCAGCAATATGTATCCTTAAACTTACTGTAGTTACAGTCAATACTGTACTTCTATCTACCCTAAACTTGCTACCTGACTCTTCCAACTCCCAAGGTTTTGATGCACACTTTACTTTTCCCAAAAGTATAACATTGAAAAGTATGGTACCATTTAGCACCCTCCCTTGATTATTGTTATATCACTGGTTTTCAGAGGTTGACTAAAATGTGCATAAGTTTTGTTCTTTTTTTAACATTTATTCTGCTGGAGGTTTATTGAAATTATTGAATCTCTGTAGCAGTGTTGTTTGTTTTATTTTGTTTTGTTTTTATTTTCATCAAATTTAGGAATATTCTGTCATTATTTCTTTATATATGTTTTCTTCCCCAATCTCTCACATTGACCTTTGGGTACTCCAATTATACATATATTAGGTGTTCTTATATTATCCCATGGGTCCTTGAGGACCTTCTAATTTCATTCATTTTCACCCTCTCTCTGTCCTTCAAATTTCATGATTTCTTTTGATCAATCTTCAAATTATCTGGCCCTTACTTCTGCTCACCCATGTGCTGTTAGAACTATAACTGAATTATTTGTTTCAATTTTTGTATTTTTCACTTTTAGTATTTCCATTTTGTTCTTTTATAATAGTTTCCATATGTCTTCCAAGTTTTCTTATCTGCTATTCATTAAGGCCCTTTGCTTCATTCTTTGAATATATTTTTATTTAGCTCATTAAACATATTTATAATTGCTGCTTATATGTGTTAAGTTCAACATCTGAGACATTTTGGATTTGGTTTATATAGACTGCTTTTTATTTTGTAACTGTTAATTACATTTTTTGTTTCTTTGTATGCCTAGTGATTTTTGATTGACTAGTGGAAATGATGAATAACAGCTTGTAAAAACTGTAGATTCAATTATCCATCCCTGAAATATTGCTTCTTATTTTAGAATGAAGTTAAATTGCTGGATAATCATCTCAAATACGTGTACTCCTGTTTTTACACTTTATTAGTGAATATCTGTGCTAAGAACAAGGTATATCCAAGCCCATTTAGCTTGACAGGACTTAACCTCTTAATTCTGTCTTACCTAGATATCCTTTTGGGACATTGTTTTGGGCTTTTTTAAGGGTGAGTCTTGAGTAAATCTTACTCCAGGTCATGATCCTTCCTCTTAAGACCTTTACACATTCAGTAACGTTTTATTTATTAGGTGATTCAAGTAATGCCTTTAGTTGGATTCTCAATTGTATGTGTTTTCCACTTTATGAAGCAAAGGATTCTTTCTCAAATAAAGGCTTTCTATTTGCCTTCCAAAGGATGTCTCCTCTCTCCCCTTCTTCTAGTCTGGCATTTTAAACTCAGATGTCAGCTTTTCCATAAGTTGGAAAGGGAATATTTGCAAAAATATTAATAGGTTTCTGAAACGTTTCTTTGCAAAGCAATATCTGGGAAAATTTTTTTAAATGTTTTTATATGTTTATATTTATTT
This sequence comes from Grampus griseus, assembly GCF_964374135.1. Lineage (NCBI taxonomy): Eukaryota > Metazoa > Chordata > Mammalia > Artiodactyla > Delphinidae > Grampus > Grampus griseus. The sequence continues at coordinate 8,755,261 of NC_139009.1, forward strand.
GGAATTTGGGTGACTATTTTTAGAATTCAATCTTTTTTGGTCTTTTAAAAATAAGATATATCATACATGCTAAATAATATATCTTGTATGCATGTTCAGTTAAAAATGATAAAATGAGCACTCATGTTCTCACCATTGGGCATTAAAAATATTGTCATAATCCTTAAGTCCTATATTTATCCCTCTGCAACTGCATCTCATTCCCTTCCACTAAGAGTTAAACACTAAACTGATCATTTTGTAAAATCATTCCATTTTTTAAAATAGTTATACCATATAATATTTTATTTCTAAGTAATATATTGTTTGGTTTTGCCTATACTTGACCTTCACATAATGGAACTTATTGTATATATCCTTCTTCTTGTCCCTGAATTTTTAACTTATGAGATTCCTCTATTTTTTTCTTTTTCTTTTTTTTTTTTTTAATTTTTATTGTAGTAAAGTAGATTTACAATGTTGTGTTAGTTTCCGGTATACCGCAAAGTGAATCAGTTATACATATATATACATATATATTCACTCTATTTTAGATTCTTTTCCCATATAGACCATTACAGAGTATTGAGTAAAGTTCCCTGTGCTATGCAGTAGGTCCTTATTAGTTATCTATTTTATATATAGTAGTGTGTATATGTCAATCTCCGTCTCCCAATTTATCCCTTCCCCCTCTTACCCCCTGATAGCCATAAACTTGTTTCTACATCTGTAACTCCATTTCTGTTTTGTAGATAAGTTCATCTGTACCTTTTATTTAGACTCCACATGTAAGCAATATCATATGATATTTGTCTTTCTCTGTCTGACTTACTTCACTCAGCAATCTCTAGGTCCATCCATGTTGCTGCAAATGGCATTATTTTATTCCTTTTAATGGCTGAGTAATATTCCATTGTATATATGTATCACATCTTCTTTATCCATTCCTCTATTGATGGACATGTAGGTTGTATCCATGTCCTGACTATTGTAAATTTATCTATTTTAATGTATATAGTTAGGCACTCACCTATTTTCACTGATGTACAATATTTGATCATATAAATATACTATTCTTTATTCATTCTACTATTGATGGAAATCTGTGTCTTTTTGAGATTTTCTGCTCTTATTTAAAATGCATTTTCTGAATTGGTAATATTTTATTTCTACTTTAATATGAAATATTGTTGATTATATTAATGGATTTTTTAAATGTTAAAACACTTTTACATTCTTGAGATATAACCAAGTTGTTTATTGTAAATTACTTATTATTTAAGCATTTCTGAATTCAGTGACAGTATACATTTTAGAATTTCTGCCTCTTCGTCCATGAGTACAATTGCCTTGCAATGTTTCTTTTTTGAAGTATTCTCTGATTTTGATATTATGGTAGACACAATTCTAAAAATGTCCCTAAAATACCATTTCCTAATCCCTGGAACCTGTGAGTATGAGATATCACTGCTATGATTATTTCATGTTTTATGTCATACTGATTTTAAAATAAGATTATCCAGGTGGTTCTAATTTAATTGCACGTGCCCTTTTAAAAGCAGAGAGTTTTCTCTAGCTGGATGAAGAATAAGTCAGAGAGACTGGAAGCACGGAGGACACTTGACTCAACATTTTTGCTCGATGATGGAAGGGAACATGTGAAAAAGAATACAGGTGGCCTCAAGGACCTGAGAGAAAGACACTCTCAGACAACCACCAGCAAGGGAAATTGGGACCTCATTCTACAACCTGTAGAAATTGAATTCTGTCAACCACCTGAATGATCTTAAAAGGGGATTTTTCTTAGAGCCTCCAGATGAGGATACAAACCAGCCAACATCTTGATGTCAGCATTGTGATATGCTGAACACAAAACACAGCAGAGCCTGTGTGGGCTAAGACTTACACAACGGTGAAGTAATAAATTGATTTTTTTAAGCAATTAAGTTTGTGATAATTTGTTACGTAGCAATAGAGAACAAACACAAGTATCAAGGATACAATAATCTCATTAAATAAGTTGCGAGGTCTTTGATTTTCAGTTCTCCAGAATAATTTGGAATTTGCTGTCACTTCAATGTTTACTAAAATTTGCCAGAGTCCATGCCTTTTAACTAGAGACTATAGCCTGTTTATTATATATCTATCAAATTAACTATAAGTTTGATTTTGTTTCTACCATTTTATATTGTGACTTCTACTTGTCTCTCTTTAACTCAATATCTTTTTTCTCTCTCTTTTTTTTAAACTTCTTTTGAATTGATTGAGGTTTTAAAATATTCCCTTCATTTTAACTGTTTCCTTTGACTAACTTTGAATTTACATACTGTGACCCTTCTTTTGCCATTATCCTAGAAACTTGAGCTTTTATATTTAATTTTAAAATATCCAAATGTAATCAATATTCACTATTCCTAAAATACAAGGATTTTAGACCATGTGGCAGAAACAGTACTCACCAAACATTCTAATTCTCACCCTTATATTCTCAAGCCTCCTTTGCAGATATTTGGAGGCCAAATGACTACTTTTGGCCAATAGACAAAGGACAGAAGAGATATATGTCACCTTAGTGGTTAGACAGTTAAAAACCCTTTTCCTCTGACCCAGGACCTTGGCTTGGAAGTTACTTGGAGGCTTTCCAGGTCTTTGCAGACCACACAACTGGTGTGAATTTTGTGCAGACTGACTGATTCTAAGCCCTTGTGAGTCTTAGCATGTTGTTTAGGAAATGCATGGGGATAATTTTTCCACTCAGGGCTGAGGAGGGACCTGGTGATTAACCCTAAGTTTCTCTCTATTGGGGTGGGAGTGGTTACTACTTCATCCCTTAAGAGTATTAGCTTTTGGGGGTTTCTGTTTTTGTCCAGGCTCAGGATTTGTTCTCTTGTCTTTGTGCACATTTGTGGCCATTGAAACACAAGCACTAACCTACCAGGGCTTGGGAAATAATGCCAGGGTAAATACCAGCTTTAAAGAGTTCCAGAAAGTAACCAGAAAGGTTACCTTCTGGTTTTGAGCTTCTCCTAACCTCTGGAGTTTGAGCATTTCTCCTTTTTCTTACCAGCTCAGCCATCTATTTGAGTAATTTTTTCATAATATTTTCACCTATTTATTTATTTTATACAAAAAGGAGTCTTCCCTAGATATTGACTACCCTATTGCCCAATATGAGGCAGGCATCAAGAATCTCTATTTTTTTTTTTTTTGCCTAATTACAAACAACAGAAGGTAATTAATGTCTTCTAAAACATATTTTTAAAAGCAAAAGAAGTACCAAGGATGGTCATTTACTGGAAGAGAAGTGATGAAGTTTATGGTGTTCGGTGTGTGAATGCCTATGTTTGTAATATCTATAGTGAGATATATTTATTAAAAAATTAACTCAATCCAAAAACCATTTAAGGCCATTGTTATGCTCATGATATTGGGTTGAAAGGTAATAAATTACTTGCAATTCCCCACTGCTTTTTGGCCTCATGTTTCTGTACATCTATTCCTTTGGCTTATAATCTCTTCCTTTGCTATTACCTCTTTAATTATGCAATGAATATTTAGTGTGTACCACCCAGTGGGTGATAGTTTGCACCACCAGGGATAACTGCTGAGTAAGCAAGAGATTACTGGGGTCATCACAATTAAAATAATAGTATGTGACATGTGCCAGGGATGGTAGTCATGATTTTCAGTTATTTTCTTTAATTCTTCTCAAAACAAAATCCATTAGGTAGACGTAGTTACTATTGCTTTAACTAGAGGAAACAAAGTTTTCAAGAGGTTAAACAACTTGCCCAATGCCGCAAAGTTAGTAAGTGTCAATGATGGGATTTGAGGTTGTGTGTCTTGAAACCAATGCCTATAACTCTCAGCTGTGGGGCTGCCTCTCTCAGCCCCATTCCAGAGATTGGAGAGCATCACTCTACTATGACCCAAGCAAGCCTGCCCCACCAGAAGCTGAGGCTTTCAGGATAATGTCAGATGATAAAAACATGATGACACACTATTGGGAGTATTTTTTATAGAATATTAGAAAATATATTTTTCTTTTCTTGAAGCTCTTAGCTTCCCAAAATTTACTGTCAATTAACATTTATTGTCTCCCAAATGGGAACAGAAGCAGATAACCATGATACGGTTGGAGCTTATCTTGTTGGCTCCAACCTTTGTGACTTTGGGCTAGTCACAGTGACAGAAGCTATTCCTAGGCAGACAACCTGGCTTAAAAATCCAGCCCTCACAGTGGTTTGTGGGATCCAGGGCAAATCCTACTATCTTTCTCTATTCATGTCTATGAAATAAAAGGCTGATCTTTATGTATGGGGCAGTTAAGGCAATAAAGGAGAATTGTACAACACTTAGGAGAGTGCCTGGCACATAGTAGATCTTCTTAATTGGTTGCTTTTTTATTATTAGTTCCTGATTTTTGTATTCATCAAGACTTTAGTGGAGGAATGGGATAGTATTTGTGTTTAAAATCAAATTTAAAAAAAGGTAAAAGTGATTATTTGCTTATTTAATATTCATTTATCCAATTTTCATCAAGAACTAACTACATACAAGTATAGAATTATTTGAGTTATGACACTGGCTTTTAAGTAAAGAAAACATGAGATAAAGAAGCTTAACTTTGGATATTTACTCTGAAAAACGGGGGGAAAGATTTGAATACCATTTCACCCTACCCTGAGGGAGAGGCTGAGCGGCCTTGTAGGCTGATTAGATACGAATTCTCAAGGAGCAGGGTGTCGGGCTGGCTGGACATTTCTGAGCTAGGCCAACCTGGAAAATAAGGAGATCTTAACCTTGAAAGAGAGGAGGTGTAGGAGAAACAATGATTTTTTTTTTCCCCTGGAAGAAGCTGATGAGTTCAGATTTAGACCTGAAGACTGTGAAAAATCAAGGCATCTCTCAACATAATTTGCCATTGCAAAATTAAATTGTAAGCGAATAAATAAAGTACATTATGTCTTTATAAGAAGAAACTAAACTAGATTTATTATTTGTCCAATCTAAGCTTCCAACAGTCAAAAAATACTAATAAAGTGATGGCATAATTAATTGTATTTCCTTGTATGGGAGGGAGTGCACAGAGCAAAAAGAAGAGAAAAAGATCACAAATGTATCCTCTCACACAGACTTGCTATGTGAGCTTAGGATTGAGATCATTTGCCCTTGCTATCCCATTTTCCTTTAATACTAAAATGTGGATGATAACACTTATAAGAATATTTTGAGGATTGAACTAAAATACAAGTTAAAAACATCCGATGTAGTGCCTGGTGCCGGTCTCCATAAATGACAGCCATGGTTATGTTTCTGTATATACAGTTATCTACCTGCCAATCTACTTATTCTATTAGTCTTACTTTATGTACAGTACAGAGGATGTAAATTCGGTGTGGGCAGCGATTGTGTTGGCTTCCTTCAGAACTGTATTCCCACCATACAGCACCTGACAGAGGAGGCTCTTGATAAGTATGAACATTGATAATAAAGCACAAGGGTTGGGGGCGATGGAGGATGGAGTAGCGATTAGTTCAGGGCCGGATGTTGATCCATGGGGGTTTTCCACAGTGACTCTCAAGGCCTGAGTGGGGACCCTAGGAGAGGAAGGCGCTCTGCTTCTGCACATGCGCCCAAAGTAGCCCATGGCTTTGGCTGCTGCCACCACCCGCCTTCCTGAAAGCATAAAGGGAGTCACCTGTCATGAAGCTGACATGATAAAAAGCCACATGAACAGACAGAAAGAAATGAGGTCCTTGGCAGCTCCATGGAGCCACTAGATCAGCCTTCTCCAGAAGCCCTACTTACTTCTATCTTTTTAGGCCCCATTAACTCCCATAACAGCTGGAGCTGAATTTTCTGTTATTTCCAGCCAAATACACCCTAGATGATATCCCTATTGACCTGGAATTTTCTCACCTTTTAAAATGGGAAGAATGATATTTACTATAACATAGATTATATGTTCCTTTGCATCAATCCACTACTGCCCCATTAACGTTGTTTTAAAAACCACCCCTAAATCTCAGTCATTTATCAGTAAACTTCTGTTCTTGTGCTCATACGTCTGCAGGTCATTATCAGCTTAGGTGATTTAGGATGGGCTTAGTGGGGTATAAGGCTGCCCTAGAGTGTATGGACAGCAGACAAATATTTGGTGCAGGGCCTTGAGTAAATAAACACTTGGAATCACTGTAAGTCAGTGTGTGAGTACCATTCTGGCAGCCCAGTCACACATTCCACGAAAGAAATATGGTACTTCCCCGAGAGCTTGCCTGTGTTCAGGGGCAGAACTGACTGGACAGCTCTACTTCAGAACACGGTTGCCTGGGTTTGCTTCTAGGCTGTGGGATGGAAGCCTGCTAGCATTGGTTCATTTTGGTCCCAGACTAAACAAGGTGTTCAGTCTAGAAGAGGAGTCAGTCACATGCACATACAACTACAATAAAATGAATCTGTGCTAATAATAATTTACTGAGCATATAGCATAGCCAGAATCTTGCCTTAATTTATTTAATCTACTCAAAAGTTCTATGAGGCATAATTTACCCAAGGCTGACACAGCTAGTTAGTGGCACAAGATTCAAAACCAGAAACCTCCCTCTAGAATCTTCAACCATGATTGCCATGGTGTGTATATAGTGAAAACAGCACCAAGCAAAAATTTGGATGGGAAAGTAAATTGTCAACTATAAAAAGCCCCACGTAGAAGACAATTGTTATTTGTATTGTCTTTCATCTATTCCTCCAAATAGATTAGTAGAATGTCAAAGTTGGAAAATGTCTTAGAGAGAGTCTGGTCCACTCATCAGACATTTTGTGAATAAGAAAACAGAGACCCAGGGAGGAGGAGAGACTTCCCTGGTCACACAGCTGGTTAATGTTCTCATCTCCAAGCCCAGAGCTCCAGTGGCTGTAACAGATACATTTCTAGAAGATGGCATGCCACCTGCACTGAGAGTTTGGGTTGATGCTGTGGAAAGAGATGCGGTCCAGCTCCCCAGTGATGCGGCCCTGGGCATACAGGACAAATGTGCATTTATTGGCCTTCGGCGATCTAGAAACATACTGTGGACATAAGATCACTGGCTCTCCAGGCTTCAGTACCCTGTCGACCAGCCACACAGCTCCGAGTTAGTATCATGGGAGTGGGGCTGAAAGGTATTAGGTAATAGAAGCTGGGCCATCTCACCGCTCAGTCCATACTAATAATGGCTTTTGGAGATATCTTTTGTATGCTCAAAGATTGCTAGAGTGCAATGGTTTGCAAATTTTTTGACACCAGAATGCTTTCACACTCTTTAAAATTATTAAGAATCTCAAAGACCTTCTGTTTGTATGAGTTATGTCTATTAATATTTATATTAGAAATTAAAACTGAGAAAGTTAAAAGATGTGCATAATTCATGCAAATATAACTCTAATAAGTCAATTACTTATTGACATGACATATTTTATAAAAATAATTATTTTTAAAATAAAATAGTAGAGAGAGATTGTTTTACACTTTTTGTAAATCTCTTTAATGTCTGGATTCTCATATCTGCTTTCGCCTTCAATCTGATGTGTTGTATTGTTTGGACTGCGGTACACGAAGTAACAAAAGACCACTTCTGTGGTTTCAGATTCTGCATTACAACAACTGCTTAAGAAACTACAACGTGTCAAGTTTTAGTATAGCATCAAGGGTGTATTTGGGAAAGAGTGAGAACGTACAAGGTCATTGTTGTTTCGTCTCTGCCATCAGTAAGGTTAATAGAGACTGTGTGCATTACAGGGTTTCCCTGGACCTCTGGACGGTTGTACAAGCCACAGGTGATGTCAGAATTAAGATGTCTCGGATGCAATGAGACAACCTCCATCGACCTCGACAAAGAACTATCGGGACAGCTGTCTATGTCCCTTCTCAGAATCTCCCCTGCCCTGTGCAGAGCAGCGGTCCCTATTCAGCGCTGGGGGTGGGCGGGAAGGAGTGGGCGGCTGGTGAGCTAGGGGCAAAGGCAGGTCACAGAACCCTGCACTGAATGACCACGTAAGGTTTGAGGGTATAATCCTAAATCAACTCACACACAAGAGTGTCCTCAGAGTTTCTTAGCCCGCAGTTCACAGATGGTTTGCAAAAGAAGTCTGTGAATACTCTGAAATTTTATGCAAAACTTTCCTTGTACACAGGTGCAATTTTAGGAGGAAGTCGGGCTTTATTTCCCAAGTTTTAAAAAAGATCCCCATAACCCCAAATACTTGAGATGCATTGGGAGGGATGTAGGAGATTCAGAAATAAATAAAACCTTAATCTGTAGAACCATTTTCCCCAGTTGGCAAAACAAAGTGTAGATCTGAAAAGCAATTAGACTTAATTTCACTTCCTAGACCCAAGTTAACTCTGTTACTCATTAACTGTGTGACTTCAACCAATTACTCAACCTCTCTGTTTCCTGTTCTGTAATCACACCTACTTAGATGTTTGAGGGGGAGGGAGGAGGGGGAGGTTTGAAATAAAATAATCTAAACAAATGTCCAGCGTATAGCAGGCAATCCAATATCACAGGGAATTACTTTTACTATTATTATTACTGATACGCTGCGGGTGCCCAGAGAACAGAGAGATTTTTTGGCTGAGTTTTTCTGGCGACAGTACTTAGAGAAAAAACACCGTCTGGCTAGAGGCCTCTGTCTCCGTGTGTTCTGGCAGTGTTGTTCTTGACTGTTCCTGGCTAGTGTCTGCCTTTACCTTGAACTGCCCTAAGATTGGAATTTCTTGTAAACAGTGACTTAATTATTCATTTGCATCCTTTTGCAATGCTGGGCTGCTTCCCCCATGAACCGGGAGTTGCCTGCCTCTCTTGCGGTTGCCAGGGGGACTGGAATTAACTTGTGTGATCGCCCTTCTTAAAGGGAACTACCGGCAGCCCCCTTGGGATGAGTGCAGAAAAGCCCATGGATTCCAGGTCACACCACTCAGCACACCCACCTTCTCCCAGGGGCCTCATGCAGGGACCTGCGTGAGCTCCAAGTGGGCTTTTCGGGTAAAGCTGAGTGGTCAGAAGGAAGTATGTTGGAGGAAGAAGCAGAGGGGGTCACCAGGAAGAGCGTTAGCCAGCAGACCAAGGGGCTAGCCGCAAATAGAAGGGAATTCCAGTCTGACTCATAGTGGGTCAAGGTAGATTCTTCTGCTAATTAACTTCTGTGGCCAAGCTCTGAGCTAAGGAGAGCCCTCTGCAACTAGATTCATGTTCACCCTCAAACGTCCTCTCCTCTGGAAGCCTTACCTTTCTCCCCAGGCAGAGCTAGATGTTTCTTCCTCTGTAGATTGATGTAAAAATGTACCTCCAGTACTGACACCTCCCAGGGCAGTCTATTCAGTGTTTCTCTTCCATGAGACCCAGGCCCTGTGCCTTCCAGATTCCTCATCTTCAAAGCCTGGCATCCGGAGACAAGAGGGGAGGAGGGGAGGGAGGGAGGGACGGACGGAATCTGTGCCGGTTCTGGAGTGAGAAAGACATGTATTCTCTTCCAGCTCCACTATGTACTGGATGTAACACCTGAAGCAAACGGTAAACCTTCTCCGGGATTTAGCTTCCCTATCTGGAAAAGGTAGGGGGGAGGGGCATGCTCCTTGCCTTGCAGGATGGCTTTGGGGATCAAATAAGCTTAATATGTGCAAGTGAAAAGAGATGGGATTGAGGTAATTATGATGCAGCTGCCGCTTAAGAAATAATGTGTTCCACCCTCTAAACTTCTATTGCTCCTAGGCTTTGATTGCAACAGAACATCTCTAGACTAAAGTTTCTGCTGATTTGCGTTCAGCATCTGCAGGCTTGTTTTCCCGGTCCTCTCGGCATGGCCCCTGGGATGTCCTCTGATCAGGCTGCGGTCACTGCCCTTGCCCAGACGCCGCCATCTCTCTCCTATGACAGCTGGGTGTTCGAGCTCCAGAACTCCAGTCCCTTCCCTCCTGGCCATCCTCCACCAAGCATCCCGTGTGGTCTCCTGAGAACCCAGGTCCACCCACGAGTCCCCCAAGGTCATCCTAAGTCCCTGGCACGGCCCACGTGTTGTGGTGGTCCTGGCTCCTGTGAGGTGTGGTTCACCAGTTTCCTCTCCTGTGTTTCCCACACCAGTCCTGGGTTTCCTGAAATCACTGTGCCGCTTCCCGCCTCCCTGCCTTGCTCTGCATGGGCTGTGGCTTTCATTGGGACACCTCCTCTGCCCCCTTTTGCTCACCCATCCACGAGGAAACTCCCTTTCTCCTTTAAGTCTCACTTCAGAGATTTCTTCTGATTTCCTCCTAGACAGATTTCACTGTGCTGCATCTGAGATCCTACAACCCTTACGCACATCACTGTCTGAGCTCAGACTGCCTTGCTTTCTGATTAATTATTTCCTGATGTGTCTATCTCCCCCAGTAGCTCCTACAAGGCAAAGGCCTGGGACTTATTCTCGGTTGAATTCTTGGTTACATGGTAAGCGAGTGGATGGATAAATGGATACACTTTGAATGCACCCATCCCTTCCAAAGACCCGTGAGGGGTGTGATCCCCTGAGACGATCATTGACTGATGTGTGAATCAAGGTCCGGTCACCCCTTTATTTCAAGACAATGGGTCCCCGCCTTTCAGTTAGCGTTGCTTGCTTCTTTGTCCAGTAGAAGCTCTCTTGTCCACACTTCCTTTCCTGTTATATCAGCCTAGTGTCCCTTCACCCCTAGACTGCAAGCCTTGTGAGGGCGGGGCCCCATCTTACTCGTTCCTGCACCCGCTTCCCCAGTGTCCAGCGTGGGGCTAGAGCCATACCATCCTTCTTCCCGAGAAAAGGCTATTTCTTTCCTTCAACGTCCTTGGGGGACAACAGAGCTGGCACTTAGGGGCCCATGAAATGTCTTCTCTGCCCAGCAGGGATGGTGCCTCCCTGCTTCATTCATCACAGGCCATCAAATGACTCCAGCAATATTCAGACACCTCAGGCCGCTTCTGCCTGTTCCTTGCTCACAGCAGGTGGCCCAGCCCGCGTGCTCTCCATGTTTCGGCCTCTCTCTTCTCTTCCATTTTCTTCTTCCTTTCTCTAAATGCAGAGTCACTACAATAAATTAAACTTTCATGGTTCCATTTCCTTCTTTCCCATCGTGGAACCATGACATATTTCCTCAAGGAAATACATTCAAAATCATAATTGAAACACAATCATTCATAATAGAAATGGGAGGAGGAGAGTCATAGATTTAGCTCTCATTTCTGGTGGCAGACACGTTAATGACATTTTCTATTTCCTCTCATTACCACGTGGCACATCTCCAACAGGCCACGCCCGCCTGCCTCTCTCTCTCTCTCTCTCCCCAGGCTGAACCCACTCTCCCTCACACTCACAGCAGCCTGAAGGCAAACCTGAGAACACAAAACCCACCACGTCACTCTAGCAGTTTAAAATCCATCAGAGTTCTGCCTCGCTGCGCACAAGTCCTTGGTGGGGATCAGAAGGTCCAGTGCTTCACTCTTCTGTCCTAAGGGCCGGCCGTACTAAGCTGGTTTACTCCCCTGAATACACTTGACCTCTTCCTGCTCCGAGCTTTCCATAGGCTGCTGCCTTTTCCAGGAATACCTTTCCCCTTGAGCATGTCAGGAAGACCACCTCAAGCCTATGTTCGTCTCCCCGTGCACCTGCTCTGCTGCCAAGGCCAGCTCCCGCCTCATCCTGGCATCACTGGCCTCTCCAGTTGCCCTCCACCTAGTAAGGCTGAATTCCTGGCTTCCTCTTCTATGTCCCTGTAGTTGCGGAGCTTAACGCTGCTGTTACACTTATGACACCAATTATGATTGTGATAATTATGACGATCACTTTCCATCTCCTTATCTCCTGCCTCCTCCCCTCCCAGTAACGCACAGCCAAGTGCAGTAAACTGTCAGCAAATCGAGGCAGGACCTTTGTTTACCTATTTCTGAGTTTTCAGGATGTAGCCCAGGGCCTGTTCAGAGTAAGTGTTCTTTGAAATAACTGAAAAATGTAAACTGACTAAAAAATAGTTTTATTTTGCTTATAAACAAAAGATGATATAGACAAACCATCATGAAGCAATTATTAAGACTAATTTATTTCTAACTTAAAAAGAGGAGGAATTGGTATTTCCAGGAGATTCTGAACTGACTAGGGTGGGAATTGTGATTTGAGATACAAGAAAGGACGACACAGGTCTCCGTACAGCCAGACGTCTTGGATGGAGACCCTCCCATGGAGAGTTGATGGAGACCCTCTCAGGAGTTGGGGAAGATTCCTCAGGGTCCTTTCCAATTTGACTAAATTGTCCCCATGCCATGATCCTAAAGCAAATGCCACTTCTTCCCAGAACTAGAGGCTTGCAGAGACGTGGTTGAGCCTGGGATTAAAGGAAAATCTACAGATGTGCACCTTTATACATACTTTTCAAAAGTCTCCTGTATCTTAATCCACGTAGAAAAGAACAAATGAAAACTGACTACCTATACCCAAAATACAACTACACATAAAACCTCGTGTTGCCCAGTCAGTTTTCACTTTGTGGTTAACCCTCTTCAGCCTCCACAGCAGGAGGCACAGCTTTGGAACTGCAGGCTGATTGGAAACGACTGTCTCCTATCATATTGCTCAATGACCTGGGGTCATAAAACAAGTACATGGACAGCAGCCTGTCTTTTTCTAAACTTTAATATTTTGTTCATCAAGGATTTTTGAATTAATTTTGATTTTTAAAAAATATTGCATTCAGGGCTTCCCTGGTGGCGCAGTGGTTGAGAGTCTGCCTGCCGATGCAGGGGACACGGGTTCGTGGCCCGGTCCGGGAAGATCCCACATGCCACAGAGCGGCTGGGGCCATGAGCCATGGCCGCTGAGCCTGCGCGTCTGGAGCCTGTGCTCCGCAACGGGAGAGGCCACAACAGTGAGAGGCCCGCGTACCGCAAAAAAAAAAAAATATATTGTATTCAAATATTTATCTTGACTTCCGAGTTTTAATTTTTTTAGTGCATACTTAAATGTTGCACCCAAGATCAATGCTTTTGTGGCCTCCACTCATCCCACTTCTAGCCCTCAACTATCCCTAATGACATCAGCCCAGTTCCCCCTTCTCCTCTGAGCTCCTTTTCCTCAAGGAGCATTCAATCCAACGGGGAAGATAAGCTTGTTAACAATGTTTTCCCAGGTAGAATGAATGATTGCGACAAAAGCAGGCGTAATTGAAGTTCATCTGAAAGGGCATAACTAAGCACAATGGTGGGTTTCAGGGAAGACTGGAAGCAGAAGGGGCCATTGGCATTGAAAGAAAAATAGATCTTTAATAAACCAAGAAAGAGAGAGGGCATGCCAGGTAGAAGGAAGAGCATGAACAAAAGCTTAGAGATAACACCGTTCAGGAAAGTTCTATGTGAGCAGAGGGTCTGAAAAGCTCCCTTACATGGATGTGGAGAGTGGTGCAGGACTAGGGTGCTCGGTTTGATGGACAGGTTCCAGAGCTGGTCTCACTGTGACAGAGAGGATTCCAGGTTCTAGAATAGATTCAACAGGTCAGGACCGGTTCTTCTGGAGGTGAGCTCCTCAGGAAAAGAGAGGGCACCCCGTTGCTGACAAGGCCAGCTCCGCCTGCAGGTGCCAAGTGCTGGAGCTCTCAGCCATGCTGGGCTTCTTTCTTCTGGGCCCAGGGGCCCTCGCTGTCCCAGTCAGGAGCTGCCCACTAGACCTCAGGCAGCAAGGGGTGGAAGAGAAAGTTCTGCTTCTCAGGATGATGCTAACAGGAATGGGGCTGCCTGAAAAACGGACATTTTGAAGGCATGAGAGGAAACCTGTGATGCGTGGAGTATTGCGTATAATAAGAAGAGACCTTCCAGCCCCACCACGCCCTGTGCTGTGGCATCTGCAGGTCAAGACAGGATCCGGGACCCCAGCACAGCAGGTGCCCGCTCGGCGCTTCAAGGCCTCTGTGCTCTCACTCGCCCAGTGTCATCCTCTAATCAGGATGTAAGTCTTCTCCCCTTCAGAACTTTTTTTTTAAATTGAAGTATAGTTGATTTACAATGTTGTGTTAGTTTCTGGTGTACAGCAAAGTGACTCAGTTATACATATATAGATAGATTCTTTTCCATTATGGTTTATTATAAGATATTGAATATAGTTCCCCATGCTATACAGTAGGATCTTGTTGTTTATTTTTTTTGTTTTGTTTTGTTTTTGTTTTTGTTTTTGTTTTGCAGTACGCGGGCCTCTCACTGTTGTGGCCTCTCCCGTTGCGGAGCAACAGGCTCCGGACGCGCAGGCTCAGCGGCCATGGCTCACGGGCCCAGCCGCTCCGCGGCATGTGGGATCTTCCCGGACCGGGACACGAACCTGTGTCCCCTGCATCGGCAGGCGGACTCTCAACCACTGCGCCACCAGGGAAGCCCTTGTTGTTTATTTTGTTTTTAGTAGTTTGTATCTGTTAATCCCAAACTCCTAAATTATCCCTCCCTACACCCTTTCACCTTTGGTAACTCTGTCTATGTCTGTGAGTCTGCTTCTGTTTTGTAAATAAGTTCATTTGCAACATTTTTTAGATTCCACATATAAGTAATATAATATGATATTTGTCTTTCTCTGTCTGGCTTACTTCACTTAGTATGACAATCTCTAGGTCCATCCATGTTGCTGCAAATGTCATTATTGTATTCTTTTTTATGGCTGAGTAGTATTCCATTATATATATACACCACATCTTTATCCATTCCTCTGTTAATGGACATCTTTATCCATTCCTCTGTTAATGGACATTTACACTGCTTCCATGTCTTGGCTATTGTAAATAGTGCTTCACTGAACATTGTGGTGCAAGTATCTTTTTGAATTAGAGTTTTCTCCGTATATATGCTCAGGAGTGGGACTGTTGGATCATACGGCAACTCTATTTTTAGTTTTTTAAGGAACTCTCTCCTGTTTTCCATAGTGGCTGCACCAATTTACATTCCTACCAGCAGTGTAGGAGAGTTCCCCTTTGGAACTCTTAATGAACAACAGGACCACCGCAATCCAGTAACATCGAGAGGGGTGTCTCTCTGCTGTCCTCACCAATGCCTGTGGAACATTCCTCTTCCAAGAGTTTGGCAGACAGCCTGCTTCATTCCTCTCTTGGCTTCCTTTCACTGTCACACCACAGGTGGCTTTCAGAAAACACATTCCACATCTTTATCATCTCTTGTGCAAGTGGGTGGCCTCCTCTCTGGCCCTGGCCCTCCTCTCTGGCCCTGGACTGGGACCCTGGGGGGACAGCACTCCAGATGCCCAGGGGAGAAAAAGGGAGCCAGAATTTACCAAGTGCTCTCTGGGTTGGGATTCTAGCTGTATTCTTTCTCCTGCGTGTTTTATTTAAATCACATCAGTGTTACACTAGAGAGTTTTAGTCCTTTTGGACAAATAAGGAAGAGAACTCTTGCAGAGGAAGTAATTTGCCTAAAGTCACTCACTGAGAACCAGATTCTCTGACTCTTAAGCCAACACGTTTTCTTTTTTTAAGGCACTGTTTCATTCCTGAGGTGCCTAGGTCTTTCCTGGAGAGAGACTGAGACAGATAAGAAAAAGAGGAAGACTGTCTGAAGAAAAGAGAAACCACTCCAAGAGTAAATGTGTCTATCATTTCATTGAAATCATACTTCAGGAGCCTCTCTCATAGGCCTGGCTGTGCTGCAGTCCCCACCCCACATTTTCCATCTGAAAAACTTCTCCTTCAAGGTGTGCTCCAAAACAAACTTTCTGAGATGTCTTCCCTGACACTGCTCCAAAATGAGGCAAAAGAAATGGCTTCCTCCTCCTGGCTCCCTAAACGGGTTGTATGAATTTTGCACTACAGCTGTTAACATTAATTCAACTATGTGCTGTCAACTAAAAATGAGAGTAAGACAGACAAACAGACAGAGACAGAGTTAATTTTATGTGTCAACTTGACTGGGACATGGGGTTTCCAGTTATTGGGTTAAACATTTTTCTAGGGGTGTCTGTGAGGGTGTTTCTCCATGAGATGAGCAGTTGAATCAGTATGTAAGTGAAGCAGAGTGCCCCCGTTAATGTGGGTGGCCCTCATCCCATCCACTGAAGGCCTGAATAACGAAAAGGTAGGGTCAGAAAGAATTCTCTCTCTGCCTGACTGTCTGAGCGCTGGGACATAGGTCTTCTCCTGCCTTTGGACTTGGACTCAAATTGGAATTATACCATCAGCTGTGTCCTGGGTCTCCAGTTTGTGGACTGCTGGTCATGGGATTTGTCAGCCTTCCTAAGGAATTAGCTCTTGTGATTTTTAGATATATCTTGCTGGTTCATTTTCTCCGGAGAACTCTGACTGAACACAGAGAGAAACAAAGAGAGAGAGAGAGAGAGAGAGAGAGAGAGAGAGGAGAGAGAGAGAGAGGCTCACCCACTGTTATACTCAGTGAGTATGTCCCAGCGTGAGCATGAGACGGGAAGTGAACACCTGAAGATGTCTCCATGGCTCTGAGCTCTGGGGGCCTCAGTATGAGCCCCTCACTCTGTTGTGAGTCCCTCCAAGCCATATTTTTTTCACACACACAGGCTCGGAACCAATGTAACTGCTTAATTGGGGGCCCAATCAAAGAAAGGATGACCCAGTGTCATTTTGAATACATGTGTTTTTTGCCACATAGGCATAATTTTAGAACATTGTCTTCATATGTAATGTGGTTCCATTGTGTGTATACGTGTGTATGTGTGTGTGCACGCATGTGAGTATAGCAGAGTGTGGTAGGTATGTATGTGACTCATTGGAATTTTTTCATTGACATCGAAAGCAATATTGGTTTCTTGGTTTGCTGAGAGAGTTTATGTACGATCAGATTATATGAGTGACACTTTTTCAAAATAGCTCAATATATATATATATATTTTGGTACCTACCTGAAGTGGATTATGTCCTGAGACCAGCCTTTCCATCCATCCCAACAGTTCTCTAAGAAGTAAAGAATGTAAGTGGAAAGAATACTGTCTGCTCTTGTCATCAGCCTAATCTCCTTTACCAGGCTTGGTAACACTTGGATTAGAAATTGTGGTTTAGGATTGAGGTTCAATTTGGACTTTGGTCTCTGAATCTAAAGTTTTAGATCTGCTTATTCAGGTATGCCTGAAGTCTGGAAAGAAAGAAGAGTAAAGAGAGAGAGGCCTGATAATTCAAATTAGTGATTGTGCAGAAGATAAGAGCCTGCCTTTGGAGGGACCAGGATCCCAAGCGAGAACTGGCTTTGACTGAAGAGACTCTGTCTACTAGTAAAACGTGGCCTAATAAATTCCAGTTCTTACCCATCAGATTAATAAATCCTCTCCCTTTGGGGAAATGTGAGTGGGTAGTTTAAGTCATGCTCCACAATGGAAAGAAGGGAAAATTATTTTCCAGAGTTTACATTCTTAATGAGAAGTAGAAAAGTCTTCACCCTTTAACCCCTGTTCCTCCAACTTCGCTCCCCAACCCATCAACGGGAGAACATCTGTGGATATCCTGCAAACGGCGGCGTGGCTCAGATATGATGGACCTTGCGAGTTGGGTCAAGGAGTTTGGATACAAATCACTGGTAATTACTAAACAGCATAGTTATATGATCAGATCTGTATTTTTTTAATTTTTTAATTTTTTGGCTGCGTTGGGTCTTCGTTGCTGCATGAGGGCTTTCTCTAGTTGCCGTGAGCAGGGGCTATCTTCCTTGCGGTGCGCGGGCTTCTCATTGCGGTGGCTTCTCTTGTTGCAGAGCACGGGCTCTAGGCGTGCAGGCTTCAGTAGTTGTGGCTCACGGGCTTAGTTGCTCCGCGGCAATGTGGGATCTTCCCAGACAAGGGATCGGACCTGTGTCCCCTGCACTGGCAGGTGGATTCTTAACCACTGCACCACCAGGGAAGTCCCAGGATCAGATTTGTATTTTTAAGTCATCACTCTGATTATGATTGAAAAATACTTGTCAGAGGAGCAAGAGAGCAAATAAGATTCTTTTATAAAAATTTAGGGAACGTTTGACCGTGGCTTGGTCTGGGATAGTGGCAGTGGGATGGGGGAAAGTGGTGAGTCTGAAAGGTCCTCAAGAGATGACTGGATGGGAGTGGGATGAGTCAGAGGGAGGAGTCCTGTGATGCTCTGTGTCTCTAGATTGAGTAACTGTGTGGATTGTGCTGGAACAATGGCTGAGTTGCTGTTTTGGATAGCAGGAAATTATGAGATCAGTAGGAGATACACCAGGTTTTAATTAACTCTGAGTCACCCAAGTGAAGTTGCCTTAACATGGTTGGATATATGGGTATGGATTTCAGGAGAAAAGACTGGGCTGGAACCCAACATTGGAGAGATGTTGACATATACATAATAAATGTACCCAGGGATGAATGATTTCCAGGGAAGAAGGACTTTCCATGCTCAAAGCAGGAACATTTCAAGCAAACCAAGAGAGTCGATCACCCTACTCATAAGCAAATGTGCTAGAGAATGAAATACAAAGGATACCAGTAGAAAGGGGTTCTCTAGCTAGTCTCAAAAATGAGTCAACAAACAAAAAATCAGGGCTTTACTTACAGTCAAGAGAGTAGCCCCAGTGGGGCAAGATTGTAGAGATTTCGGGAAGCACTCAGGCCCTGTCCCTATTTAGATGCCTGACTATTGTAATTAGTCTTTATTTGTTCATATGAGAGTGTTATTATTTCACTCAAAACAATAGTTTTAGAGTCTCCATTGCTTAGAGAACAGTGTTCCAATTTCTCATTTAAACACGTTTCTCTACAGTTATAATCTAACCCTCCTTCTTCATTTCCCCTTCTTAACCCCAATGCTCTAGCCACACAGAATCACCTTCCACCCAAAGAGGATCCATTCCCTGCCCCTGAGGACCCAGCATCCAGAGTCCAGCTCAGGGCTTCTCCTTCCTAAGGCCTCCCCATCTCATCCTGTGCTTGTCATCTGCCCAACACACGTTTGTGAGTCTCCCAAGTTTCAGGCTCTGTCCAAGTCCTGTAGATAAAGACACAACTGCAAGGACGGTCATGGTCCCTGAGAGGAAACTTCTGGGTGGAGCCTCCCTGTCGGTGCTCCCAGAGCCCTTAGTTTCTATCTACCAGAAGCCCTGTGTCTTAGTTGCTTTCTTGAGCTTCAGAAGGAAAGAGGGTGTTTTGGAAAGAACACTGGACTCAGGACCCCATGAGCCCCTTCCCCTAGCTCTGCTGCCCACTTCCCTCCACTCACCTCCATTTTTGAACCTCCGTTTGCTCATTCCTAAGATAACCTCACAAAGTTGCAATAAAGATCTAATAAAACAACTGATATAAGCATGTCTCGTTCACTACGGAAAAAAAATTCTTTTTCTTACTTATGCCCAAGGTCAGAGAGCGCGAGTCAGCTTTACATGCATATAACAAACATGCAGTAGCTGTTTCCGGTATAGATTCGGTCACTCCATTAATGGTAAATAAAATCTGAGGGGGTCGCGGTGGAGAGGAGGGGGCACTCGGCACTGAAATGAGATGCAATCAGACTAAAGGACAAACTTCGCTGCTTTTCTTTATTTCGAGGCAGAAAACTTGGCGATTTTCCTCGGGTTTCGAAAACAAGATGAAAGAGAAGGAAGGAGAGAAGTTCTGACATGTCTGACATCTCATGCCTACAGGGGACTCATTCTTCTATAGAAACAGGGGGGCTGATGGTTTTTTCTTTTTAAGCTGGATCTTAGAATTGTAGACATGCATATCTCTATAGCTCTAGGGGCACTAAAGAGACTCTGACTCCCTTCCAAAGTGCAGGTGAGGAAACTGAAGCCCTGAGAAGACACTGAGTGATCTGAGCTGGAAACAATGAAAAGGAATGAAAAGACCAGAGAAAGTTGGGCTCCCAGCTGGTGACCCAGGGCCCCTCCCTTCTGCCCCAGTCATGCCTTCTTCCCCAGGCAGCAGCATCCTTAACTGCCTTGCAGCCAGCACTGTCAATGCTTCATCAATGGGCAGCTCTCTTATTTTTTGGTCTGAAATCACTTCAAATGTGATCAACAAAGTTACTTTTTAAAAATAATGCCATATCCAAATAAAAACGTCTCTTGTCCTGTCCGGATCAGGTGGAGTACGTCTCTGTCTCAGGAGGGAGAAAAGGTACTTCATGTCAGAGATAATACGTTAAATGAGTGAAAATAAGTAATTTTAACAATCATTGTCTAAAGCTGAGTAGGACGCCAGTATTTATTGATGCGGTTTTCTTCTCTGGTAGTGTTTTTGTATTGCTGATGGATCCTTGCAAGTAATCAGGCACTTTTGATTTGTTAAAAGAAAAAGAAAAAAAAGAGAGAGGAGGACAATTTAGGAAGTGGAAAAGATAGTCTCAAGTTGGGTATCAGCGTAAAGGCACATAAAACGCATGAAAGCCCTCCCCTTTTGTTTGCAGGCCTTGTGGCTGGTGCAGGTCTGAGGTCTCTGCTGTTGTGCAGGAAAAGGTGGGAGCTCCCCTCCACCCTTCCCCTTCCTGCCCCTCCACTGGTTGAACAAGCAAGAGAAGGTCAGGACAACTCATACCGAAAACCAAGGAACCCAGGGCCATGCAAATCAGGGTCACCTAGCAGGGCTGCTGCTTCTCTAAGCCTAGGTCATACCAAGCATACAAAAAGCCAATAAAATAAACACAGTGAAGATTTAGAGCCAGGTCAATTAGGCAGAAGGGCATATCTCAGTCATTAAACGTACGCTGTAAATAGAGGAATTGTATGATACAAGAGCTTTATCTCGACAAAGCTGCTACCAAAAAAATGACAACATCCTCCTATCCACACGCATATAGACAACTGTTACACTGTATGCAGGGGTCATAAGATCACCTTTCTGAATATCAAAGCTACTTTGCATTTGTGCAGCTTCTTCCTGTTTACACAGAGCTCTCATAAACTTGACTCAAGGGCTCCTCACCACTGAGCTGAACAGAAAAAAAGGGATAAGGAAACAGAGGCCTTATCCCTACAAAGGAATTCATTTTCCTGAGGCCACACAGCAAATGAATGCCAGAAGCAGAGCCTGGGGTTTTAATCCCAGTGTCTGTTACTCCACCCGCTACTACGGTCTATATGGAGGTGAGGATATGGGTTTCACCAACATTTGGATTTTTTCATGGCTACTATGAACTCTAATGGTAAAGAGGGAGTGCTAGGAAAGAGCAAGAAGTTATTTCTTAGAAGGAAATTCTAAATAGATGGTTTCTATTAAGGTCTAGAAATATTCAACACAATTGAAAACAATTCTGGAGTCTCTATTATGTATCAAGTCTATGCAGCCCTCAGTTACTCCATGTGTAAAATGAGGGACTTTTGGGGGGATCCTGCACAAGTTGAAGATTTGCTGAACCCAAATTTCTTTTTTTTATTGGAGTATAGTTGATTTACAATGTTGTCTTAGTTTCAGGTGTACAGCAAAGTGAATCAGTTATGTATGTATAGATATGTATTTATATCCATTTTTTTCAGATTCTTTTCCCATATAGGTTATTACAGAATACTGAGTGGAGTTCCCTATGCTACACAGTAGGTCCTTATTAGTTATCTATTTTATAAATAGTAGCATGTATATGTTAATCCCTATTTCCTAATTTCTTAGAGAATCAACATTCAGAGTGGTGAATTCTAACATGACCCTGAGTCACTGAAGGTCTCTCCCTGAGAGAAGGAGTCATTGAGCCTTGAATAATGCGTACGTTCAGAATTTGGGAGAAGATACCACCGAGGAGAGGACTCGTATATACAAGCCTATGAACTCAAACATTCAAGAGATGTATTAGCAGACTTAAGTGGATATAAAATATTCTGGGAGGGGAAAAATTTGACAGGAAGTGGAAATCAGAAAATTTGGAATTGCAGAGAGAATCTGAGAATTGGAAAATGGTGGAAAGCTTTAAATGAGAGATGCAGAGCTGAGGCCGAGGAAGAAACTGACCACCTCGAAGCCACCTAGCAACAGATAGCACCAGCAGTCGGGTTTCTTGACTCCAGGCCCAGCTCTCATTCAACCCCTCCAGACTTTATATCTGAACATTAGAGTACAGCTCAGAAATCTTTGCTGATTCAATCTTTCTGTCTCTGCACCTAAATGCCACCCATGCGTCCCCCAGAAGCCGCTGGTTTGAGGTTTACCAGTGATAGCTCCAAAACCACAAGTCTAAGTCAGTGGAACCCAGAGTTGTCAAAAAATCATCCAAAAATCCAGGGAAAAGGAAACAGATGACTTGAGTTTCAAACATTTTCATTGTACTCCATAGATGGTGTTTTCATATAAAGATGCAACAAAAATAGATAGCATGGCGGCCATTGTTTTTTCTATTAAATAATTACCCTCCAAATTCTCAGAACCCCCAGCAGGAACCTACTTTTAAAACTTGAGGGCTGCCCGGCAAAGCGAACTGCTGTTCTTTCTGTTATTAGTAATGTGGTTTTTTTTTTTCCTTTCCTGTGTACTAATTATTTTATGAAAGAGAGAGGGATTTAATATTGAAATCTCTGCCCTCAGTCCTCTGATCTGGGAAACTCAGTTATAAAAGTGCTAGCAGGACATCTCTACCTGCATGTCCCATTGGCACTATATCCTTATCGTGGGGTGAATGGAATTAGTCCCCCTCTACAAGTTCTACACCTGAAGTTCCCATACTAAGGGGAGGAATCCCCACTGCTCAGCCATGCCATCCAGAAGGACAGGAGGTGGGATTCATACACTGGTTACGGAATAGACTTTGTACCTGAAGATCTCGGGTTGGCATCCTGGTTCTAACAATTAGTTACTTCAACTGCCTAAACAGTAATTTCCTCATCTTTAAAATTAGAGCAATAATACCTATCCATGACTTTGTTTTGAAGAATAAGTAAGAAAATACACTTACAACACTTAGCGCGGAGCCTGGTCCACATTAAGGAATTGATAAGGGCTAGTTATACTCACGATAGCTCTGATTCATATCTTGCTGAATCCTGTCATGGAGCACAGGGCATAGCATGTAGTAAACACATAATAACTATTTGATCTCTAAAAGAATGAACGAATTTGAATCCTAATGACATTCCGTGAACTTGGTATTTTATGTCATATTTTATTTAACTTTCCCAAAACACTGATGGTAGATATTATTCCTATTATGTCTTGAGGACACCAAGGCTGTGTTGGTATATTGAAATACATTTTTCTGAATAATAAATTTGGTGGCTTTGAACCATGAAGACTGATATATCTGTGTACTGTAGAAATACTAACAAAGGTCTACTTACTAAGTTAGAAAAAAGATGGTGTTCACCCCATATTCAGAACCTGTGGAAGACTCAGGAAGGATGTTGCAGTATCCCTTAGGAGTATGTACCAGAGTGAGTGTGCTGTGTGCTCTTAGTATGCCAGACGCTGTTCTAGTGCTTTCTCAGGCCACCCTTGTAGGCACCCAACATGACTTGGGAGTGCGTGCTATTGTACCCATTTGACAGAGAAGGGAACTGAGATTCAGGGAATCAGCATAATGTTTCCACCTTACTCCGCTTGTGAGTTTTACAGTCAGATCTCAAACCCAGGTCTGGGTGACTCCAGTGCCCTCATTCTTTTCCACAACAGCACACTGCCTCCCACGGGTTTCCTGAAATAGAATCAGAAACCTGTATGACGCATAATCCTCCTCGTCACAAAGCCATCTCAAAAAACTCTGGCTTGAAAAAGACTTTAAGGACAAGAGGTCAAGCAATCCTCCATGAGGTTGGAATCTCCTCTACAACATTTTCCCTCAAAGACATCCAGGGACAGAGATCCAACCATCCCCGGGGATGGTTAGTAAGACCAAGAGGCACAGAAGGTCTCTGATTCAACCCCTCATTATGTGGATAATGACATTAAGGTCCAGAGAAATGATACGTCACCCAGGATCACCCATAGGGTAGCAAATGCCCAGATGACTGAGGGTAGTTTTCTAGAGCGGCTTCACCAGACCCCGAAGCCAAACTGAACAGAGGTGAAAGATAACACTACGAAAGCACAGACTATTCACCCCAACCTTTCATTAAAGTAGAAGAAGATTTCTCCAACTCATGTTGGACAAGATCTACACTTTCCAGATTGGTCTCTCACCATGGAATTTATAATTCCTCTGAAATGATTTCTTTCCTGCCCAATTTTCTGTAAGAAAAGGCAACAATAAACTCAGATAAGATGGGTTAAGGATGTTACAGCTGACAAAACCTTACCCTGATGTTTACATTAACCCTGTGAAGAAGGCAGTGCAGGAATTAGGGTCTCCATTTGTCAGACAAGGGACAAGATGAAGTATTGTATTTGTCAGTAGGCAAATGGCTACAAGAGGAAACCTTGAATATGTGAAGCTACTGAGCTGTGAGATCTTTATCATTGTTATTGGAGTCTGATGTGGTTTGGCAGCAGGAAGGTAGAGCGTGTCCTTCTCCATCCATTCAGAGATCCTGTTTCCTTCCCTCTGATGGTCTATAACTCCCTAGACCTTGGAGTCTTCTGCCATCCTGGTCTAGCAGATGAAGGAAGAAACAGTATGTGGAGGATCCCATGAGAGGTTTGAATGGTCCAGGCTTGGAAGCAGAAGACAAAGCTTCTGCTCAAGAGTACATCAGCCAGAACTCAGGCTTATAGTCATACCTGGTGGAAGGGGGTGATACAGGTAACCTAACTGTGTGCTCAGGAGGAAAAACAAATTGGTTTGGTGGTTTTAATAAACATTTGATAGTTTCTGTCATAATCATCTTGATTTCCCAGGATATCAAGTAAGGATCTGAGCTAGGATTTCAACACAATTATTCTAACGACTGGTATAAGGTCCTTTTCAAGCCTTCGTCCTGCAGGAATATGAATCTTAAGTATCACCTTCAAGGTAGTAAATCAGGTTCCTATGATCTTGCTTTCTTCTGCTAACCTTGCTTAGGACCATCTTTGGTAACTCGCAAGTTCTGGCGACACTTCTTACCCCACAGAGGGCTTGGATCCATCCCAGTGCAGTCTGGGACCCACATATTTCTCATTATTCACTGTCCACATTCAGATTCCTCTAGCATCTTTTTGGGAATCTTCCCGAGATTATCTTTCTTAAATATTTATTTAGTCAACATTTTACCAAGTGCCTGTTTTGTGTTAGGGGCCATCAACATTCTGGACACTGGAGATCTAGAAATAGATTAAACACAGGATTTGTGTTATAAAAGCTTACACACCGCTTAGTAGAGAAGTAGGAAGATAAGTGATTAAAAATGAGGTTGACAAGTTTTGTAATAAATGTGGGCACAAAGAGTAATGTAAATATAGGGAGAATGAAAGTAAGTGTGCCTGGGGAAGCTTTCAAGGTGGACGCAATTTTTTTTTTTTTTGCGGTATGCGGGCCTCTCACTTCCGTGGCCTCTTCCATTGTGGAGCACAGGCTCTGGACGCGCAGGCTCAGCGACCATGGCTCACGGGCCCAGCCGCTCTGCGGCATGTGGGATCTTCCCGGACCGGGGCACGAACCCGTGTCCCCTGCATCAGCAGGCGGGGTGGAAGCAATTTTTAAGGTAAAATTTGAAGGATAAGTAGTGATTCCCAATGGGAACACATTATAGGCAGAAGCAAAATGTTGTACCCAAGAATAGAAATATGAAGATATGATACTTGTGCAAGTTAATTCCAAAGGATCCTTGCTTTATTGAATTCCCCAGTGGTGTGTTGTTATTTTGAAGAGGTCCTAATTATACTGCCCTACCCAATAATACTTTTGCCGATTACATTAATCTAAGACCTTTAGACAATCTGAGTTAATGGAGTGAAAAATGAAAGGATTTGTGACATTCCAGTATGGCAGTGAGGGTGTCTATTTTTGGTAGGGGGTCCTTATGACGCCCTTTCAATCATTGAGCGGTACATATTGTACTGATTTCAAGAAAGTCTGCCCTTGACTGCTGGCCAATTTGATGTAGAGAAACGGTCTGGTGGGAGGACTCAATGCTTTCTGCAGGAGGAGCAGTCCTCAGAAGCCACAGAAGAGGTGCTTCACCATCCTCTACCCTCCCACACTAACGGTGCATCCTGGCCCACAACCTTCTCTCAGAAGCAGTGACACTGAGCCGTTTTGTCTCCAGTGTGTGCCAACTGTGTCCCTGTGGTTAGCAGATGCATTGGTTTTGCAATGAAAGGCTAAATGAGCCTGAAAGGAAACCATGAGTCTGACCTTAGACGATTTCATGTTCTCAACCTTACTGAGTCATCAGTGAATTTATGAGCCAGGTGAGGAATTTCCAGAGATGAAATGTCATGCAATGATTCCCCAAAACGTGACTTTGGGGAAAAGGGAGAAGAAAAAAATGTTAGGACGCCTGGTCTTCAGATCTGGAAACATTCTCTCATATTCCCATCCCTAACTTTTTTACCTTGTGAATTTTTCAGGGGTTCTGTATTCCCTTTTTGACTTTTCAGCTTGTCCTTAGGGAATATGGATTTTATTCTGGCTGTGATCTGACCCTTCTTATTACAACTGAAATGAAAATCCTTGACTTAAGAGCAATGGCATCTTTAGATTGAACCACAAGGTTATCCTGGATCACTGGAAAGAGAAGCACTTTGTTTAATGGAATATCAGTGGGAACCAGTTGATTTTCTATGCATGTTGTTTTCATTAATGTGTTTACCTTTACACAACTATGTGCATTTCTTTCTTCACGTGTGCTAGTTGTCTTAGCAGAATGTGGCTTCCTTAATCTCATTTCTAACAGAAGTCTTTGTGTATCCACAGTTTACCCCATCTAACATTTAGAAATTGTTTCATTCTTCATCCTGTTACCTTGTTAATTATACATTCTTTTACTATTCTTTTAGTCACTATCCGAGTATTACACCATGCATCTCGCCATATTACAGTCTAATGCAAATGATGACTTTTACTACTCCCAGAGTATTGCTGGAAACTTACAGCTCCCTGAATTCCTCTCTACTCCTGCCTTGTACATTAATGCCTATTAGGTCTTTTCATTTAAATTCCCAGGACAATCCAGCTACTGTATTTTTTACAGTCCTTATTGACTCAATTGCCTCCACATTTACTCTCTGCTGTACTCTTCTTCATTCCCTCAAATATTCTCATGTTTCTACTGGGAACTATTTTCCTTCTCTCAGGTGACAAATCTCCTTTGCTTTTGTTTATCATAAAAACTATTTATTTCCTCCTCATGTTGTAGGAATATTTTTATTGGGTATGAAACTCTAGGTGAGTATTTATTTATTTTTGGTGTTTAACCTGCTTGAGGCTCATTGAGCTTCCTGAATATTTGGATTGATGTCTTTCATCAGTTTTGGAAAATTCTTGGCCATTGTCTCTTTGGCTATTCCTCTGGCCTGTTTCCTCTTATCTCTCTAGGACTCAATTGCACATATGTGAAAATGTCTGTGCATGCCCCACTGTCTCTTATGCTCTTATTCTGTTTTATTTTTGTTTTCTCTACCTTTTTTTTCTCTCTCTACTCTCCACTTTGGGTATTTTCTGTTGACCTGGCCCTCAGTTCATTAATTCCATATTCCGTTGCTAAAATCTACTGTCAAAACTGAAGTTCTAATATATTGCATTTTTCATTCCTGAATAGCCACTTGGTTTTCTACTATAAATCCCACTTTTCTGGTGAAATTCGCTATCATTTTGTTTATTTTGCTATCTTTTTCACTCTCGTCTTAAAATACTAATCATAAATATTTTAAAGCCTTTCTGTGATAACTCCAATATCTGAGATCAATTGCAGGTTTGTTTCACCCACAAGGGCCAATCTTAGTTCTTTCACTCATGCCCAGAGCCTGCAATATCCCAGCACAGGCAGGAGGGAAGGGCAGCTGTCCATCATCAACTCTCTTCTGAATGACTCTCTGTTTTCTGGAATTTTAGAACATTTATTTCTTACCCTTTCCACAGCTCTCTGATACTTTTAAAATATGTGGGTTTTGGGAATTTGCTTGGCTTTTTGTGGTCATTTCCAGAGGGAACGCTGGCCTATGTGACTTACTCCATTCTACACACTATTGTTCCCTGAATGCTTCATGGGACAGCTCCCTTGCTGTCTTTGCTTCTTCTCTACCCTCCACCTGGAAATCAGTTTTGTGCTCATGCTTCCTGTTGATGAACAAGCTCAGGAGGCCCAGATTTAAGGGATTAGCTGGGATGCAGGACTTTCAGTGCTAAAACTGGCACAGTCTTGTGCAAACTAGGATGGTTGGTCCTCTTATGGCTTGCCCTCCTCACATTCACCACCTTTAAAAAATCTGACGAAGTCCTATTCATACTTCAGATCAAAAGTAAATGTCATTTCTCTGTGATGCGCTCTCTACCCTTCAACATGTCCTCCAAGGCTGAGTAAGGTACCGCTTTTGCACCTCTATCATGACCCATCTCAAGATCTATTTTGATGATTTGTTATTTTTTTGTTTGTTTCCAGGCATATTATAAGCTGCTTGAAGCTGGAACTCTTGTTTTTATTCTATAGTTCCACTGTAGAGCCTTGTACCTGGCACAGAATATGCTCTTAGTAACTTAATGACTGTATTCATTTACTTATGCATTACTTATTCATTCATTGAATTTATGAATTCAGTGCTCTTTTACTGAGTATTTTCTGTGTGCCTGGTTTGGGGCAACTGAAAGGAAAGCAGCTGTTGTCTTACTTTCACATACTATCAAGTGAAGAAACAGGTTTAATAAATGGCTCTCATTTTCACTATTTCATTCAATAAGTACATATTACCTTTCCTATTATTTAGAAAACAAAACCAAGAATTACAAAAGGGTTGGGCAATTTGTCCAAGAC
This sequence comes from Grampus griseus, assembly GCF_964374135.1. NCBI lineage: Eukaryota > Metazoa > Chordata > Mammalia > Artiodactyla > Delphinidae > Grampus > Grampus griseus. The sequence goes on from NC_139009.1 coordinate 8,784,036, forward strand.
TTCTTGGCTAGTAAGTTATAGGTCAGAGTACAGCTTCAGTGGTTTCATTTTATAGGTGAGCCCAAATAAATTGGCTTAAAAGGGAGAATGTCCCTTACAGAAATGATATCATTACTTTAAAAAATGACACTTTTCATGATTTCTTATGACTTCATGCTTTGGCCTAGATCTATGCTTTCTGAAAGGACTCTTCACTGGGATGAAAATGTCCTATTTCTGCATAAAACATTATGGTAACTATTTGTCTCATGTATCTGTTGAGGACTTGAATTGTGTCTAATGTTACTGAATAGTGAACTTCTCATTTTTTTTAATGTTAAATTAAGCAACTGTGTAGCTAGTGACACCCCTATTGGATAGCACATGTCTAAACTCTAAGTGAATACCACTTTTTTAGTATCAAAGACAAGATCTGGTATCAAAGAGTCAGCAGAGAAAAAGGCTTTTTTATGCTAAAAAAAAAAAAAATCGCCTTGTTGGGAATCTGGTTTTTCTCAACACACAGCTTGGCTTCTCATCACTTTAAAATATTTTATCAGCTGAAGGGTCAGGAAATCTTAGATCTCTACGTTCAAGGACCCAATTTCAGTCAGCCTTAGGCCTACACAGGGAAGTTTATGTACTAGACACACATTATGAAAGCCAAGAGGAAGTATGTCTACAACAAATCCTTAGAACCAGGAGGCCAGGGCTTAACAGAGAGGAAACTCATAGATTCTACCTTTGAGTTAAAAAGAACATGCATAGAGTAAACTCTCTGTAGACGTGAATTAGACTCCAATGTCTGGGACCTTAATGTACTTCCTGTCACCTGCTTTCATACATCTTATCAGAGATACATTGGTACCTTTGTATTTTGGGGAACCATAACAGTAGTGGATGAGAATCTGACTTTTTCATACAGACACACAGCAACTAACTCCCCGTTAAGATGATATAATAATTATCACTGTTTATACATTTATATCATTATTGCCCCTATTCTAAACATAAGAAAATTATAATTTAGAGAGTTTAAACTTCTCGTCCAAATTAGTCATGTGTCATCTGTTCTTCCAGATTTGATGCTGATTTTCAATAAGCCATTCTTCCTCTGTCTCTACCAGTGCCCTGCTTTGTCGGGGCTCCGGATTTCCACGTTGAATATAATGGGTTAGAATGTACAGCCATGTGTATCTGGGCACATAGAAGTGCTTTGTGATGGGCACCCTTGGTGGGGAAAGGAAGCACTGTGAGCTGAGGCAACACCTGCCACCTTCACATGGGATGCCTTTGAGTCCCAGCTCCGTGATCACCCCTTCTGGAGAGTCTTGAATCAGCTACCTGCTACTCACCATTCGTTTTTCTTGAGTACTGAAAATGATATTCAAATCCAAACGATAACAGCTAGTATGAATACATTCAACAAACTGGTAGTGCTTATTAGTTCTCACGCAATATATATGACTCTCCTGTATCATCTCCTCTTTAGAGATGAAGATGGTGGGGCTGCACAGAATATAACAATCTGATCTGGCTTCAAATTAATGTAGCCTTTCAAACTAGCTACGAAGAAAGAGGTTTCTTTGGTTTTTAGTACTTAGAGAGATCATTGTCATTGACTGAATACAACTGGAACATTTTACTCCTTGGGCTGTATCTATGCAGCTGCGTCAGGACCACATCTCTCTGGAACGACTTTGCAGACCTTTTCTTGCCAGTGAACCACAGCCTGGCACTTCATTACTCCAAACTGATTCCAACAAGAGACATTGGTTTTTGTTTCTTTTGATTACACTCAATTAGGTAAGGTTTCTTTTTCCATCCCTCTATGTATTGTTTGTTGTTTAAGAAAATATTTTTTCAGATACTCAGAATTCTTTTTTTTTTTAACATTGCACAGATACTTTTCTATTTTAAAATCACATCTCCAGAAAGGCAGGAGAAACAGGATGGGGTGCCAAGTTTGGTTTTACTGGTTGAGACGAATATGTGGCACAAGATCTTAGTTGAACTGAGTGAGTCCTGTCTACCCTTGACCGCAGCATGGTGACCTTCCAAAGTAGCCACAATGGGCCTGGGAGGTCACATCAGGACTCAACCAGATCTGCTGAGATGCTGCCCTAGTGTCTTAAGACAGCTGTAACAAATGACCACAAACTGGTGGTGTAAAACAACAGAAATGTATTCTCTCACGGTTCTGGAGGTCAGAATTCCAAGGTCAAGGTGTCAGAGGGCCATGCTCTCTATGAAGCCAGTCTGGGAGACTCTATTCCATGCCTCCATCTAGATACTGAGAATTCTTAAATCAGAATAGGGAAAGATTATTTCAGGACCTCTAATGCTATCCTCGCTGCCTCTGAATCTTCCAGAAGAGATGTGGTGGGCTTTGGTCTCAAAGGGGCTGGCTTCAAATAACAGTTCTGATATGAAGTAACTGTGTGACCTCAGGCGGGCCACAGCGCCTCTGTGAATCTGAATTTCCTCGGCTGGGTACTGAAAATAGTGCTTGCTCTGTAGATTAAATAAAACTATTAAAGCAATAGAAGATTGAATGGCCCAGAGTACGTTCTTATTACAATGTTATCAACTCTGAGAATATAAATAATGTATTGCAGATGTTTACAGAAGAATCCAAATAGCAAATATTTGCCTCATTATTGAATAATGTGATACTATGTCCCAAATTGTGGTTTGGAATATGTGGTTACTCCTTATATCAAATAAATAAATAAGTAAATAAACAAACTACTTTATCCCTGACGGTCTTATTTTCCCCAGTGTTTGTCCCTAAGCTTTGAAATCATGACTACTGTTGGTCAACAGGCTCTGTTCTTTGGCTATCACTGAGTTGGCTTTCTAGAGTCTGTATATATTTTCACTGCAGCCTCCAGTATAACTAAGTACACAGATATAGCCTTCAGAGTCAAGCCTGTGATGATAAATAAGACCTTCCTGTTATCTGTTAATTATGAAATAAAAACATAGGCTATCAGATTGGTAGAGGTCCTGTGATGTTATTTGGTCAAACCTCTCCATTTAAAGAAGGGAAAATGAAGCTAGGAAGGGAAAATTCTTAGGCAAGAGTGTAAAATTGTGGGTGAGCCAGAGCTAGAACTGGGATTCGGTCCCTCCAGTCCTGGCTATCAAAATGCTAAGCCCTTCCCCCAAAAGGCATTTCAAGTTCTGCACATCTTCTGAGCTATGCCTGTGTTCAGCTCTGATAAGGGTATTTCTACTAGGACTATAATCATCCTGGATCCATAGCTCTGAGGACAAACTCGAAAGTTTGCTTCAGTGTCCCTGTACCAAATCCCAGAGACAGTTATGTCTACACAGATGGTCACCTGAAGATAGCAAACTCCTACAGAGATGCCATGCTCCACATACTCCTGTCACTAGCTCTGTCTAACAACTGGCACTTTCCCTGGTGCAACTAGGAGAAATGCCATGTGTTCCAAGACAACCTGGTATTCTTGCACTAGACAGCTTGGCTTGAGGCTGTCCCCAAACCACACAGTGATGCCAGAAGACTTGGTTTCCATTCCCTTTAATTCACGGTGACATCTACTTGCATCTACCTGCATTTTACTTTGACCACAGCCCCTACATATAGTGAATCACAAAATCTTACTGTCTCTACCTCCTGACGCTTCTCCATTTCTCTTTTCTTTCTTGTGTCCTTGCAAACCAACAACCTGTCTGGCCACGTTTGTCTCTTGTCTGGGCTACCACATACACACGCCACTCTTTTCCCTCCCTCCAATCCATTCTCCTCATAGTAACCAGATAAATCTTTCCAAAACATAATAGCGATGATGTCTTGATTAAAGCCTTTCAAAGGATCTTCACTGTTTGTAAGGACCTGCATGATTTGGCTTCTGGTAATTCCTCTAAGCCTCAGATGTTAGCACTATTTCTTCCCTCCCTACAATCCAGCGTATCCATATCACCTTTGTAATTATCTCAAGCTCTGTCTTACCCTCTGTCCTTCACACACTGTTCCCTGTTCTTGAAATATGTTTGACCACCTCCTTTGCCGTGTTTCATGCTGACTTACCATTTGAAGTCTTAGCTTAAACGTCAGCCCTCCCAGTTTTCATCCTGTGGACTCTTTAGATTATATCCACAACTAGCTATATAGTCTTAGAACACATCCTCTACTGTAGCACCCATCACATTTGCTTATTTAGTTGCCTCTCATTATGTCCTAATTATGCTGTAAACCCAGAGGTGGGTAGGGACTCTACTGGATCTCCAACGCTAGTCACAGGGCTTAAAACATGATCTCTTCCAGGGCAAGGAATGTATATAGTTACCACTGTACCTGTTGTACTCACCCTACCACAGAGCCTAGAGCAGAATCTGATACCCAGTAAACCCTCATCACAGTTTGCTGAGTAAAATAAATGGAAACATTTGTTGTTGTTGTTTGAACCACCGAAATATGGCATCACGTTAACAAATGCCAGAGAGCGTGCGTGTGGTCCAGGTCCACAAAAAAACGAACCTCTGTCCAAAGCATCTGCATCGGGCACAATTTTCAACTCAAAGAGCATTGATTCAAATGCAGTGTCAACCATGACTCCTCAGAGCCAGGTGGGGATGCTGAAAGGAATCACTGGGGAGAGAAGGGAGGTCTGGGACAGCTCAGCTTCTTAAAGGAAGAAAACCAGAAATAAAACTTGAAATCTGACCTCACTCAGATTCATGCAGGTAGACAGGCTCAAAATGCTGTTTCTTCTCAAGGGCTGTGTGATGGAAGGGCCTCGTCACCAGAGCTGAGCGCTCCAGGGCCGCTCAGCATGAGGACACGGTACCAATGTCTGGCTTGAAGTTTAATGGAATCCGTCACTTTTACTAGAAGGTGTTCAAGGAACACAGCATAGAATATCCTTCAGCAGTGCCTGAATGGCTTTAATTGATGCTGAGACAGAATATTCAGTTCATTCTCTGGAAGATGTAGTCTTGGAGCAGATGAGGAATGCAGTGTGTGTGTGTGTGTGTCTGTGTGTCTGTGTGTGTCTGTGTGTGTGTGTGTGTGTGTGTTTCTTTTCCTTCCTTCTTCACACTCCTACCAGTTAAATTCCACAAACGGCCAGCAAAGAACTTCCAAATCGAGAGATACAATCAAGTGTCACACCCCGTGGGGCTGGGTGGGCAGTGTCTCTCTTGTTTGGCCTTGGCTTAAATGAACTGTGATGTTCTGAGGGATAACTGTTCAGAGGAAACTGACAGTTAAAGATGAAGGTCAGTTTCCAGCATCTATCTCTGCTGAATGAGATAACATCAGAACACACTTGAAGTGCTGCAGGCAAGGGTGAGAACCAGCTTATGACGGAGGCCGGCAGAGAAACCTCCCAGCGGCTTCAAGGGTATCTGGCCAAAGAAAGACTAGAGTTGAGGACCTGCTATATGCAGACATCATACCTTGATTTAATCTGGATAACCATCCTATAATCATTCTTTTACAGATGAAAGATCTGAGGATCAGAGAAAGTAAGTGACTGGTCTCAGGTCAAACATACACTACTCAAGTTGAGGTCAAGTTTATCCACCCAAGGAGCCTCTCCTTTTCACTTCGCCAAAACACTAAGTGCTCACTGACCCCTGGCTGACCCCACTCTCCTGTGATGTGTTGGCTTCAAGGTGTTTGCTCGAAAGTCTGTGATGAGCAGAATGCCTTGCACATCACAGGGCACCTGGAGAAACCCCAAGTCTTTGCTGTGAGGCCCTTTCCTTTCCAAAAAATAATACAACAGATGTAATATAGTGATAAACCAGCTAGGGCTCAGAGACACTCATTAAATCACTCGCCTAGTGTCACACAATCAGGATTAAACTCAACTGTAGCTAAGAAACAATTATGTGCTCTTTCCACCATTCTTCACTGCTTTTAAAAGACATAGAAAAGGTTCTTCCGAATTTTCATAGTTTTTTCCATCCATAAGTCTCTGTGCTTGTGTGTGTGTGCATGCATGCGTGTGTGTCTTTTCCATCTTGTTGCTTTTCTCTCTTAAATTAAAGGCTTGGAACTCAGAGCTCTAACATTGTGGGGGCTAGATATACAGTTCCTTCTCCCAACTGACGGCCTCCAATTCCAAGAAGCTGTTAGTGAGCCCCTCACGGCTCAAACCCTTGACGTTCCCTGGTTTCACCCACCATTGTGATGGCCTGAACCCATAACATAATTAGAGAAATTAGTTCAAATCTCAAAGGAGATAGCTCCTTTGAATAAAAAATGTAAATTCCAACAAAGAGAATGGTACTTGTTGTAATGATGTTTACTCTAATCACATAGGTTATGATTCTACCACTGATTAGTATTTGTAGGTATTGTTGCAGGACTGTCTGCAAATCATTTCAAAGCAGACAAAAACCTCCCAGAGAAGGTTATAACTTGACTCCCCCATCTCCTCATTCCTTCTGTGATGTTACTTACTGCTTCTTCCCTCTCCACAGCCCCAAGGCAAATCGACCCTACACAAGATACCAGAATTTGCTTCCTTGAACACAATCAAATCATGGTCAGATTTACTTACTATGTCACATATGTTTGATAGTTTCTCATTGCTTATACAATGAAGTACAGGTGCCATGGCCTGGTAACCTGGCATTTGAGACCCTTTATGAGCTGGCACCTTGCTCTGTGCCTGCTTCATGCCCCACTACTTGGTCCTACAGAACATAGGTTTTAGCCTGGACTAGTCATCGTTTACTGAACACACCTGTAAAGATAATCCCTCCTCCCTCTGACACCTCTTCCACCATCTGTGTCTGTCAAAATCCTACTTATAGGCTGTACTGAGCTCAAATGACAATTATTAAGGCTTTTTCTCAAGTCAGGCTGGAAATCATCTTTCCTATCTTTGGATTCTTCATAGTGTGTAGTTAGGAGGCCCTTTGCAGAATATATATATATATATATATATATATATGTATATATATGTATACACACACATATATATATCTGAATCACTTTGCTATACACCTGAAACTAACACAGTATTCTAAATCAACTATAGTTCAATAAAAAAACAAAGTACTCAAGGTTGTCATGCTATTAAAACTATTCATCTATAGTCTCACTTCTTTGTAAAGTTTCTTTTATTTATTTCACACAACTTCTCTGTACTTTCATCAGGCCATTGTGACTTACACATGGTAGGAGCTATGTAAACTTTGTTTAAAAATACTTTTCACACTTTTCAAATGCTTACATGCCCTGCTCTTAGCTTAACACCACATTTTGAATAATCCAATATTCCAGTTTCATGTATACCTAAAAAAGGAAATGCATTTACTTAATTTCTTGGTGATTTAACTGTGGAACAATGCTTTTTATCTCAGAGAATTTGTATTTTATATTTATCACAAGGGTTCTTTTAGACATGTGAGACATTATTTTTCATCTTATACCACTTATGCAATCATGAAAAAGAAAATATGTCAGGCTAATTGGTTAAAGGACCCTCAATCTACTTCCTACTCAGAATGACTTGTCTGAAATAATTTGCAACTCAGTTATTAATGTCCATTTTTTTCTCATACAGTATCATCCTCTGTGCCGTCAAGAATTTTCTACTATTGTTTCAAGATTTGTAACCACTTCAATTACATCAATTCTACAACTTTTAATCAAGATATAGAGAATAATATTTTTTCTGCTGAGATGCTAGTCTATCTTCTTTTAATAAGATATCTCTGTGGAGGAGCAAACCTCCAATGCCCAAGATAGTTTAGCTGTTTATACAAAGAAATTTGGGCACAATCAGTATTAGAAACTAAAGAGAATAAGGAATTCTTATTTTGCTTCTATAATGGAAAGACTACATGTCAGCTAATCTATTGATGGGCTTTTCTTGGCATAAAGTGTAGACCTTGAAATTTTTTCCATCAATTTAATAAAGTTGTCTAAAAAAAAAAAAAAAGATTGTTCATCAAACCATAAAAAGTTAGAGCAGAATGGGAATGTACAAATCTGATCACACCCATCCATTGCAAATTTCACCTAAAGTTTCCTTGTCGGGATTATCAAGTGATTATGATCACTTCCAGTGATAAGGAACTTATAAGACAAATCATTTCCTCTTTGATTATTGATTAAATAATCCTGTTTGGCTGAAATCTCCCTCTCTGAATTGTCTCCCTAATGAAGCTACCCAGAGTGAGTCAAAATTTTCTTTCTCTTGGAGCGTCAGAGAAAACGGAATTAGGGTCCCCGCTGAGTTTTCTTTCTTCAGCTAAATAAATTTTCTTTCAATATTGTTAGCTCCTTTGAAGTGGTTGTTTTGCCTTATGAGGCTTAGTATAGGGACTAGTTGCTCTCCACTGGATAAACTCCTATTTGTCGATCTTACTTTTGCATTTTTATGCTCACAACTGAGTAGGATGCAGTTGGTGTACGTGATGGAGGAAACTAATGCAGAAAACAACAGAGTTCATCTCCAGGAATTGTGTCCCACTGTCTGAATAGGCTGCAGTGATGCCTGGGAGCAGGTCAACATGCCATCAGGTCAAGGTCAGATCCTGGGTTTTCCTGTGGCATCAAATGCAAAGGTGTTATTACACCTGCTGCCCCTGTCAGAAGCAGATCTCTCACCCTCCTTCTCTCTGTCTCCTCCACCTCCCTCCCCCTCCTTCTTCTCCGTCTCCCCCATTCTCCCTCCCTCCCTTTCCTCCTCTTCTTCCTTTTCTTCTTCTCCATTTTCATCTTCTATTTTTCTACCTCTTTCTTTATTAAACCTCTCTGTTTTAAGTTGTATTTTGTTGTGTTTGTATTTTGTTTTAAGTTGTTATTTCTGAGTTTGGAGAAAGCCAGCCTTCTGAATAATAGAATTCACTAAATATGAATTCCAAGCACTACTTATTTGTAAAGCAGTATTTATTATACTTGGAAAGAGCTTTCCTGAAAGTAGTTTTCCCTATTTATTGATGATATAGCCACGATTATTGATGATATGTTTGAGACTGAATGGTACTGTTCTAGTGTAGGTTAGACTGTCTGTGTGTTGCCATATGGGATCTAATCATGACAAAAATTAGTTTTTAACTGAGTCAAGCTTAACCCTACAGCACACAGGTAAATTTTTATAAAGAAACCCTACTTGAACATCATCAATTGTTGGATGCCTGGGTTATGTTTGACACTCTATATTTTCAGATCCAAAGAGAAAACTGACTTAGTTTCCAGTTCCTTAGGAAATTAAGAGATTTTTAAAAATTAAAATCAAAGGTTTCAATGTATAGAGGGTGTATTCTCTTCCTCAAGGTGAAATACCTACAGTACTTTCCCTCTGGCGGAATGTTCAACCTCTTTGAAGAATATGAGGATAGTTTACCATTTCCTTTGGCTCATAACTACATAGATATTTCCAACACAATATTTAATAACGCTGTTAAAGGACCACGGCATCAACTTTGATGGCATAGTAAGGAGAGAGGTCTGATGAACGCAAATACCCGTGGCAGGAATTAGATGGTGGTACAAGAAAGGTGTCTTTGTTTGTTTGCAAAGGCACCTTCCTTCATGACACAGAACAACTTTCAGGAAAGATTTTCAAATAAAAAAAAATACAACACCTACACAATGACCTACTGACTACTGAGCTTGTTTCACCCTTAAGATGATGGTTCATAGCCCAGTCCTTGCTCTGACAGTTTGGAGGGTCAGACTGACGATGGACAAACAAAATTGGTCTCTATCTTCACCCTCTAACAGAAGAAAAAAAAATCCACCTTGGAACTTACTCTGAAGATGTACTGGTCTCACTGAAATGAAGAAAGAAGCCACCCCACAGGCTAGAGCAACATGGTTGGCCAAGCTTCCCACAAAACCAACGGCCGCGTGCCTGAGAGGCTTTCCTTTCACTGGAATAGCTTAAGGATATGTCATCACTGACTCATATCTCATAAACATGATTTACAAAAAAGACTTGGTGTCAGCTGGGTTCTATTAAACTGTAAATTAAAGAAAAAACCCTGCATACAGAATATGCAACAACTCAACACCCACAAATTCACTGGCTCTCTTCTCCCAACTCCTTTTGGTGGTCGGTAACCCTGAGGAAAATATACACCTCATCAACTCCCATCAACCACTCTCTGCACTAAGGGGGGGAAGCATCGCACTCACAGAATTCCTCACCATAGATACACGTGTGAGCGTGTGTGTGCACGCACACCACCAGCACAAACATAAAACACGAGGATTTATATAGTGATTCCAAAGAAAATAAAATGCTACATTTATACATGACAGAGAAAAGAAAAAGTCATGCTATGTCAAGCTAGAAATACACATTTTTAAAAGCCAGACTTGTTACTTAAAAAAAGGAGAATGCTTTGGCTGCACTTGCCAGGGAGACACAGTGAAAACCGGAAAGAAAATAGGATGCCTGGTCAATGCAATAATTCAATTAAGATGCATTGCTCTGACTCTGGCAACCATCCATTGGCTTGCAAATATCATATAACACTCTGTTCTCATTGGTTCTCTGAGTTCATGGAAAGCATCACGTCATTTCATTGGATTGTCTTGTACTTTAAATGATTACGTTAAAGGGCTCCTGGGAAGATGGAGAGACATTGAAAACCCTACAGACCTCTTCCCTTTACTTTATATAATAGTGCATATAAAATCATTCTAAAGAAAAGAAGGGTGTGTAATTAGTAGCAGAACCTGAAATAAGTGACCCAAATTCTGCACTTGAGGTTCTAAAAAGTATTTATGCAGCTTCTCACGCCAACAGATGGGCTGAATTTGAGCAACAATGATAATAAGTGATCTAGGATTCACAAAGAGACCCATTTAAGCTATTGTGTTAATAGTGTATTTTATTACAGTAGCAGTACTTGTAACAGACAAATGAAAAAAAAAAGTACAAAGGGAGAAACATGAAAGAAATTTATTGTTTGTTCACATAAATCCCCAAATTTATGTTCCTCATTGGTAGGGAAGACTTTCTGAAGCCTGGTCTGCTATCTTCAATACATGTTTTCCAAAACAATTAAAAGAGCCATGCGTATGAAGCTGGAAAAGACGGAAAGAGCATACGAATGATATGTAGTAGAGTTCTGGGCACCAGGATTGAACAGGATGGACGTGGCACCATTTCTGCACACATAGCACTGGTCAGAGCTCGGTTAGAAATGTCTCCTTGCTGTGTGCTCAGGAGAAAAAGGAAGTGGGTTTGGTAAATAGCTAGCCAGTCTCTGCTGCCCAAATTAGAAGAAATCCTCACTTCTGCCATCCCTCCTCTAGTTAGGAGGCATGATAAGTATCACAGTTCCTTTGCATTCAGCATGCAATAGGCATTTAAGGTAGATTTTCAGTAGTGATTCCAGGGACTGGGCTATCAAATCCTCCCTAGGGAATCCCTTTTCCAGGGAGTAACAAAAATGGGACTTCCAACCAATCTACTATGGACTAGAGTTTGTGTACCATAGGTAATAATTACGATGACTCAAATGGCTTTAGAAGTGATGCGTCACCTCAGAGAACGTCTTTCCATTATTTTTTTTTTAACTTTCAAATCCATTTGTATTCAATCGTGTGGAAATTCATTCATATATCTTTCCATTTCTTTCAAAAAGCAAGTTACAGAAGCCTATAAAATATCCAATTAGAAGATGTTAAATCCAGACCTTTAAAAGGTAATATTGACAGTAAAATTAGATGAAGCTAGAGGTGAGGGTATTGCACTTAAGGTATGCATGTGTATCTTTAAAAGAGGGTTAAACTGAGTGTTGTCAATAAGCTCATTTAATAGCGGCCAAAATAAGGAAGGCAGCCTCCAACGTAGGGCACATAACTACCTTCCGTCCTCACTGGTCTGCTGTGCTCTTTCCTGCCAGAAGCTCCTAGTGTCCCCAAACCCGTTAATGAGAGCAGAAGAGAACATTGCTGGGACGCACACTTATATGATGGATGAAATCAAGTACTAAGGAGAAAGGGATGATCTGGACAATTATTTCAGCAAGAAGGGAAAAAGCTTAGCGAGGAAGAGAGAAGGAAAGCTCTGGCAATCTAACTCATTTCATGGTTGGCTTAGAAACAAATCACAAGAAGCAAGTTTCTTTTCTTTTTTTTAAAGGAGGGATGTCAGACCCTGTGCTGCCCCCCAGGACTAAACTAGTGAAGAATGGGAACCGAGAATGAGCTGGAGAAGAGCCAAAGTGCACAGAAATCCATAAAAGGGAGCCCAGTGTTAGTGTGTTTGACTAGATGGATATAAATAGAAGATCACAGTATCCGGAATGTTTGAGGAATGTCTTAAGATAACCATGAGGTTCCTGTTGAAAATGGTGGACTTACCTTCCAAAATCTATCAAACTGTAAGAGGAAATAAATCAGTCAATTACCCAAAGAAATGGAAATGGCAAACTATCCTCATATTCTTCAAAGAGGTTGAGCATTTCACCAGAGGGAAAGTACTGTAGGTATTTCACCTTGAGGAAGAGAATACACCATGTATACATTGAAACCTTTCATTTAAATTTTTTTAAATCTCTTAATTTCCTAAGGAAATGGGAACTTAACTAAGAAAACAACAGAGCAACCGTTCAATAATTTACGGTGTGTTCCCTGAATAAAATATTATGTAGCTATTAAAATGAACATTGTGGAAACACCACAGCAACAAGTAACTTTGTTTAGCATGCAGTAATACAGGAAAAAGCAAGGGACAAAATGACGTATGCGCTATGATCACCGCAGCGGGAAAAACAGTTGTGGGAAAGAGATAAAAGGAAATTGTGCAAAAATAGTATCTATTGAAGGTGATGGGAATACAGAGGATTTTTTATTTAAGTAGTTTCACTGTTATATTACTGTTTCAATATGAACACATGGAGATGGGCAGGCGGGAGGCAAAAATAAAAATTCTCCCGGACTTCTCGTGTGAACGAGAACTGCAAGCGCCCGGACTGGTGCAAATGTGCGCGTGCGGGCAAAACTGGCCTGGGCCGGTCCTGCTGCCACCGCCAGTGCCCTGACCCATCCTGGCTCAGGTGGCACAGATGTTGATGGGCAGTGCTCACGACCTGGCTAGGGCATTAAGTGCTCCGTGCTGGTCCTGAGTCCCGTGGCCATCGCTTGGATTTCTGCTTTAGCTTCTTCTCATGCCAGAACCCATGATAGAGGTAACTCCGTCCTCTGGGCCTCAGTTTCCTCCTGTGGAATTTTGTAAAAACGTAAGTATCCTACCGGTAGGTACAAAGAGGGACCGCTGCCGAGAGTGGCACGGAACCTGTAAGATGCCATGAAAACTTCTCTGCCTTCTTACTTTATCCTCCCCCGCCTCTTCTTTCGGATCGCTTTCCCTCTCTGTCAATCTCTCTGTCTCTCTCTCAGTTTCTCTAAGTCTTTATCTCTCTGTGTCTTTGTCTCTCTCTGTGTCTCCTTTTCCTCCCTCCTCCCCCACCCCTCTCTTTATCTCCTGTTCTCTCTCTCTCTCACACGCGCACACGCAGGCATTTATACACACGCATGCACGCTCTCCGCTCTAGGCACAGTCAGCTCTGCCGTTAGTGAGCACGCCTTGCTCTCTCTTGCCTCCAGGAAGCACGTGCTTATTTCATCTTTCAAGTCTCCTCAGGAACACCGAAACACCCCCTTCTTGTGTCCATCGAATAAGCACTTGAAATGAATACTTTTTGTTGTGCCATTGATAGGACGTAAGAATATTGCACTGTGCTTAAACTGTCCTGGATTTCAGATATCCCCACATAGCCTGTGAGACCCGTAACTAGGAAATCTTTGCATTAAGGTATTAACACTATGTGAGGCGCTCTCAAAGTTTCAAAACCCTTTACCAATATTTATTCTATTACTTAAAATAAAATTTATAGATAAACAACAAGGTCCTACTGTATAGCACAGGGAACTATGTTCAACAGCCTGTAATAAACCATAATGGCAAAGGATATGGAAACGAATATATATATAAAACTGAATCACTTTGCTGTACGCCAGAAACTAACACAACATTGTACATCAACTATACTTCAAAAAATTACTTTATTTTAAATGTATTATTTGTTACTAACACCATAATAATAAACTCAAGGAGTTAAACAGAGCAAATTATATTACTATTACCTTTTTACAAATGAGGAAAGTGAGGCCGAGATATACCACAAAAGATGCCTGAGATAAGTATCCAACCAATGGCGGAACTCGGCATAGAATCCGGGACTGTCTGAGCCCCAGTCCTAAACTCCCCGTAGGACACTTGCGTCTATCTAACACTGATTATGATGGTTCCACAAGGGAGGAAGATAAGGTCCACCCCAGTGGTTGTCAAGTCACCAGATGGCAGGGCTCCAGCCCATCTGACGAGTTGCTGATGAGTTTCTGACTCAGCAGATTTGGGGCAGGGCCCAGCAACTTGCATTTCTAACACACTTCCCAGGAAATGCAGACGCTGCTGACAACGAGACCACACTTAGAGCACCACTCAGTTCTACAAATCTTCTGAGCTGCTTTGTATTAACCCCCGGCTTGACACCCATCAGGCCACCAATTCCTTGTGCGTAAATGACATTTTCAAAACTATCATCCTGCACGATTGTAACGATGCTGCACTTTTCCCGATAAGCCCTTCTAAGTTGTAAAATGCCTTAGGAAATTGTGTTTAATGGAGCGCGTGGTGGGGAAGGAGTCGCCAAGCGCTTGGATCTTTGGCCCTCATTAATAGTTAGAGCTTCCTGAATCCCGAGGAACGCGGGGCTCAGCGGCCGGGTGGAGGGACACGCCGAAACAGACAGACCTATTCAGGAAGAAGAACCCGGGCTCATGTGCCCGTTGAATGTTAACTCCCTTGAAAAATAAAAATAACACAGAAAGCAATCTTCGCTGGGGAAATAGGTCATTCTAGATTAGGCGAATGTTGTTATTTCAGGTGGCTAACCTTATTGCTCCCAACCTCCTGAACTTGGAGTTAAAAAATAAAACCACAAGCCCGAGGGTCAGTCCACAGCACAGTCGTCTGAAGGCAGCACTATTAACGGTAACTTAATACCATGAATTTGGGAAGTTTGCGCTGTGGTCCTCTTACTGCCCAGGAGAACTTAAAAATAAAGCTAACTGCACAGGGAACACGAGCAGTTCGCTGGTTTTCCATCAGGTACCTGGTGGGAGGTGTTTTTTTCACCTGTTGTCTCCTGAATGATTATTTGTGGAGGTCAGGGGTACCGTCGTGTGCTGGGTACAGAGGATGGAGGTCGGTTGGCGGAGGGGTGAGCCCAAGATGGAAGTTTGGACAAAGTGTATTTGGAAACAGTTGTGCATAATCCATTCATCTGGGACTTTGGCTTCACTGATATAACCTCAGTCACGTGAAACACTAACCCAGGTAGATGGTCATTCACTGGAGAGCTTTCCCAACTGTGCGCCTGTAGGGCCGGCACCACCAATGCTGTCACAGCTGATGTGTTTGCTGAGACAGTCGTGACTGTCCCACCAGTCGAACCAGGAGTCAGCTCTGAGAAACCCGACAATCCTGTGTCAAGCACAGGGAATAGTCCTCTGGGGGAGAGGGGACATGTGTACCCCAATAATTCAGGTTGATGGGCTTAATGAGAAGCAAACGCACAACTGCAAAACCTGGCTGGAGCTGCACTCTCACAGGCGTCCACATTTAGCCAAGCACCCACACTGTTGGTTTCCCAGGGATGTTAACCTCCGGGACCTTCATTAAGATGCCCAACTATGCTGCCCTCATCAAGTTCTTTGTGTTCCATTGATAAGTCTGAAATTTACGGAATATCTCCTGTATACCTAGCATTCTATTAGTGAAATTCCACGATATCATTTCATCTGTGTCAAGATCTTTTTGGTAGATATTATTAGAATCGGTTTCCAAATAAGGAAACTGAAGGATAGGTCTAGTAATTTCCCCAGGGTGAAATGGGGAGTAAGGAGTGGCAATCAGAGCCAGTCAGAACACCTTGGTTGATATTTTAGGTGTTGTTCTCTTTGCTCATAATGTTTTGTTTTTTTTTTCCCACTTTTCTACCAGGGCAACATGGTCTCTTCTTCCAGGGTATTAGTCCGATGCTGTGTCTTCCATGTGACTTCCCTAAACCCATCCACTGATGAAGGAGAGCTGCTTATGCTGTTCTCCTCTGTGCTCTCATAGCCCTTTGTATGTACATTTCTTATTTATCACACTAAGATATTATTTACGTGCTTATCTTCCTGACTAAAGAAATTTTTCCCTTATTAAATCTTTATATACATAAAATCTGGTGTTCAGTGAATATTTGTTGAGTCAAACTAAGTTGTATTTATAATTATAACACTATTCAGAGTTGGCTTCTAATTACATCTACTGAGCAAAATAGTCCCTCAATAAGGCTTAAGTTTAATTGTGTACCATCTAAATATGGCAGACCCAGAGGTGCTATCACATGGAATCCCCTTTCAAGGCACTGACTTCCACTGGATGTGACCCAAATGGAAAGCAGGAGCCTGGAAGTCAGGGACAAGCTGAGTGATGACCACTTATGTGTCCACCGTTGGGGAGTGGCCCTCACAGGGACAGCAACTGGTATGTATAATACACACGGTGTTTCCACCTGTTACCGTAGAGTCCTGTGTGATGCTCAACACAGCCCCGGGATGCAGATCATAGTATCTCTCTTTTACATGTGAGAACATTGAAGTCCAGGGATGTTAAATAAATCATCAAATGTCACATAGCAAATATGTAACAAGAGTGTGACTTTAATCCAGGTTTTTACCAACCCTCACACTTCCTAATAAACAATTCTGACTTGAATAAAATGCAAGCCTGAACAACAGGATCCACTGTGTTAGCAAAAAGAAACAAAAATCATAGTGTGAATACCAGGTAGCAAAGAGTAGATCCAATCAAGAGCCTCGGAACTTTAAGGTACCCGGCTTCTCAACTGGTGTGTCTTGGATGCTAGCAAAGTAGCACTGGCCAAAATATTTACCTGATGGAAGCCTCCATTTTCTTTTGGAAACTTTACTAAACAGAAATAATCATCTGAGTCCTTCTTTCCTTAGAGACATATATATAGCTGGTGCACATGAAACCTCCTAGTAACCTATAGAACCTTCTAGAAATCCAAGGGGCCATTACAGGTATTTTAATCTGTAATTGGGGAACAGTCAGATTGATTGGGACAGTCACAGTTCAATCATTTAATTATAAATAAAAAATTCATTTACCCAAAGCCCCTCAGGGGAAATACTTTGACTTCTTTGCAGAGTCTCTTCAGTACCTTTAAATTGCATCAAGCACGCAAAATGAATAGGCCTTTGCTAAATTTGAGAGAGGAGAAGGTTCTGGATGTTTTGTATAAGACTGAGACTAGATTTTCTAGAATAAAGAGGAGCAATGTATTGACAAGTGTGTGCCCCATTGAAATGGGGCGAGGGTAGCCCAGTGACCTGTTCTCCTCGAGTCCAAGGTTCTCACCAGCCATTGCCCCTCCTTCCCATGCAGAAGAGTATCTCTGCCTCTGCTTTCTGTGGTAGCTGGACCCAAGTAAACATTCTATGGGTCTCAGGCGACCCTGGAGTCTGGGATTAGGAAACCACACCTTTGCTCACTGGGTTTTCCTTCTGATGGCTCCTGAGTTAACACCATAGAACCTTGGTCTCTCCAGATCACAGGCCACAGAGATGCATCAAAGTGTTTGTCTGTTTATTGTTTAAACAGAGGAGTGATTGATGAGAAATTTGTTTTAAAAAAAATCCGGAAATTTTGTGCAAGATATCTTAGAATGAAAGAAGCCATGAATAGAAAAGTTGTTTATGAGGGTTTCATGACACAGTGCAGTTTTAAAAGAGAAGAAAAAACTCATGATAACACCAAATGTATGGTGTGGGAGAGTTAATGACCAGACTAAGAAAGAGAGAAGGATTAGGTCATGGGAGGTACTGAGAGAATTTAAGCAATGTAGTTTTAGTAATGTTGAGTTTGAGGACCTGTTGCAAGTACAGATACAGATGTCTATCAGATAATTAGATATATGCAGTATACAGTTCAGGGAAAATGCTGGACTGGTGATTAAAACATGCACATGTACACACACACACAAAAAAACTGCGAGTAATCCAACACCAGGAAAGCAAGGAGATACCGCATGAAATACAATAGGTATCACAGAGATTACAAGAGCATTAAATTGACTCTTCAGGTCTTAATCGTAAATGAATATATGCTTTGCTAATGTTAATCATGTTTACTAAACACAATATAAAGTTTTCACAAATTGTACTTATAATTAAGACATAGTCATATGTTCACATTTCATTTCCAGGTTGGCAAAGACCATAGTCCATTATTTCTTAAGCGAGGTAGGAGGTTCATGAGGGTTTTTATTATTATTCTTTTATACAGATATTATCCCTTAAATTGTACATAAACATTATGTATATTCCTTTATATATATTATATTTCAAAATAATTTTAAAATCCCAGGTACATAGTATCAAAACTGAGAAGAAATTTATTCACATCTTAATTCTATTAAGCAGGTGAGGATGAGATGATTCGATCCACTATTTCAAATGCAGTTCATGCTCCTGACCCTTCATTTCATGAGGATTTGGAAAATCCTAGACATTGTGATTCTGGAAAATTTGAATAAGTTGGACAAAACTATTATGGATTCATACCATTCACCAGAAATATGTACATAACTAATAACTTTTCAATTGTGATCATTTATCCATCTACTAATTTATTCAATTAATAATTTCTGGGTGAATACTCTTTTCCAGGTGCCATGCTGGCTCCTGGGGTCACAGAAATCAATTAGTCAGGGCCATTCCTTCAAGGAGTTGGTACCTAGTGGGGCAGTTACAGTTCCATCTGAGAGTGGTATACATATGGTGTATACATAAGGTATATGTAAGGTATACACAAGGGAGGGACATGTGATGTGGAATGAATGAAGTTCCCTGAGGTAATATTTGAGCCGAATGTCAAGGATGAGAAGAAATTAGCTGAGCAAATATAGGCGGGAACATTATTTTAGGAGTGGGACTGCTGGTGGAAGAGGATAAATTTTTTTAAAGCATCTATGTTAGGACTGGCACAGCCTTAAATACACACAGCAGCATAAGGAAACACTCTTTAGCATGTGTGACTGCTTCCTTGCACCAACAAGCAATGATCATTCTCAGTCTGAATGCGGACCATCCCCACGGACTGTCTGCCCTCACAGTTCTGATTCACTTTGGTTCTCTCCCTCTTCTCAAGCTCTTCCAACAAGAGAATTTAATGTGATCCTCATTAAATGCAATGTGGAAGAAACTCACCTATCATAACCTATTATCCAGGTGTCTGAAATAAGTGTTTGGGAACTTACATAGAAGGGAAGGAAGGAAAGCAGGAATGCCTCCGCTTCCCCGGGGACCTTCTCAAAGCCCTGATGAAGTGTTGCTGTTTCTGGTATGCAAATTCAGAACCTCTGACAACCCTTCAACTGTGATTCCACGAGAATGCCGCAGCGGATGGTTTGCTGAATCTGTGTTTAGTATGTGGCAACACATGGCTCAGAATTTTAAAGTATTTCAGAGCTACAGTGATTGAGCAACCAAAAGTGGTTCCACATGGCTGGTGAACGTCTCATAAAGCAGAGACCAGGATGATTCCTCCTGCTCTAGATTCTTATAATCCGCAGATTGTTTTTGCTATTATAGAGTGTAATCAGCTTTGGAGGGTATCATCCATCAAAGGGAGGGAGCACAGTATCACTCCAACCAAGTGCAATGACTTGCCTTTCTAACCAAGAGAGGGACAGTGACCCTGAACCCTAACTCTGCCCCCTAACCATTTTCATGAAAAAGTTATCAAGAATCTTATCTGTCCTTGACAGGTTGGTTTTCTCAGGCGATCTGGAAATTATGCTCAGATTCTACCTTAATTTAAAGAAAATGAATAGAGACAATTGTGAAAGTTATTTGCTTAGTTCTGGCTGCTGTAACAAAGTACCATAGACTGGGTGGCTTATGAACAACAGTAATTTATTTCTTACAGTTCTGGAGGCTGGAACTTCGACATCAGGGTGCCAGCAGACATGTGTTCTGGTGAGAAGCGCTCTCTTCCTGGCTGTACACATCCAATTTCTCCTTGAGTCCTCACGTGGCAGGAAAAGGGCAAAAGAGCTTTCTGGGGTTCCTCTTATAAGAGCGCTTACCTCATTCATGAGGGCCCCACCCTTATGACTTATTTACCTCCGCAAGGCCCCAACTCCTGATAGGGGGTTAGGATTTCGACATACAAACTCATGGGGGTTGGGGGGCACAAACATTTAGTCCATAACGTGTTATTATTTTAAGTTTGCATCTCTAGAACGTCTTCTATTAAATAGGCTCAATGTGTCTTTTAAAAAGGAGTGAATAAATAAACGAGTGGATGGAAGCATACAACCTTGGTCACAGCAATGGACTACACAAGAGATCACTCCACTCCTGGCAAGGGTTTCTTTGTTGTTAGAATCTGCTTCTTCTCACAGGAGAAAGAAACACTGTGGTGTAAACAGGTCCTTGGTCATGAAGAGAAGTAAAACGGTGATCTTAGATGACTCACAGGATGAACAAGCTGCAGGAGAACTTGGAGGCCTGTTGCTCCTTTGCAGACCCTGCCCAGTGGTGCAGTGGAAAGAACACTGTCAAGAGGCAGTATCTAGAACTGAACCACAAAGGAGACTTTCTTCTATCACACCTGGGGTAGGTGTCTATGTCCACCAAGAAACACATGTGAAGAGATGGAAGTGGGACAAATCAATGATTACAAAGGTCTTGGATGGTGGTACAAATATCAGGAAATTTGGAGTCAAGTAGCCCTGAATTTGACTCTCAGCTTGGCCACTAATTAGCTATTTAACTCTAGCAAGGTTTCTTTTTCTTAATTCCTTAAAGCATCATCTCCCCATTTGTAACCCCCCCCCCGGAATTTTTACAAGCATTAAATGAGTGAATGTATGTAATCAGTACTACATACATACATACATACATACATACATACATACATGATGGGCTCCTAGTTGGCACTTCAGAGTTGAAGAAGTCAATAGTTAACTGTCTCTTTGACAAAGTTGTGAAGCAACTGGGAGCTAGCCACAGGACCCAGGGAAAATCAAAATACAGTGAGAAAGGCCAAGTTGGAGGATATAGTTTAGATTTTTTGCAACAGTGAACTTCCTGTACTGACTCCTGGAATTGGACAGATTTACTCACCCAGTTACTGTCTGTGACAGGCCTCTTTTTGCGAGGACACAGCTGATCCCTAAAAGTCTCTCCTTTCTGTAGGTAGGCAGATCTGAAGAGAAAATAAGGAGGAAGAGGACATTCATAGCTTCTTCTAAAACTGCCAATAAGATGCCTGCCTGTGCTGGATGCTTTGGGGACAGTAGGGAGCTAAAAGAGGAAGAAACAATGGGACTCCCTCTCTCCCTTTAACAAACTTCACAGCCTGGAAGGAGAGGGCTGGGAGAATTAAGTGAATAATTATCATGAAAGATGCTAATACTTGGGCTTCCCTGGTGGCGCAGTGGTTGAGAGTCCACCTGCCGATGCAGGGGACACGGGTTCGTGTCCGGGAAGATCCCACATGCCGCGGAGTGGCTAGGCCCGTGAGCCATGGCCGCTGAGCCTGCGCGTTCTGAGCCTTCCTGCGCGTTCACAACGGAAGAGGCCACAACAGTGAGAGGCCTGTGTACCGCAAAAAAAAGATGCTAATACTTTTTTTTTTTAACATCTTTATTGGAGTATAATTGCTTTACAATGGTGTGTTAGCTTCTGCTTTATAACAAAGTGAGTCAGCTCTACATATACATACATCCCCATATCCCCTCCCTCTTGAGCCTCCCTCCCACCCTCCCTATCCCACTCCTCTAGGTGGTCACAAAGCACCGAGGTGATCTCCCTGTGCTATGCGGCTGCTTCCCACTAGCTATCTGTTTTACATTTGGTAGTGTATATATGTCCATGCTACTCTCTCATTTCGTCCCAGCTTGCTCTTCCCCCTCCCCATGTCCTCAAGTCCATTCTCTACATCTGCGTCTTTATTCCTGTACTGTCCCTAGGTTCTTCAGAACTTTTTTTTTTTTTTTGGATTCCATATATATGTGTTAGCACACGGTATTTGTTTTTCTCTTTCTGACTTACTTCACTCTATATGACAGACTCTAGTTCCATCCATCTCACTACAAATAACTCAATTTCGTTTCTCTTTATGGATGAGTAATATTCCATTGTATATATGTGCCACATCTTCTTTATGCATTCATCTGTCGATGGACACTTAGGTTGCTTCCATGTCCTGGCTATTGTAAATAGAGCTGCAATGAACATTGTGGTACATGACTCTTTTTGAGTTATGGTTTTCTCAGGGTATATGCTCAGTAGTGGGATTGCTGGGTCATATGGTAGTTCTATTTTTAGTTTTTTAAGGAACCTCCATACTGTTCTCCATAGTGGCTGTATCAATTTACGTTCCCACCAACAGTGCAAGAGGGTTCCCTTTTCTCCACACCCTCTCCAGCATTTGTTGTTTGTAGAATTTTCTTTTTAAAAATTTATTTATTTGGCTGCATTGTGTCTTCATTGCTGCATGCAAGCTTTCTCTGGTTGCAGTGAGTGGGGGCTACTGTTCGTTGTGGTACACAGGCTTCTCATTGTGGTGGCTTCTCTTGTTGTGGAGCATGGGCTCTAGGTGCATGGGCTTCAGTAGTTGTGGCACATGGTCTTCAGTAGTTGTGGTGCACAGGCTTAGTTGCTGCATGGCATGTGGTATCTTCCCAGGCTGGGGCTCGAACCCATGTCCCCTGCATTGGCAAGTGGATTCTTAACCACTGCGCCACCAGGGAATAACCCTGTTTGTAGAATTTTGGATGATGGCCATTCTGACTGGTGTGAGGTGATACCTCATTGTTTTGATTTGCATTTCTCTAATGATTTGTGATGTTGAGCATCCTTTCATGTGTTTGTTGGCAATATGTATATCTTCTTTGGAGAAATTCCTATTTAGGTCTTCTGCCCATTTTTGGATTGGGTTGTTTGTTTTTTTTGATATTGAGCTGCATGAGCTGCTTGTAAATTTTGGAGATAATCCTTTGTCAGTTGCTTATTTGCAAATGTTTTCTCCCATTCTGAGGGTTGTCTTTTCATCTTGTTTATGTTTTCCTTTGCTGTTCAAAAGCTTTTAAATTTCATTAGATCCCATTTGTTTATTTTGTTTTTATTTCCATTTCTCTAGGAGGTGGGTCAAAAAAGATCTTTCTGTGATTTATGTCATAGAGTGTTCTGCCTATGTTTTTCTCTAAGAGTTTTATGGTGTCTGGCCTTACATTTAGGTCTTTAATCCATTTTGAATTATTTTTGTGTATGGTGTTAGGGAGTGTTCTAATTTCACTCTTTTACATGTAGCTGTCCAGTTTTCCCAGCACCACTTATTAAAGAGGCTGTCTTTTCTCCATTGTATATTCTTGCCTCCTTTATCAAAAATAAGGTGACCATATGTGCATGGGTTTATCTCTGGGCTTTCTATCCTGTTCCATTGATCTATATGTCTGTTTTTGTGCCAGTACCATACTGTCTTGATCACTATAGCTTTGTAGTATAGTCTGAAGTCCAGAGCCTGATTCCTCCAGCTCCGTTTTTCTTTCTCAAGATTGCTTTGGCTCTTTGGGGTCTTTTGTGTTTCCATACAAATTGTGAAATATTTTGTTCTAGTTCTGTGAAAAATACCATTGGTAGTTTGATAGGGATTGCATTGAATCTGTAGATTGCTTTGGGTAGTATAGTCATTTTCACAATGTTGATTCTTCACTCCAAGAACATGGTATATATCTCCATCTGTCTGTATCATTTTTAATTTCTTTCATAGGTGTCTTTTAGTTTTCTGCATACAGGTCTTTTGTCTCCTTAGGTAGGTTTATTCCTAGGTATTTTATTCTTTTTGTTGCAGTGGTAAATGGGAGTGTTTCCTTAATTTATCTTTCAGATTTTTCATCATTAGTGTATAGGAATGCAAGAGATTGCTGTGCATTAATTTTGTATCCTGCTACGTTACCAAATTCTTTGATTAGTTCTAGTAGTTTTCTGGTAGCATCTTTAGGATTCTCTATGTATAGTATCATGTCATCTGCAAACAGTGACAGCTTTACTTCTTGTTTTCCAATTTGTATTCCTTTTATTTCTTTTTCTTCTCTGATTGCTATGGCTAAAACTTCCAAAACTATATTGAATAACAGTGGTGAGAGTGGACAACCTTGTCTTCTTCCTGATCTTAGAGGAAATGGTTTCAGTTTTTCACCATTGAAAATGATGTTGGCTGTGGGTTTGTCATATATGGCCTTTATTATGTTGAGGTAAGCTTCCTCTATGCCTACTTTCTGGAGGGTTTTTTTCATAAATGGGTGTTGAATTTTGTTGAAAGCTTTTTCTGCCTCTATTGAGATGATCGTATGGTTTTTTTCCATCAGTTTGTTAATATAGTTTATCATATTGAATGATTTGCATATATTGAAGAATCCTTGCATTCCTGGGATAAGCCCCACTTGATCATGGTGTATGATCCTTTTAATGTGCTGTTGGATTCTGTTTGCTTGTATTTTGTTGAAGATTTTTACATCTATGCCAGACTCATCAAGAAAAAAAGGGAGAAGACTCAAATCAATAGAATTAGAAATGAAAAAGAAGTAACAGCTGACACTGTAGAAATACAAAGGATCATGAGAGATTAGTACAAGCAATTATATGCCGATAAAATGGACAACCACAAAGAAATGGATAAGTTCTTAGAAAAACACAACCTTCCAAGACTGAACCAGGAAGAAATAGAAAATATAAACAGACCAATCACATGCACTGAAATTCAGACTGTGTTTAAAAATCTTCCAACAAACAAAAGCCCAGGACCAGCTGGCTTCACAGATGAATTCTATAAAACATTTAGAGAAGAGCTAACACCTATCATTCTCAAACTCTTCCAAAGTATAGCAGAGGGAGTAACACTCCCAAACTCATTCTATGAGGCCATCACCACTCTGATACCAAAACTAGACAAAGATGTCACAAAGAAAGAAAACTACAGGCCAATATCACTGATGAACATAGATGCTAATATATTTTAATAATGCACCTTCAAATGTTTCATGATATAATAAATACAATGATCAAATCTAAGGTAATTTAGGATAGACGAAAACTCTCCAGATTAACTTCCCCAAATCCCAGGAACAGGGCAGAAGGGAAGGTGTTTCTATAACTGTGTGGACCTTACCTTCTTCATAGTAGTTTTTCTCTTCTTTCCAACATGCACTCATCTGATGCCTTTTGTTTTTGCAGAACCTATTTCAGAATTTTGCATTTCAAAGGTTATGAATTAGAGATAAAGATGGCGTCAGGTCTAAGAGGAGGGATTTTGAATCTTAGAGTTGGACTTAAAGTATACTTTGATTCACCTTGACAATGACCTTTTCTTCTTACACCATCTCCATATAAAACAATTCCCCAACTTCCCACTCAAAATTCAACTGGCTGATAGCTACATTTTTACATCTCCTAGGATGCTGGCATTTTAATATATTGAAACAAATATAACATAAAGAACAGTACTTTAAGACACAATAAACCCTGGTTCCACTGGTTTGTGGGAGGTAGGCA
Organism: Grampus griseus; assembly: GCF_964374135.1. Lineage (NCBI taxonomy): Eukaryota > Metazoa > Chordata > Mammalia > Artiodactyla > Delphinidae > Grampus > Grampus griseus. The sequence continues at coordinate 8,809,669 of NC_139009.1, forward strand.
CTAGGTGACAACAGGCAGCAAGGTTGATACTTTTGGTTGGAGAATCCAAATACACTTGACCAAAAGATGGTCTTGCTTTCCCTGTCTCCTAAGTCTTGATCAGCCCATTAAGTAAAAAACAGAAGGAAATACTTACTCCTATTTTAACTATTGCTCTCAAAATGTGCAGTTGTGGCAGCAAAGCCAAAAACACAAATAAGAGATAGGCTAGAGCTAAAGATAAAGTCATTTTTTAGCTGAGTCTGTGGATATTAAAGGCAACAGAATGGTGCAGTCTCTTTTACCTTCTAGAATTTTTGGTCAAAATATCTCATTGGTAGGACAACCAAAGGGAATTACCTGCTGCTGCCATAGCTCAATACCATGTCTTTAAAATGTGCTCATAAAGTAGACCCAGGTTGAAACTGCTGGTGTGACAGATTCTGTAGCTAGGATAAGAATTCTTGACTGATTGTTCATGGCACCATCCTCTCTTTCCTGGAGACTTTTGTTATTATGTAATTGGGTATGTGAAAGTATTTCGGTTAGGATCACAGTGAGAAAAAGAATAACTTTAAACAAAACTGAAATAGAAACTTTAGAAACTCAGATTTTAAAAGGATCTTCGGGTTCATCAACTTCACCATGATCCTAAGCATGAAACATGCACCCGGGACGCCCTAGGAGACCATCACAGAACAGTGACAGAGTCTCAAACCTCTACACCAACACGCCTGGGCTTCATTCCTTCTCTGACAATGACAGGTGTGACTCGGGCAAGTTACTCAGTTTCTCTGATCCTTGCTTCTTCGTCTGTAAAATGGGCACAATAAGACCTAAGGGGAAACCATGAACTACACACACAGGGCTGAAATAGAGAACAGCACCTACCAACAACAGGGTACTCTACAAATGTCCCTCCCTTCCCTTCCACTAATACAGGTAGAAGGTAGATGTGAAAAAAAAATGCACATTTATAAGTATGTGTGTGTATATATAGAGTTCTCCTAGTGAAGAATAAACTGAAACTTTTAAAATTGAAAGACCAAATAGCAGCTGAATGGTAATGTCCAAAATCTCTGCTTCAGCAGCTAGTTTCTTTTGAACATTCTTTTTCCTCAAGAAACAACGGTAAATCTGGAATATGATTAATGCTCAACAGAAGAACAACAAAAAAAGAAAATAAGATGGAAGGATCCATGGCTTTCTTTAAGGCACTAAATCTACTTCATTTTTAAAACAAGGAAGTGAAAAGCCTGTAAATATATATGGTGCAGCCAATGCCTCTTGAAAGTACACGAGATTTTGAAAAGCGACATAACTTCACTCTTCAGCTTCAGAGAGACCTCTATCTAAAGTAATAAAAATCAGCACTTTTTTAGAAAAGTAAAAAAATATTAAACCTCTGGGTATCGTAGGTGTATGTATAATTCTTTAAAACCTGCCAATGCCTTGTCACTGAAGAAATAGAAAAATGCAACCACCGGCAATGAGAAGTGTGCTGAGACAAAAGTGAGTTGCTTGGCAACAGATTAACTTATTTAAACTTTTACTGCTGCTTTGACAAAGAGGCTGAAAAGAGACATGTGAAGACAACAGTAAAATCCTCCAGATCAGAAGCTCCCAGAGACCCTCCAAAGTAGAAGACACACTTGCTTGTATGCTTAAGCTGGGAGCTTGCAAACTGTATTTCCAAGCTCCCTTGCTGATAGCAAGTGCTGGCTGGGGATCTCTAGACAGGGGAGAGAAGCTGAGGTTTGTGCCTCTGACAGTGTAGAAGTTGATGGATGTAGTTGGCCGTGAGCATAAGGGGGTTGCAGACTTCAGTGGCCTGAGCAGAAGTAGTACCTATTTGTAGCTCCAGCCCTGGCCCAAGCAGTGACCCTTAAATAAAGTCAGGATTGGCTGTGATAGTGTCTCCAAAAGCTTGGTAGCAGGTATAGTCCTGTAGACTGCTGCGTAAGGGTGTCAGCATATTCTGAGCTCTGGGTAATACCATTTTTTCCTTTTACTGTTTCACCCCCTTTATCTTCTCTTCTGTTCTCTCTGTCCTTATAACACCTTCTCTGTATTAAATTCTCCCTGTGAAACACCTAAAGTGGTTGGTTACTAGACACTGACTAATAGAATCTTAAAGAAACTTAACAGACTCCCTAATTAGACTCAACACCCAGAGCAGTATGATATGGACAAAAATAAAAATAGGCATTAGCAATCAACCTAGGAAGGGTATTGTGATGGTTAATTTAAATCCAGATAGATAGATAGATAGATAGGAAGAACATACATGATATAGATATAGATAGTCTTTTGGATCTGTTTCTCTGGAGACCCCTGACTACCACAGGTATAGAGGTGATGGTGACTGCAATGTGAGATAATACTGTTGTCAGACAAAGGCTAGGTAATGAAGACTCTGCATGTCTGCTGAATTCTTGGGACTTTATTCTAACATGCATTGGAACTATTGCTAGTTTTAAGGGAAAGGAGTGAAATGGTCATATTTTCTTTTCTTTAAACCACCCCGGTTGTAGGAGTGTGGAGGACGGATCTCCAAGGAAACTAGGAGAGCAGAACCATCAAGGGAACGATTCCTTGAAGCATTCAGCTGAGACTCGGCACATCCATGAGGCATGTTTTCCCCTTTTTCCAGCCATTCAGACCCTCATATAGTTAGAGCCCAATTCATTCTTTCCTACCGATATCTGGTTGTTTTACAGTCAGCTTGGGCAACTTTGGGGTCATGATTTCTTCAAGTCTTTGCTTTTGATCAGATTACAACATTGAGGAACTATAGGTGAGGATTTACCTACATCCTGGCAGGCTGATTTAGAGTACAAAGTTGTAATTCTTTACCCAGAACCATTTAAATGACCACAGCTATAAATCGACAGTTGGTGCCGAAAAGTACATGGGAAGAGAGATGACTTTTATGTCCAGGTCCTGACAGGCTTCATGATCACAAGAGATGTGCCTATTTATATAGAAGAATCTAGGTCCTGGGTCATGGTCTGGGGCTTAGACTGTGTTCTCGTTATCCTAGTCAGTGCTTTTCAGAGTGATGTAAACTGGTCTTTCACTTTGCAAAGGCTCCAAACATGGAGCCAGGCATGTGTTTCCCATGAATTTAATGGAACTTAAGCTTCAGCATCCTCCTTTGCCTGGGCCCCTCCCAAGGCCCTTGAAGGCACTGGCAGCTTGCTTAGATAGTCATATGGCTTTATAAAATTTGCAAAAGTTAAGATTCTTTAACCACAATCAATTAAGACCACTATCTCTGCCCATTCCATTTTCTCTGTCAAACTTTCCCTCATGTTGGGTGATGTTAGAGTGGCCATGGGAATTTTGAGCATCTAACTGGGAAGAAGAACTTGAGTTGGACTTAGTCTGAGTTTCTTGAAATGAATCTATGTCTCACACTCACTTCCAGAACAATTGAGTTACTGCTAACCATTTTTGTGTAGGAATGGAGTCTAGAAATGGTCCTACCATCCAGGTGTCGACTCCCCCAGTTCCATGACCCAACATGCAGGGTCGAAGGTTAATTCACAGTATGCACTTACTCCATAAACCCAGCAATGTGTGGAGAGTAGTGGAGAAACAGGTCTCAAAATGCACAGAGCCAGGAGCTAATCTGTGGAAAATCCTCCCAATCATCAAACATATAAAATTAAAAGCAGATAATTTGAAACAGAAGTTCTACCCTTCCAAGAATACACTTGATAATGCAGCAGATACAATTAAAATACCTCACACTTTTTAGAAGAAAATCAGATGAAATAGAATTATTAAAATAACTGTTTAAATTCTTGCTGATTTGAATGAAAATACTGACATCCACAAAAATAACAAACCCATAATACACAATTGTGACATTTTGACAAGCTGGTTAATGAACATTGTCTAATCAAAGAGTTTAAGAATCGCTACTGCCAAGAAAACTTGAAATGAACCCAAATTGTATAGCTTTTAAATAAAAGAAACATGATGGTGGCTTTTCCACATTTGACAATAGTAAACAATTTCACGGCATGAAAAGAGTGATGATGCTGAAAGAAGTTTTTCTGATCAATTAAGAGCTAAAAGAAATCAACCAACTCTGTGAGAGGAAAGACGGGATTATCTTTCTCTTCTCTTTACAGAAAGTCTTACAAAATCATTGTCGTATGAAGACGTTATCAAAGTTTGTACCACTTGCCATACTATTTTGCTAACAAAGGCTGATTGAGTCACAGCTCCTTTTGGAGTTTAGAGATGTAAACTCTTTCTTGAAGGATGTAAGCTTTGATCTGAAAGGTCTAGAGAATATTGATGCTCAGGGAATATTGGCTGAATGAAGAAATGAGTAAATTAAATCAGTGTATTTATGAGTAATACTTTGTTTTAAATTCCCATTTACCTACTATATGTGAATATATATATATATATATACACACACACACACACAGACACATATATATTAGGAAAAACAAAATTTTCTTAACTGTGTGTGTGTATATATGTATATATATACATAATTAGGAAAATATAGTTTTTTATTTGCATTAGTAATAGCCAACATTTACTGAGCAACTACTGTATATAAGGTACTGGCTTAACACCTTATGTAGATTGTTTTTTAAAATGTAAACTTGCATTTTTCCCATTAAAGTAATCCACTTCAGTTTGGTGAGGGAGGAGAGAGTCAACAGTTCCAAAGTAGAATTGTTTATTCCATAGGTAATTTAGGCAATTGTTGGACACTTTCCTAAGGTCAGAAAAATAAGTTATCATAATACATTAAACTGCTTCTATTTCTTTATAAAAATTCAACATCTGAGGGAGGGAATATGGTTGAGGAGAACAGCTTTGGAATCAAAGATCTGAGACTAAATCCATGTTCTATTATTTATCCAATGAAGGATCTTAAAAAGTTGCATAGCTCTCCTCCCTGCATCTTGATTTGATGGTGGAACTGTCAGAGAGAGCATATCCATGAAAGGCAAAGTTTAATTTCTCTATTTTTTTGGTGCCATTTTACACTTTGGTACCAGCGTACACTTAGGAGAGGGGAGCAAGGAGCTGTGTTTTACCCAGGCCTCCCTCTCCCACTCCAGGAAAGTTTCTAGTAAAAAATCATTATGTCTTTCATTTGTCATGTATTGCATTCATATTTTCTCAGAAGAAACATGGGCTCAAAGGGCCTAGGAAATGCTCCTTCCCTTTCTGGAGAACAGTTTGCTAATTGTACCAGTAAATCTGTAGTAATCACATCCTCTGTGGTGCTCTTCCCCTCCTAAGGCAGAACCCTGAGCTGTAACCACACAAACCCACTTGCCCTTCCTCACACATGCCTCACTTTCCCACACCTCCCCACTGCCTCACAGGCCACTGCTCTCACTGGGACACATTTTTCTCTCTTCTCCATCTGTGAACTCTTACTTACCCTTCAAGGTCTAATTCACACGGCCTTTCCTCAAGGTATGCACATCTCTGGTATCTCTTCCTCTTCTTATAAAAACACGAGCCCAATCAGATTACGGCCCCACTCCTATGACCTCATTAACCTTATTACTTCCTGAAATACTCTATGTCCCAATACAATCACATTGGGGTTTAGGGTTTCAACATACAGATTTGTCAGGGTGGAGGTAGGGGGAATACAATTCAGTCCACAACAGGAGGAGACCACTTAAATTGGAAGAGGGATATGAGCTATCCAGCTACGGCACCATGGAAGCTCGGAAAAAGATGATTTTCCCTCGACTTTTGGAAAACTCCCAGGTAGTGGCACTGACAAGGCATGGCTCCTGACACAAACAAGCAACCCAGGGACAAAAGGCAAATATAGCTGCTTAGAAGCTGCCTCAGTCTCATGCTCTGGCTACTGCCCAGAATAAGGGAAAAGGGTTAGAGCAAGGCTGGGGTGCCAGAGGAACTTTAGGTGGGGCTGGGTAAGAAGTTTGTCCTCCTAAGACCAAAGCAGCTCAGAGCCATGGATATCACATTTGTATCTTTGATTCCTGGGAGAGATCGGGACACAGAGTAAGTGTTCAATTACTAGTGAATTTCTGATGGTTGTTTACTTGAGCAGGTAGTGAGCTCCCAGTAACTGGAGACTTACTTCCAGGCAGAGGCTGCATGGGTCCAAGGGGCTACAGAAGGTGGCCGTGCATTGGGTGAGGCATTCAAAATCCTGTCCTGACCTAATAGTCTGATTCTTTGTTTATGTAATAAAGTGGTCCAGAAAAGTCTTCCCATCTCTCTCCATCCCCGAGTACATTTTCTTAGTTTCGCTGTAATGATGTTGAACCATGCTCCTATTCTGCGTCTGAGTTTGCTTCATTTTTCAGTGGCATTTTAAGAGGATGACAGCTTACAGTTTTTCTTTACTAGAAACATTGTACATCAAAAAAATTTTTTTTTGCTCTTTGCGCTTTGGATGCCCATATATAGGAACATTAATAATATCTCACTAAAGGCTTTCTCTTCTTCCTTCATCTGGGGCCGTGGGTTGAACTCATCCTCTGAATCCAGCTCCATTGCTGCCCAGAGGTCATCCTGTCTGGCCCTGGTACAGGGAGAATGCCTGACCGCTGGCTCTAGCTTTTTCTAAGAGGCATGCTGGTTTACATTGTTCAGCCCAAGAGTTAAAAAAGACAAAGTGGGCCCAAATCTATTAAGACAACCCACTCAAAACATTTTCTGTGCTTACATCTTACTGACTTTTATCATAAATTAGAGATTTTGAAGAGAATGAGTCACAGAAAAAGAAAAAATAATAACCTGGTTCGGCAATCAGCATATTATATCTCCCCAGTGACTCATAATATCAGACGCAAGTCAGGACAAACAGAGTTCCTGTCAGAAAGAAGTGCAGTTAAAAATAAAAGCAAAAATAGGAAGGGGGGGAAAATCCTTTTTAACTATACCTAGAACTCTCCCCACCCTGGATTCCCTAATGAGAGGTTTGGGGGGCAAATGATCTAAAAAGCTTGAGTCATAAGTCAGGAGGAAGCAACCCCCAAGAAGCAAAGACAAATGAATTTCTGAATAAAATCCTCCAGGAAAAGGACAGCATAAGCAAGGAAGCATGTATTATCCTTTAAGTATAAGGGGTATGTGAAGGGGACTCTTCCCAATGGAACTGGGGAATGACAGAAGGAACACAGGTTTCAGAGTTAAGCAAACTTGCATCTTAATTCTGGTTCCTCCGGAATGAGCTGTGCAACCACAGAAGGCCAGGGGTTACTTAGCATCTCTGGTCCTTAGTTTTCATACCTGTAGCCTGAGGACAGTAAACCATGTCACGGAGCCATTGTGACGAAGAATGGTTATTAAGTGCGTTAAGCACTTAGCTTGATGTATCAATTTACAGATGTAACGTTAAATAATTATCTTCAATTATTTGTCTTAAAACATGTGGATGAAAACCAATCTGGACAGAGATTTCTAAATCCCTAGTTAATAAACTCAGATGAGTGTATCTGGCATGTTGCATGATTTCAGCTTCCTAAGGATGGTTGAAAGCTGTGTTCACTCTTGATGATACACTCCAACATTTAGTACAGCAGAAGAGTTTAAGGGGCCCAGGCCCATCCAGTCGTTCCCCAGACAACAGAAGTTCCTTCAATCTCTCCCCAACCAGCCTGGGCAGTCTTTCAATGCACATTTGGAAACCCAAAAATAAGTTTCCAGCCAGTCAACTTTGGCTAAATTCTTGACTCTTCCGCTTACTATTTACGTGACATTGGAAGATGACAACCTTTCTGCGTCTTAGCTTCTGCACCTGGAAAAATGCAGTAGATAACTACTACCTTAAATAGATGCTCTGAAAAGTTAAATAAGGAAGTTGAAGTGCTTAGCAGAGGTTAGGGGCACAAAAGTCGTTGACGGACTATTTCCATTCCTTTACAATAACTTATAATTGGCAAGGAGTTGGCTCAATCTCTAAGTGCTTCTGTGAAGGAAGGAGCAAATGTCCCTGCCCTCAGACCAGCCTCTCCGAGTCTTTATTGGTCTCTGCTTTCTTGTGTCCAGGGAGGGAGGATGAATGTGCCCTTGAAGAGTGGAGAGGCCATGGTCTTCTCAGACACCTGCCCCAGTGCACTGCTGTGAAATGTCGCAGCCTTCGGGAACAGACTTGTGTGGTTTCGTGTCCTAGTTTTCTGCTTCGTAGCTGTGTGAAGTTGATCAAACACAGGAGCCTCAATGTTCTCATCTATGACACAGAAAGGTTTCTTCCAGGGTTGCTGTGAAGATTAAATAGTACAACGCCAGGGCCTGCCCCATTTGTCTCCACTTCATGGTTGCATGGCTGTCCTGACCATCCAGAGTCCTGCACTGTGATTCTTGGCTGCAAGACCCAGGATTTTGCTCTTTGCACTGCCTTAGAGAGCAGACACCCCTCATGCTCTCCTTTGAGGATCTAGCTCTATAAACAGCTGCAGTATGGAATCAGTCTATTGCTAATACTCTTCCTTATTTCTCCTGAAGTCAAGTCCAAGGGTTGACAGCAATGGCAACAAGAGAGGAAGTGGCAAAGTTTGAAAAACTTTTGAAATCTTTACAGCTGTAATCCCTGGCTCAGAGTTCCTGACTCCCTTCTGAGAGAGTCTCAAGCTTATCCTTATCTTTCAGGATGGGGTTCACCATACCATCTCTATTCTCACTTTCAATCTACTTGTGCCCCAGTGTTTTACGTCTAAAACAAATTGAAGTCCTGAAATATTAGTTAGGACTCAGTGTGGTGGATTATATTCTCCCAACATGGCCACAACAATAGTTCTGGTCCCACATGTTCTTCCAGAATCTTCTCATCAAGGAAACAGAGTGTAATGTATTCTCACCTTGAGTCTTGGCAGGCATTTCAGGCTGGCCCAACAAGTAGAAGACCGTGGAAGTGACATATGTGACTTCTGAAGCTAGATTAGAAGAGGTGGACAGATTCTGCCTCTCTGTCTGTATCTGTGTCTCTCTTGGCAAACTCACTTTGGAGCAAAGATCCATCGTATAAGAATTCCAACTATCCTGAAGCCTCCAAGCTAAAAAGGCCAAGTGGACACACCACATCGAGATAGAAACATCCAAGTATTCCAACCCTTCCAGTCCCCAGCAGTTAGAGTCTTGCAGCCCTGTCACCATACATATGGGAGAGCAGATCTTCACATGGTTCCAGCTCCTGCCACACTAGACTATACCTACATGAAAGGCAGTGGGGGAGAACTGTGATAACTGCCCCACTGAGCACAGTCAACCCCCCGAAATGTGAAACACAATAATAAAGTGAATGTTGTTGTTTAAGGCCGCTAAGTTATAGGATGACTTGTCATGCAGCAGTGGGTAACTGCAACACGTGTTGGTACCATTAAGTGAGGTGCTGTTCTAACAGTCTGACGTGTGGCAGTGGCTTTGAGACTAAGTGACTGAGAGACTTTGGAACTAAGGGACCAAGAAAAAGTTAAAAGAGCCATATACACACTACTATATATAAAATAGATAACAAATAAGGACCTACTATAACTCTACTCAGTACTCTGTAATGACCTACATGGGAAAAGAATCTAAAGAAGAGTGGCTGTATGTATATGTATAACTGATTCGCTTTGCTGTACAGCAGAAACTAATACAACATCTTAAATCAACTATACTCCAATAAAAGTTTTTTTAAAAATGGTTAGTGGGATCTTAATGATCCCCAAGGAGATCTTTAGGGAAGACTTAGAGAAAAGTGAGCAAAAGATTAGTAGGACTAGAGGAAAGAGGAACTTTCTTACAGAGTGGTAGAAAATTTAGCATCGATTGCCAACTGTAACATGGAAACAGCAACATACCTAAGGTCCTGGTTGACCTAACTAAGGAGATTTCTGGGTATAATGTTGACAGTGTTACGTGGCTTCTTCTTAGGGCAAATAGTAAAATGTAAAAGGAGATAAATAATCTAAAGAATATAAATATGAAAGAGCCTAAGACTTGGTAGTTTGGAAATAAAACTGTTTCCCATTCCCAGCCCTACCAGTGGGTAAACAGTGCTGAAATTCTTCTAGACAGAAGACAGAATCAATATAATTCCATGAAAATATGATGTAAAGGAGAAGCCAAAGGTGTGAGAGTAAAGCACTTTGCTAAAAACATAGAACTATTTAAGATGTTGTCTAATAGACCCTTTCAAATAGACAAAAATCTTTCTAAACATCATAAGGACATGGCTTGCTGATTCTATCTCTTCAACACGGGTCTTCTGAAAATCTTAAGCTCCTTGTCACACAGCAATCCCCCAGAGAGTCCACAGTACAGTAGGCTTATCTGGAAGAAAGTTGTGAGTGTGTCTGTTACCTAATAGGGCAAATTATAAATTGATGAATCAGAAAGTTGTTAAAGGAATTGTATTAGCTTACACCGAAAGGGATAAGGATACTAAGAAATAAAAAGAGAGCGCTGGACCCGTTATTTCTACAGGTGGGAAGCAGGCTGACAAAACTATGAAGTTGTGAACATGTGCTACATTTTTAGAAAAGGGAAAAATAATTCAGAGGGCAGAGCTATGTCCCATAGACATGTCCCCTCTCTATGTCCCAGAGCAAAGAATCATCTCCAGGCATTAGAGTTGAGCTCTAATCAAGAACTGACAACATGAATCAGGCTTGATTTCAGGAGTGCTATGGGCCAGGAACTTCTGTGTGTGCTCCAGTATACCTCCTTCAAGTGGGAATGTCTATAGTGGTAATCCTATGCTTGATGCACTTTTCTATGTTGGCCATAAGGAGGATGGTGGGGCAGAAGACTTTTCTCTCCCCATCACAAATCCTCAGGTTAAGAAGAACCATTCTCAAGGAGTATGATTGAGAAACTGCACCCTAGGTGTATCACCACATCTAGAATTAATTTAGATAATGAGATTCTGGATCTAAAGCCTGAGCCTGATGCCATTGTGGAATAAGGCTTTGGAGGGTCTTGTGGGTAAGGGTTGGTATATTTTTCATGTGGAAGGAAAGTGAACTGTTGCGGCCAGAAGGAGGACTGACAGATTGTTGATGTTTTTTTTGAAAATAGCCATACTAGTAGGTACAGTCCAATATGATCTTCAAGAACTTTGCAATGGGCTTCCCTGGTGGCGCAGTGGTTGAGAGTCCGCCTGCCGATGCAGGGGACACAGGTTCATGCCCCGGTACAGGAAGATCCCACATGCCGCAGAGTGGCTGGGCCCATGAGCCATGGCTGCTGAGCCTGCACATCCAGAGCCTGTGCTCCTCAAGGGGAGAGGCCACAACAGTGAGATGCCCGTGTACCGCAAAAAAAAACAAAAACAAAAACTTTGCAATGCCCCAATTAAGAAGTGGAGTCTATTTACTGTCCTCTTGAAATTGGGCAGGACTTTGTCACTGCCTGGCCCTCAAAGCCACGATGCTGGAGAAACTCCATGGCAGGACAACTTGGGGATAGAGATAGATGCCCAGGGAGCTCCAGCTGTTATAACTCTTGGATGTTCACCTCTTCCCAGCCCAGCTGGACTTGAATGGGCAAAGAAATCTGCAGATGATTTTGGTCTCCTCCTCTGACTACAGCTAAGTGAGGGGCCTCAAGGGAGAACCATCAGTCATCCAGCTGAGCTGTGAGAAACATGTTACTTTAAAATCACTAAGTGTGGGCTAATTTGTACATAGCAATAGATACGGGGCACTGAGGTTGATTATGACATTTTAAAGCGGGAATATTAGGCTGGAAAAGATCATAATCAAGTCAACGTTTAATAAATAAGGAAGAAAGATGGCTGTCCAGAGAAGAGAGGTTGTGAAACAAAACAAAAGGAAACAAAATAGGTCGTAAATTGTTAGTGACAGTAAACCATATTAAAGGGAGGTATTTGAATATTTCATATGCAGATATGGAAATCAAAGGTAGGAAAGATGACTTGGAAGACAGGATGAAAGCTGATGGGGGATTTGGGGAAAATAGCATGATTCAAAGCAGGAGGATTGCAAACCTCCCAACCCAACACTTAACACGATAAACAGAAAGGAGAAAAAAAGATTGAAAAAAATCAGTTCTCCAAGAGTGTACAAAAAACAGATAGAGAAGAGTGTATTGTTACTCATTTTGAAGAAGGTAATCTTGAAACAGAATGACAGAGGGATCTAGAAAATGAAATCCAAATACTTTCTTATTCCTCAAGAAGTAATATAGGGTGTTAGATGACACCTATAGGCAAAATTCTGCAAAATTTTCTTTGTATCTGCCAATTTGGAAGGCCATCCTGAGTGACTTTGTTAATGTCTCCTCCAAATTAAAAGCCTTTTCTCAAGATGGGAAATTTTCCAAAGAAGGGAAAACAGTTATTTCTTATCAGGCATGGAAACAGATTGATCACAGCTATTTCCACTATAAACAATAATAAAATAAGACGAAACCTGATGGGGTTTGGTTGTCCCTTGAGAAACGAAATAGTGCAGAAGGAAGTAGAAAAAGGAGTTCTACATGGTCTTTTTCCCTATAGCACCGTGTTCAGACAATAAGTGTCCCTCATGTTCCCCTCATCTGACTGGGGAGGAAGAGGGATCCCAGCTGAGGGGAGCCCAGGGCAAGAGAGGGACAGAGCTGTGCTGTCTGTCAGGCTATGTCTGTATGCGGAGAACAATCCAGCATAAACTTCACTGCTCACATAAGAAGGATACACCCTGGACTAGTCAGCATAAACCCTCCTATAATAATACAATTATGTGAAATTGTAAGAATGCATCCATCAGTCAAAACAGTCACAACTGCATCTGAGGCTCCTTAAGAAAATAAACGCCAGTAACAACCAGTTCACAAAGGGAACCTCCGGGAGAAGATGTAAATATACTTCCACTAATTCAGGCAAGTAATCAGGAAGATTTGGCATAGACTATATTTGAACAAAGAAAGTATCCAGATAGTGTAGCCAATGCAAAAGATGAGTAAAATGAAAAACAAATCTCATGCTGCTATTAAAAATCACCAAAGAAAAGTAAGAAAGGGAGCATTTGAAATAAAAACAGAATACCTTCTGGAAGAGGATACACCCCAAGTAATAGAATAAGTATTTGTATAAAACATTTCAAAAGAACTTATTTAAAAAAAACTAATATGGAGATGAACTGATTGATGTAAAGAAAAATTAAAATCTAAAATATAAGATCATCAAATTATTGATAATTTGCAAAAGCAGGGAAATGAAGTTGAGTATCAAAACACATCACTGTAGAATTAATAAACATAATACAGAGGATGGGGAAGAGAATGAATTCGAACTGGAAATCAAATCTGTGATGTGGATGAGAGAACTGAGATCATCACAAAGAGGGTCATTGGACAGCACAGCAGGCCAACGATTACAGTGACAATAGGAGATATGGAAGTTACACATCACATCAAAGAAGCTACATGTGGACATCTGTGTCCTTGAAATAATAGAACAAAAAAAGAACACTCAGAGAGAAATATCTCTGAAAAGAAAAAGTCGCTTAATATACAAATATGAGAAATATCTCTGAAAAGAAAAAGTTGCTTAATCTTCAAATATGAGAGCCAGCCACGCCAATAAGAAACTGATTGACATGAATCCTGGTTCCATCCATGAGTAGCTATGTGACTTTGGGCGGGTTTCTCAAATTGATGTCTAGTCTGTAAAATGGGAATATTAAAAACACCAGCTTCATGATCTTCTGTGAGTGAGAATTATAGGAGTTAATATGTAATGTACTTAGGTACAGAGGATATTCTTTATAATTACTAGCTATTGTTTGGACCTTGGCAAAGTTCCTGAACATTTGAGGACAAGACATAATCCTATAAGAGGAAAAGAATCACATTGCATTCAGACATCTACACAGCATTATTAGAAGACAATGCAGGAATGTCAACAGAGGCATAAACAGTGGGAAACTGTATGATCCAGAAATATTACAGACAACCTCTGAGTCATTCAGGTACAAAGAAAATCAACATGCATTCTGAAAAATACCAGGATACAGAGACTAAAGCCTTCTTGAAAAAGCTCACTGAAGAAAACAAGCAATTTACCGAGTAAAAAAAGAAAAAATCAAACTCACAAAATAGAAAGGCTTGATATGAAAAGACTGGCAGTGAGGACTAAACTATTCAAACATAAAACTATGGTGAAATAATTGAGGCAATTATCGTTACCTAAAATATACATGAGATTATAAAACTTAGGAGAAATTAAGTTTTTTCTTTAGGAAGAAAAATGACTGTGTAACTCCGACGAAGCATGGAAAATGTTTTGTAACAAATGTCAGGAAGTAGGGAGGGAGAGGAGAATTTATGTTTCCTATTTTCCTACATTCATAGTGGAAAATCAAGAGAGGGCAGGTTTATGGGAAAAATTATTTTTGTATGAAGGTAAACAGGAGAAGAACTAACAAAAGGCAAAATATTTCCAAATTATATTAAAATGCAAATTGAAGACAAAAGCTAGTGTTTCCCATAATTCATTATTTCTGGAAGAGTTGAAATGCACATTTCTACATATATGGAGAAAATTCTGCATGGCGAGCTGCGAACAGTGATGCTTCCCGGGCAGCGGGAAAGTGTGGAGGTCATGAGATGCAGAGGGACTTATATTCTTCTTTCTTTTTTATTTATTTTGTTTGCTTTTTTTTGAGGAAAAAAATTGGAAGTACAGACTAGTAAGTGGAATAAGTTAAGAATCTACTACATATCTATTATTCTGAATTGACAAGTTTTTCACATTGTTATTTGTATTTATTTCTAGACATGTTTAAAGAATAAAATAAAGTATCACAGATATAATCAGTCTCCTTAGCTCTTTGTTCTTTTTTTTCTCCTTTCACTCTTCTCTGACGCAGTCACTATCATGAAATCAGTATGTATCATTTGAACCAAATTATAAAATAGCATCTTTTTCCATGAACAATGTATACATTCATATTTGGGAAATATATTTGAAATCATGAGGTATTACATTTATAGAAACAAAATCATGAAAGATGCAATGTTTTGCCAAATTCCCTCTTTGTCCACCTTTACCTGTAGATTGTTCTAAACCAAATGAAATTGCTCAGTTAAAGGGAAAACACATATTCAATATTGCTAATTATTGCCAAAGTGTGTCACTAAACTCTGTGTACATACATTTGTGATCCCTCCAAAAGATGAATTTCTAAGAAAATATAAATGACTGAAACCCATTCCGGAAAAGATCTTATAAACCCAAACATATTAATGCCACACAAAAAAATTTCTTTAAAGAGTACTGGACAGTCTCCCCTAACCCATACATACACACACACACACACACACACACACACACACAATCACACACAACCACAACAATGCTAAAAGGTGTTTCACAGGCTAATTATTTGAACGTTTTTGAGGACTATATAATCCCCATGTGTTTAAGTTGTTCAAGCTACAGAGAAGGACATTTTTTAGATTCTTTCTGCCACACCAGCATAAGGCTAAGACCAAAATCTGAAAAGAAGAGCACAAAGAAAACTACTGATGTATGCCACTTATGAACATCCAAGTAAAAGCCCAAATAAAATGTCAAAAATATTATTCTGCAGTCTTTATGTATAAAAATGTGTATATACAATATATAAAATATCATATGTATATATAATATGTATAATATACACGAACATATATAACACACATGTACGCATTTACATAGATATGTAGGTGTATATATGAACTCACTTTTATCTATGCATACGACTACATATACACATGTAAACTGCATGTACCATTTACACCCATACACTACATAAAACATACATTAAATGCACATGAATCTACATATATATATGTCAATATGTGTGTACCAAAGTGAGGTTTAGTCCAGGAATAGCAGAACAATTCAAAAGACAAAAAGCATACTAATCGTAGAAATACTAATTATAGTAATGAAAGACTTCATTTCTTTTTTTGCTAAGAAATAAAAAATCAAATCAAAGGCATTGTAACTTAAAGCCCACTACTTTCTGCTGCATTTCAGGATGGCCATTATCAATATTTACTGGCTTTAATAAGAAAACTAAAAAAAAAATCACATATATTTGTATCCTAGTGTTAAAATAGTTTACATATTTTTCAATTCTTTATTTTAAGGAAACAGAAGATGAAAGATAAATTTGAAATGAAAGTTTGCATATGAATACTCCCTAAATGGCTTGCTAATTCCTGACCCATGCATATATGGAACCAAATCCAGATAAAGGAAAAGGATCTGAAATGAGATCTGAGCTGCCATTTAAGAGCTAGATTTTGCTATTTGAGCCCAATCAAGTGAAACCTGCTCGAGTCCAACCGAGCTAAATCCTGCTTGAAAAATAACCGATACTCTTCAGAGAAGTATAAGAAAATCTGGCCTCTACCTAATATGCCAATATGTTGTTGTTCCACAGCATAGCATTCAGATACACAGTATGTATTCTGAATATTTATTTTATGGGCAGCAAATACCTTAGATTATAATCCCAAGGTGCTTGGCATACAACGAATGTGGACAATGTGATCCATTCTCAAGAGAAAAGACAATTAAAGGAGACAACTTCAAAGGTGACCCAGGTTGATATCCTCAAAATTTAACTCTAGAGATACAATATGACCCAGCAATTCCACTTCTAGCTGTACACCTAAGGGAATTGAAAACATATATTCACACAAAAACTTCGATACAGATTTCAAAGCAGTATTATTCAAAATCACCTAAAAGTCAAAACACCCAAATGCCCATCAACTGATACATAAACAAACAAAATACGGTATATCTGTATAACAGAATATTATTTTGCCATGAAAAGGAATGAAGTACTGCTATACCCTACAACATGCATGAATCTGGAAAATATTAAGTGAAAGAAGCCAGGCACAAAAGAGCATGTAGTGTGTGATTCCGTTATATGAAATGTCAATAAATACAGGGAGGCAAATACAGAGAGGCAGAAAGTAAATAAGTAGTTGTCAGAGTTTAAAGGGTGAGTGGAATGGGGGATGACTGCTAAGGGGTCACGGAGGGTGATGGAAATAGTTTAAAATTCTTTTGAGAGTGATGGAAATAGTTTAAAATTAAATAGTAACAATGGTTGTACAACTCTGAATATGCTAAATGGTGTATATTAAAAGAGTGAATTTTATGATATGTAGATTATATGTCAATAAAGCTCTTATTTTTTAAATTCTCAAATGATTGCATTTTTTCATATAACTTATTAATCTAATCCCTGAATTCATAACACAGAATAAGTAGCTAAGAATAGCCACTTATATTTGAAAGAAAATAAAGTGGGAGGACTCACTCTAAAAACTAATTGACTTATTATAAAACAGTTTGGTACTAGGTCAGTGGTACTAGTTCAGTACCACGCAAAACAAATAGATTCATGTTACAATGTATGGAACCCAGAGACAGATTGACACCTGTATAGAGACTTGTCAAATGAGAAGTAGCATTCAAAGCACAAAGGGAGGGGCTTCCCTGGTGGTGCAGTGGTTAAGAATCCACCTGCCAATGCAGGGAACACAGGTTCGAGCTGTGGTCCGGGGAGATCCCACATGCCATGGAGCAACTAAGCCCGCGGGCCACAACTACTGAGCCCGCGCACCTAGAGCCTGCGCTCTGCAACAAGAGAAGCCACTGCGGTGAGAACCCACACACTGCAGCGAAGAGTAGCCCCCGCTCGCCACAACTAGAGAAAGCCCACACGCAGCAACGAAGACCCAACGCAGCCAAAAAAAAAAAAAACAAATCACAAAGGGAAATAAATATCCGATAATTGGTGCTGCAAAAATTTGCTCTTTATATAGGGAAAAATTATATCTCCACCCAAACCTGTACAAAATAAATATACTTCAGATGATTAAAACCTGAAAAACCACTAACCTTTAAATCACCTAGAGAAAATATAAATTAACATGATGACCTTGGAATTGACAATGAAGACCATCTTAAATAAAATACAATGAACATAACTTATAATGAAAAATATTGATAACATTGTCTTAAAATGGAAAATGCTGTATGACAAAAGACACTGCAGCTTTTTTTTAAGGCCAAAGAATGGCAGAAGGTATTTGCCATTCATATAACCAATATATGATTGATGTCCATTGGATATTCAAGATATTGCCAAAATGCATTACTAAAAAAGTAACTCAATGGGAAAAAATAATTTTCAGGAAAAGAAATCTAAATTGCTAATAATATGAAAAGTTTTTTAATCTTTTGTTAGCAAAATAAAACATCATAAATATCACAGCCATCAGATTTTTAAAAAGTGCAACTCCAAATGATGATGAGAATGTAGGAAGGGACTTCTTACACACTGCTCATGTGAGTGTAAATTGTTCAGTCACATTGGGTAACATACCCTTTAGCCAAGACATTTCACTTCTAGATGAGTACCCCAGAGAAATTCTTGCAAATTCATGTATAAACATCGTCGTTACACTGGTTTGCAATAGAAAATGCTAGAGATAGTCTACAGGCAGACCTCAGAGATATTGCAGGCTGGGTTCCAAACCACTGAAATAAAGCGAATATCACAATAAGGCAAGCACAGAAATGTTTTGATTTCCCAGTGCATATAAAAGTTATGTTTACGCTGTATGGTAGTCAATAAGTATGCAATAGCATAATATCTAAAAAAAACAATAAATAAACCTTAATTTAAAAATGCTGCATTGTTAAAAATGCTAGCCATCATCTCAGACTTCAGCAAGTCACTGTCTTTTGCTGGCGGAGGGTTTGAAATATTGTAAGAATTATCCAAATGTGAAACAGAAACATGAAGTGAGCAAATGCTGTTGGAAAAATGGCTCCTATACACATGCTTGATGCAGGGTTGCCACATACCTTCAATCTGTAAATAATTCATTATCAGTGGAGCACAATAAAATGAGGTATGCCAGGGATTGGTCATCATTGTAAAAATAATGATGAACTAATAAAGTGTACAATAATCTCATTGTAAAAAATACTATCCCTGAGTTAAAATGAAAAGAGAGGTAAATTTTATTTAAGTAGTAAGTTTACTACTAGTTAAGTAGTAAACATTTTTAGGAAAATTTATTAATTAAAAAGTTGTTATTTAGTCTCCTACAATATTTTTATTTATTTTAATATCTGTAGGCTCTGTATTCCCTTACGATATTGTTAAAGACTGTTAAGCTTCTTTGGGTTAGGCTTCTTTGGGTTAGCCAAAGAAGTTGGATAAAATGTGGTCAGCATGTCGCTGCAACGCATAGTCAAGGAAGATCAAAACGCATAATAGGTAGCCTCAGGTTAGAGACATAAGGGCAGAGCCATAAACTGGAGAGAAAATAATTCACCATGGACCATGGAGGTCAAGAACAGGCTTGCGACCTGTGCAGTCCTACAGGGTCTCTTCATGTCAGTTTTGGAAATTTGTGGGGGGTTTTTGTGTGTGTGTCTTCAACAGTCTTTTTGAGAATGTATTAATTTTATTAATATCCACAAAAATGTCAA
Organism: Grampus griseus; assembly: GCF_964374135.1. NCBI lineage: Eukaryota > Metazoa > Chordata > Mammalia > Artiodactyla > Delphinidae > Grampus > Grampus griseus. The sequence continues at coordinate 8,829,119 of NC_139009.1, forward strand.
TTTTGATTCTTTTTTCTATTTTGGTCTGCTTTCTCTTTCATTGAATTCTGATCTTATTTTTATAATTTTTCCTTCTACTTATGTTGATATTACTTATACTTTGTGAGAGGAATGGGAAAAGGTTTGTCTACTCCTTCCTTCACATCAATACAAAAAATACAATTTTGAAAAAATGGGCGAAAGTCTTAATGTGAGCAAAAATCTGTTCAATATCACAATCATTAAAAACTGCTCCTTGAAACCACCACTAGACACCACTATTTGAAAGACTGAATTTTAAAAAAAGAAAAAGAAAGGACAAACAAAGAAACATAAAGACCTTCAAGGCTAAGCGATGGGGAGGATGTAGAACTGCTCTCAACACTGCTGGCAGAAGTGTGAATTTGCGCAATTAGTTTAGAAAACTTTTGGGCAGTATCACCTAAAACTCAACATATACGTACCCTTTGACTGAGCAATTTCACTTTTAGAAATGTATGCCCAAAAGAAATACACATCAAAAGATAGGCACAAGATCATTCTTAGAAACATCATTCATAATAGCTCCAAAATAGAAACATTGCAAATATCCTTCCATGGTATATTAATTGTTATACAATCACACAGTTGAATACTATGTTGCTATGACAAAGTTTTAACTATTGCATGAGGCACCAGGGATGAATAAACAAGCAAAACCTAACTATGATAATTGAAGGAAGAGTCCAGGTTTTTGGGAGGAGGGGTCATAATAACTCTGTGGGGCAAGAAGGCTGCCCCTGGGGTCCTGGTAATGTTCCATCTCCTAATTTCTGTGGTTGTTAATGTGGGTTTGTTTCCTTAGTAAAATTCACTAAGCAACACACTCATGGTTTTATACCTTACTGTATTTGTTATACTAAATTAATTTTTTAAAGGTTTAAAAATCACCTTTAGGTATATGCTCTTGTATGGTTAGTGTAGTTATAGGGGAAAGATGGAAACAGACCTAAAGACTTTAAGTAACTTATCCAAGGCTCAAAGATTGGTATAGATCGTCTGACTCAAAACTGTGAGTTCCCCTCACTACCTCTTATCGCCTCAAACTTCGTAATTTTGCAGATGACTTGGCTCTGATGGGAGGCTGCCACAATTTGAAAACATGGAAGTGAGGAGATAAAACTTGTACGTACACAGGATCCTCAGATGTTGCAGGCGTTCCCTCAAGCTTTAGGCTGGCAGTAAGTGATCAGTGTTGGGAGAGTTAACTTGTAAGATGACTTGAGATGTGGTAGTTCAAAGGCCTTACCAATAGCTCTTTATAATGTGCAGTGTTCTCAAAGCAAAATTACATGTTAGAAAGTGAATGAGGCAAATTTCTGGTGATGTCATCAAAGTAGTAACTGCTAATGAGCATTTTCCTCATGGGGATTGCCTGATGCCACACTGACAGGAACGGCCGATCTGCTCTCTGCAAATATATTTGGATCATTTGCAAGGCATTCTGAAAGTTGCAAAAGCATCATGTGAGAAAACGATAGATCAAAGTTCGAATATAATACAGGGATGACAGAAAGGAAAATGTACTCTCTCTTGTGTAATGGGTATTTTGACAAGAGTTTGAAGGACGTTCCTAAGGGGTTACCACAAGCACACATTTAAATGATTACATTTCCCCCGAATTAAAAAAAGGAACATAAGTACAATTTAAAACATGTTTTTATTTCTCCAAAGAAGCTTGGAAGAAAATGGTCATTCATTGTGAGACGTAACTCTGGTGTGACATGCCCTGTTCTGGATACGGGGATGCTGTAAGCACCAATCCTTTGGTGGTTTACTTATTTTTTGACAACTGGTGATGATCAAGACTCAGGCTTCTGCGTGTCCTCTCCCCTACTATCTGTCTCTTCTGCATTCCACTGCCCATTAGCATCTTCCCCAGAGGGTGAGAAGCACAAAGAGAAAGAAACTGAAACCCTCTCCATGGTCATGTAGATATTTGTCAGAACTGGTATGGTAAAGAAGAGAGAGAAGAGAGTTGCATTAGTGGCTGGGAAGGAAAAGAAAAAAAAAATCAATCATTGAAAAGATGTCTCAAATGTTGAAACATCATATACGGATTTACATTAACCATAAAGCCTTGGTTCCACTTGACAAACAGCCAGTGCTACCCATGCATATCTTGGCTAGGTGGGAACCCCATGAGACTGTCTAAAACACTTCAACGGCCTTGCAGGACATTTGGTCCTGTCCAAAACATCCATAAGACATTTTGTCCAGAAAGACATTTGGTTCACCCCAAAATGTCCTTGAAATTTGATCCTATCTAAAATGCCCCATGGGCATATTTGGTTCATGCCAAATGGTCTTGGACAGGGCCAAATATCAAGGACCTTTTGGCACAGACTGAATGTCTCCCTGAACGTTTTGAACAGGACCAAATATAACCTTTTGGTGTGGACTTGATGTTTCCATGGATGTTTTAGACAGGACCATATATGACCAAATATCAAGAACCTTTTGTCATCTACCAAATGTTCTTATGGACTTTTTGGACATGACCAAATGTCTATTAACATTTGAATGGCCACTCAAAGAAGCTGGGTAAAAAGTAATCAACGTGTTGCTGCAAAACATGATCAAGGAAGATCTAGAATTATGTAATATGTAGCCCAGGTCAGAGCCATAAACAAGAGTGAAAGCAAGCCATGATGGACCATGAAGGTCAAGAACAGCATATGACCAGTGCAGGTACTGGTCCAGTCCAAGATTGAAAGGAACCCACACTCTGTTTAATGCTTTGCTGTTGCCAGCTTGAAATTCTTAATAATTTTATATTTGAACCTGTACTTCATAAGTGAAATCAGATGCAAAACTGGAGCATGCTTTTTGAACCAGAGGTCCCATATTTTTCATTTTGCAATAGGCCCAGCTAATTAAGTAACCAGTTCTGGAGGGGAACATGGTCAAGATGGCTAAGGTGAGTGCTTCAGAAGACAGACAGTGGCATAAGAAGAACTTTGTGTACATGCAAAAAGGCATCGACCCAAAGTAGGCATTATGATGATTTCTCTGAGACACAGACATAGTGGGTTCCAATAAGCCAGTTTTATTCTTACTTCATTTTTTATGGAAATATTAATCCAAGAAAACATTCAGCAAAATTTCTAAAAGGGAAAGCATAACACTCTAACCCCTCTAACACAACCATCATTTTTATCTCAAGGCAACGTCTGCTTCAATCTTTCTTTAACCCTGGGGCTCCGATTCCTTCCCTGCTAACACCTGAGGACGCGATTCACAATATGATCCCACGTTCAGCACTGCACTTCTGCAGACATGACTCAGTTTCTCACTGGCTAACTCAATGAAGCACAGCTACCTTCCAGAAGGTTCCGCCTCCACCTCTTGGGCTGGGGGAACAGTGCTGAAGCAGACCCCCTTCACTTCTCTGCAGGAAAGAAAGAGCAGACAGCTGGGTGAGGGTCCAGCCCATTACATGTCCCTTCTGTGCACCTAGAAAGTAACTGGCACAAGTGTCTGCTTTTTAAATGTCTATTTTCTCAAATTACCTTTTATTGAGAGCATTCTACATGTGACGTTTCTCTCAAAATGGAAATGGATGAGTGAAATGAAGGGAAGTTAGATTTGTAAAATCACTTAATACATGTCTACTATTATGAAATAAATTAAGTTTGACTTCTCAGCGTAGAAGAGTAGAAGAGTCTGGGGTAGATAATATTGAAAATTACAGGCTGTGGGAGAGGTTCAAATATGGTGGCAGAATGCAGTGGAGCATTTCCCATCTCTGGAGTGCAGGGTTCTGAAAAGCAACAACCCACAATTTATCAACACTTTAAAGTTCCCTGATGAGACTAGCCCGATTTGAAATTCTTAAAATAAGGGGAAATCCACCATGATTTGAGACCCAGGCAGGGAGTGGCGGGGACGTTGGTACACATCAGTTTCAGGGTTTTGACCAATTTCCTGAGCCTCAGTTTTCCTCATCTGCTAAATAGCCATATAAACACAGATTGATCCTAATTTCTTCGCCGAGATTTTGAAATATTTAAGAGACGCTGTCTATGAAAGCACCTGGTGAATTCTAAAATCCTTATATAAGTGAAGAAAAGGGAGACCTCCATTGTGGAATCCATCTCATATGCCAGGCTCTATGATTGACACCATAAATACATTATTTCTCTTCATGTTTATCATGACCATGAAGAGTTCAGACTGCTATTTCTTGTTGGAGATGAGAAACAGTTTCAGAGGGAAAGTGGACTGGCTGATGTTACCCAGAGGACACCTGCAGACTCCCCTATACAGAGAAGGAAACCAGAAGAAGAGGACCACCCCCTCCCATTCACGCTCAACTTGCCTGCTCTTTTTCATTCCTGCTCTCCTTATCTGAGAATTTCCCAGCTCTCTATCTGAGTCTCTTTGCTCCCTCCACATATGTAAGGTGATTTGGGCTGAGAAGTGCACTCAAGCTCGGAGAGTACATTTTGGTACAGCTAGACCCTGCCCACCATGTATGAGAGGGCACAAGAAGACTATAAAGGAACTTGGAGAGCTAGAAGGCAAAGGTGCTGTGATTCAAACTCAAGGCCACCTGACGGTGAGACAAGGATTTCACCTGATTCTCAGAAATGGATGTGGACAGATCTTTTCCTTCAATAGACGTCACCCAATTCAAATCCGCTGGTGGCCAGTCGTCCACAGCAGGTGACAAGCGATATTTTTAGGTGACTTTATAAAACTGGGGCATGGAGCACTGATGGACTTACAGCAAAAGACACACGGTGAGCCAATCTTTGGTAATTCCTTAAAATAATAGTGATGATAATAATAATAAAAAAAAGTTCTTCTGGGCTTAAGCCACTGAATGGTTTTACCTTGGGCAACAGCTCAGTGGTCTCTGCTAGAGAATTTTTTGCAAAATCTTCATCCAAGTAATCAGCCCATTAGGGAGAAGGCTTCCCCAGCTTCGGACGTGAGGCTGCATGATCAGTGCGTGGGGCACACAAGCAGTGTTCCTGTCCTCCTGCTAAAACTCTTTCAAAGCCCGCAGACAGACAGTGAGCAGGTAACTGAAATCAAATCTGGTTTCAGGTGACAGCAGTGTCTGGAAAAGATGTTCCCCAGGGGGTGTGAAGAGGGTGACAGATACAATGACCTTGCTTGCCAGTGGGAGCCAATTTGGTCTCAGAGACCAACAAATCAGTAATTGATGTATTTTGACAGAAGGCTGAAATACACTGCCTTGTGCTGCCTCATTCCTTAGGTATGTGCTTGTAGTTAGCTCCTGTGGAGTTCTAGAACAACACGCCACCTTTCAGTGGCTCTGGGACTGCTCAGACCTAAAGGTCGGTCATAACAAATGGATGCACGGTTCAGCGAGTGTCTTTGCTTCCTAAATATCTTGTAATAGTACCTAAAAAAAGGTGGAGACAAAAAAATGTAGTTACTGCTATGCAGTTATTATGAAAGAAATGAATTGAGTTGAAGTAATGTAATCTTGATCAAGTGGGTAAAGCTGCAGTGAAAGAGGCTGGGTTTTGGAGACAGTCAGGACTGAGTTCAAATCCCACCTCCACTGGTCATCTATGGCCTCCATGCTCAGTGTTCTTATCTGTATGTGGGCGACCAGAATATTGAGTCACTTGGTTGTCGGGAAGGATTGACAAGGTAAGGTTATGGGTACTACTGAGTTTTGTGAGGGTCAGTGAACATGTGATGCTATGGCTCACAGGGCGTCTTTCCAAAATGTGGTTCCAATATCCCTCTGGAATGTTTTCTCTCAACGTTTACTTAAAAAAAAAAAAAGCTTATTGAAGTATAATTGATCTACAATGTTGTGTTATTTTCAGGTGTACAGCCAAGTGATTCAGTTTTATATGCGGGGTTGGCCAAAAAGTTCGCTCGGGTTTTCCGTAAGATGTTACGGAATATATATGTATTCTTTTTCAGATTCTTTTCCCTTATAGGTTATAACAAAACATTGAGCATAGTGCCCTGTGCTATACAGCAGGTCCTTGTTGGTTATCTATTTTGTACACCGTAGTGTGTATATCTTAATCCCAAACTCCTAATTTATCCCACCCCACCCTTTCCCCTTTGGTCCACCTTCATTTTGTATCGTACTTTAGGCCTCATAGTCACTCACCAGGCAGTTGCGTCAGCCTCCTACTTGGTCATCGTGCTGTAATTCTTCCCTTAACCAATCCATTCCTCTCACTTCTACAGAGGGACCACCATAAACCACCGACGTGTTACTCACTCACCAGATCAAAACCCTCAAGAAGCCCATGCCCTCTGCCACCCTTTATAGAATATTGTCAGGACACCTTATAAGAGAATTCAAGGCAATATGACATCACCCCATATTTCTAGCCTCATCTAATAAATACTCACACTGAACTACCTACTGCTTTCTATACACGGAAAACAAGTAGGCCTTCAAGGTCTACTTGGACTCTCCCGTCCACCATAATTTCTGTTGCCTATTAATTAATATTCCACACATAATTTATTCAACAAGCATCCATTGAATGGATGCTCTGTGTTGGAAGTCTCTGCTCAGAGGTGTCTGAGCTTCCTTTGTAAAGTGTTCCTTGGGTGCTCTCTTCCTGAACTCTCACTGTAATCGGGACATTATATAATGATAACACATATTGAACAGTATTAATGTCCAATGTGTTTTTGTCTGTCTCTCCTCCTGGATCTGGAGCATCTATCTTGGAATCACTGCCACTGAGCATAGTATCTCACACACCATAGACACTCAATTTTTATTTACTGGATCATTTTGAAATTATTCTTCTATGCTCTAAAGAATTAAGAGTTTAGCTTCCATACACCCTACTTATTCCTACAGATAGTTTTTTTTTTTATGGTGCATTGATAATTATTCTGGGATTTATTGGGGTTTGGGGTGGAACATCAACTCAGAATGAGATTATAATTTCCTATTTTGATAGCAAGAATAAAACTGGGCCTGCAGAAGATGGAAAAAATACTAATTTCCTGCTCACATCTTCCTAAGGCAGAGTCAAAGCATGGTAGCCATAGAGATGTAGCCCCCACATGTCCCCTGAATGAAGGACTTGGCCCCCTAGCTGTTGGTAGAGCTATTGGGAGATCAGCTTTAACTGCCATCTTTTTCAGGGACTGCCTCAGCTTCAGAGAGCCATCTTGACCAAGGTCATGGCCTTCCAAGAGTGAGTCACCTGGACTGACTGATCAAGGCAGTGGCATAAAGGTCCAGCCATTTCAGCCCAACGCAGGGCAGTTCTGATGAGCCATTTTAGTTCCCAAGCTCTCATGTTCTCCATGGGACTGGCTGAGGCTGTGCCTGGGAGGCAGCTAAGCTTTTCCTTTTGGCCAATCCTGCTTTGTCTGCTTCCCTTCCATGGAGACTGATTACAAGGATACTCTAATAAACACTCTGAACACTGAATTTCTTCTTGGAGTCGGCATCCTGATGAATCCAAATAGTTGACTGAAGCAAGCAGAGCTAAAATGGGATTTTTGAGCTGGACTATCCACCACCTAGCTGGTTATTAGGTTGCAATCACTTGTGGCTGGTGGTGCACATATAGTCTGGAACAAGATGGTATCCGTTTGTTAAAACTTACATTGGAGGTGAGCTGGGATGCTATGCCAGTGAAAGGGAATGCACTAACTGGTGTAATACATCAGGCATCTGAAACGTATGGAGAAAATAGGGGTGATAAAGGCAGTGAGATTAGTAGATGACTATTGTTGAGCTGTATTTAAGATCTAGAAAAACATAAAGCTAAGACTGAGAGTAATTAAGAGACCAAGTGTGAAAGCCAGAGTGTCTGTAGTAGCATATAAAAAGGCTACCATCCCTTGTAGCAGAAGGGCAAAGGAAGCTGAGGAACAGCCTCACAACTTAGTCATCATGGCAGCTGAGCTACAAAGAAGAGTAAACTCACCGCCAACATGTTTATGCCTGGGTAAAGAGCCTGATTGGAAAGAATAGCACCCAGACACATGGAATGAAGACATATGGGTTGATGGCCCTAAAATTTTTGAATTCCCAAATTCCCCCAAATTTCTGAGCCTGCTCAAGGGGCCTTCCCCCCCTATTAACCTAGCCAGATGTTTCTCCCCTGCAAGACACTGGAGTTAACACTTAGCAAAAACCCTCAGACATGGTGCAAACTCGTTCCTAGAAGCCTAGAAAAAGTGATACCCAGGGTGAGTGAGGACTAAATGCCAGAATGTCTGTGTTCTATGGGACTCGAAGGCTCAGGAAGTGAGCATGTGGAGGAGATATACAGTGTATGAAAAACCCACTTTATGGGTTTTCCCAGAGGAAACAAGGAATGTGCTGGTGAGAGGGACATCAACATCACTAAGAAGTTCATTGGCGGTTCTCCTTTTTGGGCAGGATTGACAGTACGGGAGCACATTATAGAACTAGAGTCACGGATAGCCATGAGGATGATAGAATCTCTATTTAAGCCAGGTGGTGTCACTTAATTGTTGAAATACAGGTAGACACAATCATTGTAATACATGGCAAGATTGTAGCAGCAGGCAAGAAGAGAGCTGTAGAGATAATCATTAGAATGCAGTGTCCCTAGAGTCAAAGTAGTTGGAAAGCCAATTAGGACAATACTCAAATTGCCTCATTAGAAAAAATCAAGGATGAATGATCTGGAGGGTGAAAACAGTTGACTCCATTAAAAAAATAAATTATGATCTCCTACATAGCTTCTGGACCTAAGCCAATTTTAATACTGAGAATCTATTAAATAAGGGAGAGGACAGAATGAAGGATCCTGCAATGCCATGGAGAATTGCATCGGAGTCATGATGATGACTCTCCTAGTCCTTCCCCAAAGTCATCAACTTGGACAACTTTATACAGAGGCAATAGGAAAACCCAACTTGACATTGATACCAGACTCAAAAGTCATCATGGCCCCAGTGTTGGAGTGAGGCCAAGTAAACAGACCGAGTCCTGGCCAATATGCAACCAACTGTGGGTCCACAAAGTCGGCTCCTTTCCCCAGATGTTTCTGCAACTGCTCCTCTCACCGAGCCAAGAAAGCAAATCAAGAAAGGTATCACATCCAGGTGAACATTTGTTGAACATTAGTTTCATTCACAAGTATCTAAATGATGCATAGGGAGTGGTCCCTGTCAAACCCCATTTAGTTCATCCATCTCCTGCAGAAAGAAGATGAGTTCTAGAGGAGGATAACAGACGACCATAAACGCCACCAAGCAGTAATCCCAGCTGCAATTTCCATCTCTGTTCCAGACCAAGTATCATCGATCCTGCATGTTAACATGATTTCAAAGTACATGGTTTGTGTCCATTGATTGTGGCCAACCTTTTCCATCCCTATCAGAAAAGAAGATCAAAAATAATTTGTGTAACTCTGACTAGACAAAACTATAGGTCATGCTTTTGCCCCAGAATGATATTAGTTACTTCTCTCCCTCACCTAGCCAAAAATATAGTCTGAAAAGACTCTGGACTATCTGATATCCCACAGAATATTACATTAACCCACAACATTGATAAGTCATGCTTGTCAGATTAGAGGAGCAAAAAGTGGCTACTTTGTGGAAGGCTTAGTGAGACACATATACAACTGAAGGGGGAAGATAAATCCTACAAAGTGTCAAATCTATAGAATATTTAGGTGTTCAGTGTTCAGGGGCAAACCAGGATTCCATCTATATTGGTTTCCTCTGGCTTCCATAACAAATTACCATTAAAATAACAGAAATTTATTTTCTTACACACAGTTCTGGAGATTAGAAGTACAAAATTGAAGTGTTGACAAGGGCAAATTTCCTTCAAGGCTCTAGGGGAGTTTTCATCCCTTTCTTCTTCCACTTCTAGGGGCTCCAGACATTCCTTGGGTTGTGACTCCTTCCCTCCAACCTTAGCCTTCATGGTCACCTTGACTCCTGCCCTTGTGTCTACCAAATCTCCCCTCTGTCTCTTGTGAGAACACTTGCCATTGGATGTAGGGCACACCCTGATAATCCAGGATGACACTCAGTCTCTGGTACAGCACCACTCCTTCAGCAGACCAGCTGGTCTCCTGGTGGTACATCCCACACTGCACGTGCCTGCATTTCATTCTGAGAGAAATTGAGAGATACTCTAGATATTACTGCACACGGGTTTTTGGATAGCAACACTGTCTGAAGATCTATGGGGTGTTGGATTCACTCGCATAGGATCCTACATAAAGTTGCAAAAAACCAGTGGGCCCTCTGATGAGCAATACTGGTGACGGCCTGGGCCAATGACCACAGAACTGACCATAAATATGACACCACCCAGAAGCTGCTAGCCTGAAAGAGCATTGGAACAGCAAGAGCACAGCTGAAGCACCAGCTCAGAGACTGGTGGAGGATGGGATGCCATCCTCCAGGAAGCAGTAAATGCACTGAATCGGAGTCTCTAGGTGGCGTTGTGTTCCTAGTAGGAAAAAAAACTTGGTTCCAGGAGCAACATGGTAGAAGCCGAAGCGGCACCTCCTTAAGAATTCTGAGAGGAATATTTTCAGCCGTTATTCTATGCCATCTTTACCATCAATTATGCATGATTATTAAAATAGTCATTTTGAGATGTTTATAGGCTCAAAAATTACGCCCCCATACTCCTTTCTAGCTAGCTATTCAAGGAAGCATTTTACCTAAAAAGGGGGAAGGCATCAACAAAGGTGGGATTCATTAAACTAAGAATTCAATACAAGAGAGCCAAGGGGGGTCTCCAGGGTGACAGTGAGAAGAGATCCCAGGCTCAGCAAGCTGCCAGTCTGAACAGAAGCCTCTGGAAGGAATGTCTTCAGGTAGATGAAATCTTTATATTACTGGATGTATCCATTATGGGGAGATTTTCTTTCTGGGGAAGATTTGGGGGTCGAATTAGCAATAATAAATAGAAAAGAGATAAGACAATTTTAGGAAAAACAAAGCTGTGTAAGGAAATTCTTTGAAGTGTAGTATATCACTCTACTGTGAATAGCTTTTACAGTCATAATAAGGTAAATGCTAAATTTTTATCCAGTTAAAATTATAATATGGGTAGTTGGGAAGGATGATGGGCCAAGAAGTGTGCGTGAATAGGGCAGGGAAGGGGATTGGAAAGAGAGGTAAATTCTCATCTTCAAGGGCCTGCTTTTTACTAAAGTGTGATTCGGCAGAAGGATATCAGCTCACATGATTATCAGAAAAGAAAAAAAAAACTCTATTGTATTTGCTTTAGAGATATATTTGAAGATTGGTCTCCTTTTATGTCCATGTCACCTTTCTGAACAACTATTAGGTAAATTTCCCTCTGGTCATTTTACTGAGAAATGTTATCTTTCCCTTGAGAAAAACATACTTCTTTGTTTTTACATTCTTCCCTAGGAACACATGAACCTTACACTAATCAGTTTTGACTCTTTTGCTTTGAATGCTAATATGTGCAGGGGATACTTTGCATTACATTTTTATCGCGTGCACAGAATATTATGACATTCATCTTGCATATTAACTCGCTGCTTGGTTCATTGTATTTTCTGACCTTCATTTTTCTTTTCTTCATAATGTCTTCATTGAAAAATTCTCATAATGGTTCTATTTCTTCAAATTGCCGTAAATTATTTTGTTTTGGAAGGAAGCAAGGTTAAAAACAAATAAACATACAAATAAATGTAACTTTGAGCACATTCATACATTTTGGATGCGTTTTTCGTAATCCCTCTGCTTGTTTATACTGTGCTGTCACTGCGTCTTCCCACTGGAGCATAAATTTACAAACATCATGCAAATGCATTATCTGTAATAAAACTGACTAATGAGCATTAAAAGCCAATTATTCTATACATCTGCTGGCTATGGCTGGCAATAATCGTGCATCATTCAGATTTATGGCTATGTGTTTGCCTTAGCACAATTTTAATCACTCATTAATTTATGGATCACAATTTGCATCTTGGGCGCCAGCATTCCCCAAACTGCCTCAGACTTATAAATCAAATGCTAGAGAACTTGGGATTATGACAATATAGGCTTCCTTTGTACATTGCTTCTTCATGCCAATGTCTACTGGATAGTCAGAGATGGGACCAGACAAAAGCCCCCATAAAACACATTGAGAGCAGTTGATCTTCTATTGATGAATGACTTTACCATGTTTTACAACAACATACATGCATTTTGGTGTTACTTTTTGACTTGTCAGCTAACTTCTTGATAGTCTAACCTCGAGATAGGAGATAGAGTAGAAGGGAGAAGTGGGCTTAAGTCTTGTTTCCAATCCTTATGTGTTGCGAAATTTGAGGGAAGTCACTTAGTGGTTCTGAATCCATACCTGCGAACACTTTTTTTTTTTAATAGCAAAGGTGCAGTATTATTAGAAGTGGGCATTTTGATGAATGGTATACTGGTATTTGAAGGAAATGTTCCTACCTACAGTAGGAATGAGTTTACTGGGAAAAGGACCAGTGAGTGACTCCTACCTGGACCTCGGAACTTGAAAGCAGAGAGGCAGGAGGATGCTGCCGCCTCCACTGCATAGCCTTTCCCCCAAGCCCCTCATCTCCATGCTGAACAAAAAGGCTTTTTTGGCCCCCAGACACATCTACCCAGGTGAGACTGGGCCTGCTTCCTTCCCTCCGACCCCACTGCCCACTTACGCTCACCCAGCCCTGATATCAGCATGTCCAGCTGTGGAAAGGACCTCACACAGTAGAACATTGTCAGTAACAAGTCCACTAGGGGCAGCAGCGAATTAGAAGCACTGTGCTAGGAGGAATGCATTTTCACAGGCTTATAGAAACAAGTATAGATTCTTTCAAATACACAGAAGAGAGGATGGGAAGAGAAAACGTTTTGCAAAACATTTTATTGAAGTACAGTTGATTTACAACATTGTGTTAATTTCTGCTGTACAGCAAAGTGATTTAGTTATACATATATATATTCTTTTTCATTATGGTTTATCACAGGATATTGAGTATAGCTCCCTATGCCATATAGTAGGACCTTTTGGTTTATCCCTTCTATACATAATAGTTTGCACTGCTAACCCCAAACTCCCAATCCATCCCTCCCCCACCCACCTCTACCATGGCAACCGCAAGTCTGTTGTCTATGTCTGTGAGTCTGTTTTGTAGATAAGTTCATTTGTGGCATATTTTAGATGCCACATATAAATGATATCATGTGATATTTGCTTTTCTCTGTCTGACTTACTTCACTTAGTATGACAGTCTCTAGGTCCATCCGTGTGGCTGCAAATGGCATTATTTCATTCTTTTTTATGGCTGAGTAGTATTTCATTGTGTGTGTATGTATATAGATATACATACATATATATATAACATCTTCTTCATCCATTCACCTGACGATGGACACTTAGGTTGTTTCCATGTCTTGGCTATTGTGAATAGTGCTGCTATGAACATAGGGGTGTGTGTATCTTTTCGAATTATAGTTTTGTCTGGGTACCTGCCCAGGAGTGGGATTGCTGGATCATATGGCAACTCAATTGTTTGTTTTCTGAAGACCCTTCATACTGTTTCCCACAGTGGCTGCACCAATTTACACTCCCACCAACAGTGTAGGAGGGTTCCCTTGAGGAGAAAACATTTTTGATATTCAGACCATATCGAGGGGATGGAAGGGAAAAAAAATCCAGCCTTGCAGTAAAGCAGCACAAGATAAAGTGCTGCCAGATACTAGACCTGAAGTTAGGGATGGTGCTTATAGCACAGCTTAAGATATGAGAGAAAAATCAGGGCTGCACCCAAGTGGACAATAGAAAAGATGGAGGTGAACGCACATCCCCGTCTGCTGGCCAACAGCAGACATGAACAGATCTCACTTCATAGAGGAAAAAGTAAAAGACAGCAACAGAAAACAACAATATGGGCTGCAAGAAAAGATTCTGACATACAGAAAGGTAAGTCATAGCTGTAAATGTTCAGAGCAAAAGCACATTTATGAAAATAATTCAATACAAATGGCAGGAAAATAAATAGACTGCATCCGCTTTCTGCTCTTAGCATGTAAGTAAATATTAGTGCTATGAAGTGGGATGGAATTTGCACCGGTCCAGTGGCAGATAAGGTTTGTTTTTAAATTTATTTAATTTATTTATTTTTGGCTGCATTGGGTCTTCATTGCTGCGCGCGGGCTTTCTCTAGTTACGGTGAGCAGGGGCTACTCTTAGTTGCGGTGCACGGACTTCTCATTGTGGTGGCTTCTTTTGTTGCAGAGCATGGCCTCTAGGCACATGGGGTTCAGTAGTTGCAGCACGCGGTCTCAGTAGTTGTGGCACACGGGCTCTAGAGCACAGGCTCAGTAGTTGCAGCACATGGACTTAGTTGCTCCACAGCATGTGGGATCTTCCTGGGCCAGGGCTTGAACTCATGTCCCCTGCATTGGCAGGTGGATTCTTAACCACTGTGCCACCAGGGAAACCCCAGCAGATAAGGTTTTAAAGGAGCTGGCAGAGTTTGAGGAAAAATGCAATTAAACCAAAATACAATTATACCAAATATTAAAATAGGGAATAGAGGCAGTAAAAAGTTGAATCAATACTTGTGGAATCAATGATGTAGTACAAGGGTTGGCAAATAATGGTCCAAAAGCTAAATTGGGCCTACCCCTGCTTTAGTATTGCCCTTGAGCTAAGAATGATTTTTACGCTTTTAAATAGTTAAGAAAAGAAAAATCCAAGAAGAATAAAATTTTATGATCTATGAAACATTTGAAGTTCTACCTTCAACGTCACAGGTAAAGTTTTATTAGCACACAAGCACCTCTTTCCCATTCATTTACGTATAATCTACGGCTGCTTTCCTGGTATAGAGGCAGTGTTTGGGCAGAAATCCAGTAGCTCACAAAACCTAAAATATTTACTATGTGGTCCTTTCTAGAGAAAATTTGCCAACGTCTGATGTAGACGACTAGTTAACAAAAGAAACCTGGGTCACTAGAGGAAAAGGAAAAATCATTAAAATTATGGGAGAGAAGAGAAAGGCTGAGAAAGATTTTTGACGTGATCAATTGAAAGATGAAATTGTTCCCAACGTAGAAGGGGAAGGCTCTGAAAAGGTCTGGTTCACTGAGCAACCAGGCTCAGGATCTTAACTCTTTCCTGTCTATAACTTAGCCCCAGCTGTACATTGACATCACATAGGAGGCTTTAAAAAAATATTTTGATCCTTGGTATCCACCACCAGATATTCTGACTTAATTGGTTAGGGCAGTGGGTTGGGTATTGTTTTGAAGCTCCACAGGTGGTTATATGAACAGTCACGTAGAACTACTAGGCTAGAGTAGAGGGAAGCTTGTAGGTGGACATAATTGGCTCCATTGGTGGCAGAGAGGAAAAAAAATAGAGAAGCAAGAATTATACTGAAAGTGAAGTCAGGATTTTCCAGCAGGTTTAGCACACTGACTGGTATATACTTAGGTGTTCGGTTCATGTCTATTGAAGGAACAACAAATAAATACATTAATTGTGTGTTAGGAGCTAATTTTTTCACAATGTTCCCTTCTCCCAAAATGGCCAAGAGAGAATGCAGGAAGGTTTTGCATAGGGCATCGTTGTTAATCCTCACAATGCCCATCTAGTGTCCTGCATGTTTTTAGTGCTCAGTAAACATGTGTCTTCATTCTGCTCTCTCATGCAAGCAGAGATGAGCATGTAACTACTGGAAGTTACTTTTATGCTGAATGAGTTGCTGTGTAACCAATTGCCACTCATTCAGTGGCTGAACACAACACAGACATCTTACCTCACAGTTTCCGTGGGTCAGAAGCCCAAAGACAGCTTAACTGGTTCTCTGCTTAGGCCACTAAGGTGTTGACCGGTGCCAGGATCTCATCTGAGGCTCAAAGTTCTCCTCCAAGCTCACTGGTTATTGAAAGAACTCAGCTCCTTATGGTTGCGGGACTGAGGCCCTCGGCTCCTAAAGGCCACTCATCATTCCCTGCTGCACAGCTACTTCTACAACAAGCCAGTTTGCCTCTTCAGACCAATGGAAAAGAGTGTCTGCTGCTGCCTTTAGACCCTTTTAAAAGGCTCACCAGATTAGGTCAGACCCACTTGGGATATCAGTTGATGTCAGTCAACTGATTAGGGACTTTAATTACATCTTCAACATCTCTTTACTGTTACCATACAATGTAACCTAATTATAGGAATGATACCCCCATATGCACTTCCCACACTTGAGGGGAGGGGAACATACAAGGGTACGGGTCATTGGGGGTCATGTTAAAATTCTATCTACCACATAGGCTCTTCCCTCATCATGTAGCCCCTTAGGCTTACGTGCGTCCAGAGACCCACTGACCCCACAGAAGAGCCCCACAAATAGTGGAGGGAGGGAGGGCAGCGTCAGTGACCTGCCCAGGACGTGAGCCGATCTGGTCAGCTTTGTGACCACAAATCACGTCAAGTATATTTGCTTTTCCTATTGGGAGACAATTCTCCACTGGGTTCTCTGATTTCAGCAAGCATTGCAAGCAGAAGCACTAACAATTTTGTTTCAGTCCATCTTGTCAACAGCCTTGGAGATAGTGTCACCCTTTGGAACAGAGAACAGGTTTGTTTACTGTCCAGTAAAATAAAGATCGTGTCTCTCTCCAGGGCAGAAGTTGCACAAGTTTGCTTGCTGTCCAATAAAAGGATTTCCATTGCCCTGAAACTTGGGATTTGTCGTCTGTGATGCAAACCTACTGTGTGTACAGTGACCCCCGGGCCCGCTTCTGTGTTGGCTCCATGAAGACTGGGGGACAAGGAGAGCCAGTGTGACCATGAAGTTCGTGCTGCTCACTGGGTTGTAAATAATAGAGCCCGAGTATAAACCCTCAGACCATTCATGGTTCTTAGCTGCGCTGCTTCTCACCAATATGCCTCTGTATGAGTGATTTTTCCCAACTGAATTTCCTTAGCATCTTATCCTCTGGTTCT
The DNA here is from genome assembly GCF_964374135.1 of Grampus griseus. Classification (NCBI taxonomy): domain Eukaryota; kingdom Metazoa; phylum Chordata; class Mammalia; order Artiodactyla; family Delphinidae; genus Grampus; species Grampus griseus. Next base: position 8,846,055 of record NC_139009.1, read on the forward strand.
TCCAAATCACCGTTGGACATCACTTCTTCCTTGGAAAGTTTCATGACTCATCCTCTCTCTCCCCTAGAAAAAGTCAATCACACTTTCCTCTTTTCACCTTTTTACTTACACTTATTTACCACGAATGCCAGATTTAAAGGCCAAATATCTTCCTCAAAAAATATCCTTTTGAAAATAGGGAGTTGTGTGCTACCTGATTCCATATAAAGTCTATTACAGGGGCCTCCCCCCCTAATATTTTGTTTTTCAAATCAGAGTAGTATTTGGAGAAGAGACATTAGCATGAAGTAACCTCAGTAAATGTTGGTATTGGATCCTCCTAGAAGTCACCAAATGGAATTATTAACAAACGGGGCAAAGAAATTTAATTTAGGTGTAGTTATTCCTCTGGGTAAAGGGGGATTATGACCTCTTAAGTTCTTTCCTGGCATGTGGTCACCAACAAGCCTTTAAAAGAAAGTCACTTTCAAAAAGCACTAGAGAAACAGATTCATGCTGAGAAGCTCATGAAGAGTGAATGGAACTTGTGGCTTAAGAGAAAATTTCCAGTGACAACATCTTACAAGGATCCAAGAAGAGCTGCCTCTCACACAGATGGAAATAAAGATGCCGAGTGTTAGATGATTCAAAGAACAGTTCTCCTGACAAGGGGTTACTGACACTGAGGGTCCCTGTGGGGAGTCTGAATATACTTGCATCATGAAATGAGAATAGAAAGATTTAGCATCGTTTATAAATTATATAATTTGCAATGTACAGCTAATTTGAAATTTAAACATTTTATGAAGTTTTAGCCAACTTAGCTACTTCCATATTGTGTGTGATTATGTGTGAGTGTGTGTGTGTGTGTGTGCACAACCCTATTTTGGGCTTTCTAATTGGGAAGATGGGGCTCTCATTACAACCACAGCTATTTTGTATTTGGTCGTAAATGGTGAACATTCTAGGTACCATGACCATGACTGACAGTCTCTTCCGAATGAACTGAGGTTAGGAACCATTGCATCCTCAACATTATGCACGGTGTCTGACACATGGTAAACATAAAAAATTCATGTTACAGGCGAAAATCCTCACCTGAAGTGTCAATTTCCTTCTCTGTAAAATAAGGTGATTTGACTCACTCATTTCCGCTGTCCTTCTGGGTTCAGATACTTCAAGACCCCCTCCCGCAGTGGCTGCTGGGATTGGATGCTGTAATTGCCTTCACATTTATGCGAAGACTCGGTTGAAGTTTCCTCTCTGAGGCCTGATCAAGACAGCCTTGCCGGGGCTGAATGGCACCTTTGTGACAGTCCCCCTCCCGCGAGCGATGGGGCCAGGTCTGTGGGAAGAGGGGAAGCTCGTGCTTTATGGCATGTTTTGCTAATGTGAGAATCAAAGGCTTTCCAGGTGTTAATGGTGGCAACGGTGCAGAAAGCGCAGCGTGACATAACTTGGTTCTGATCTGTGTTGGTGTGGGTGTCTTTCTTGGCTCAGCTAACTCTTCATCGCCTTTCACCTTTCGGTTGGAATGGATCTGGTGAGCTGAGGCAAAGTTTCCTAAGGATTAGGATGTAAACTTGATCTTCCTGAACCCAGATCCCAGGGTTGGGAGTCAGCTGGCTGAGGCCGGGGAGGGAGCTGGGGCCCATTCCCTCTGTGGAAGCCACCACTCTCTCTGCTCAAAAGATGCCCGAGAAGGAAACGTGCTCACAGGGTCCCTTAATTAAGAACCCGAGCCCATCTTTCCTCTGCCACATCGATGAATGCCATTGCCTCACCCTGCCTGCACAGGAGTTGAACATCTTATTCTGCCTTGTTCATGAAATTCTCAGTTTAAATAGCTCGACCTGGCTGCCTATGGTGCCTGGGGGCTTGGGGACGGCCCTTCCCAATTATCACCTCCAGAATAAACCTATTCAGGTCTCTGCAAAAACAAATTACATCACCAACAATAACCTTGTCATCACGTGCCATTGACTTCTTTGGGAGGATTTCTACCTGAAACGTGTTCCCTCTAATTCCAAACAGGCCAGGGAGGTGGGCAGTGAGGGTGTTCGTGTTTGCACTGGCCAATCAGGAGCATGAGGACCCGAGGAAGTGAAGCAGTTTTCTCAGGATGACTAAGTGCCTCGAGCCTGCCTGACTGGGGTCCCGGCTCTCAGATTCTCAGCAGGAAGAGCACCTTAAGCAAACCACTTCACTCAGGGTGACCCCAGAACCGATCTTTCTTCCATGGCCACAGAGCTGGTGTGTGTGCCCTGGGGAAATGAGGAGCAAGGCACGTGGAGTGACTTCATGCTGCTCCGTATCCTGGTCCATAGGTTACTGTGTTATTTAACAGCTCTACATCCTCTGACAAATGTATTTATTTATGAAATGATAATCATCTCATGGGGGTTCTGGAAGATATAAATGCCTAAATATAAGTAAAGTATTTAAGTTCCCAACAAGCATGAGTTCCTCTCTCCTTTTCTTTAAAAGATACACCCTCTCACCATCAGGAATTTTACTTGCAGGTCTCCCTAATGGCAGAGCTACAGAAAGACACGTGAAAAGGAATAGATTAAAATATGAGGCCAAACCTTATCACATCGTTACAGGGGTTTCATGGAGGGAGGACTAAACAATTTGGAATTTTCAGCCCAATCACCCCACACGTCGGATGAGCCCCTCTTGACAGATGTCAGCTTCCCTATGACTGTCAATCCTGCTGTTCCAGGTGCAGTGTCACTCATCTGAGAGCAGGACCTCAGACACCGGTAAACTCACTGGTTGTTGCTCTAAAACTCTCTAAACAAAATGGTCGATGACAAGGGGACCCAAGGACAAGTTTCTATTCTTCCACATTCCAATGCAAGCTGGGGCTCAGACTCCCAGAAACTTCTTCTGCGCTGAGGGGGCCCCAGTTCCCAGCTTTGACTCTTTTTATTTCCTCACCCTCTGAACAGAATACCTGCCCTGGTTAACCATGTTCCCTGGACTCACTATAAAGCTCCAGTGTTGAAGATACCAGTTTATTTTGAAGCAAACATTTCCAACTGAATAAGTCAGATTCTGTCTGAAATAAGTGAGACAGAGAAAGACAAATACTGTATGTTATCACTTACCTGTGGAATCTAAAAAAATACAACAAACGAGTCAATGTAACAATGAAGAAGCAGACTCACAGATACAGAGAACAAACTAGTGGTCACCAGGAGGGAGAGGGTGGGGAACTGTGGGGTGGGAGAGGGGAGGTATAAACTGTTGGGTGTAGAACAGGCTCGAGGATGTATTGTAGGACACGGAATATAGCCAATATTTTGTAATAACTGTAAATGGAAATTAACCCTTAAAAATTGTAAAATAACATACAGGCTGGATAAACAACAAAGTCCTACTGTATAGCACAGGGAACTATATTCAATATCTGTGATAAACCATAATGGAAGAGAATATAAAAAAGAGTATATATATCTATTATATAACTGAATCACTTTGCAGTACATCAGAAATTAACACAACATTGTAAATCAACTGTACTTCGATAAAATTTTTAAAATTGTAAAAATAAATGAACAAACTTCTCCAGCCGAGGTATAAGGAGCATACTCACTTCATAGATGGAAGTCACTGGGGTAAGGTTTTCAGAATCTAAGCCCAGAGAGACAGAGAAACAACAGAAGAACTTCTTTGTAGCAAGGTTTTTGAATTTTTTCAAACGTTTGCTGATCAGCTGAACTTCAAGCGGCTGAAGTTCAGCTAATCACACAGATGCCTCTTTCATCTTCATCTTCTTAAGCTCAGGAGTCAACGTTAACACATGTTTCTGATTCGGCCCGACTTCGTTCCTCAGCATGTTGTTTTGTCTAAGTTATTTAATATTGAAAAAAGTCCTCCAGTGTCGTGAGTCTTTTTTGGAGAAAGAAGAGACAGAACTAAATACATGATTTGCAAGGCCCAGGGCAAATGTGCAGCCTTTATTCAAAAGCTGTTAAGAATTTCAAAAGGGTGACAAGAGATAATTAAACCAAGCCTGGGACCTTTCTAAGGGCGGGATCTTATAAGACTGGACAGGTCACAGGCCCAGGAATCCACCCTAAAGAGACATTTCAAAGAGCTCAAGTGCAATTGTTAAAGACCTTCAGACTGGGCATCTTCCCCAGATTCTTTAAAATATGAATTCAGACGGCACAGGGATCTCTAAATGCAGTGGGTCAGCCGTTGGGAGGCGTCTCTTGCATGTGCATCCGTTCACTTCTCACAGTCTACTGAGGGTTTACTGGGTACCATGCATGCTGCTTGAGGCTGGGGATGCAAAGATCTGTAAAGATAGACCCTGCTTTTTATTTCTATTTCTCCAGCATGGCAGAGAGTCTTCTATACACAAGACAGCTCATGAAGGGTCATTTAACGAAATATATGGCTGGGTTGAGGAACTCGCATGGATAGAGGCAGATCATTAGATGGTACCTGGTCCAGGGCGACGACTGCTCTGGTCGAGGCATCTGTGGAAGAAAAGTTATCCTCGTCACTTGACTGCCTCATGATGGCTTCGCAATCTCAGCCACACCCGCAGCCTTGACCCTCCTCCAGCTGCTGGTTCCCCAGGCATAGGAGTTCCCAGGCTCTGGCTTGGATACCTCCACAGTGACACGAAGATGGCACAAGCAATACTGCCCCAGGAACATGCTGGAAGGAGGAGGCAGCATGCTCGGATCTGCTGACATGACACACTACTCAACCCACGGCAGGCAGAACCACTGCCTTCCTAGAGAGACAAAGGCCGTTCCTCTTCTAGATACATCCCATACCTTCATCACTGTGAGTAGGCTCCTGTACGTTATACCCTAAGGCGGCGGTGGTGGCTTACGCTCAATCAACAGCATCATGTATGGAAAAGATACAGCCAAGCCTGAGTTCCAAACCAGCTCCTCGTCTGCACAGGTGACAAACCCCAGGTGAGTCAGAGAGGTTTCGGAGCATCTTCTGTGTGCAGGTGGTGACTCCACCATGGTGCTTTGATTCTCTGATTGGTGCTTCTCTCTCAGCTTGACTGATGAGGAAACTGAGGCCAAGAGAACTCAGATGCCCTTCCCAAGTGGGCGCTTAACTCAAGGTGCCAGGGCCCCACCTCTTTTCATACCGCACATGACTGGGGCCTCTGTACCCTTGTCTGCAAAGTGAAAAGCAAACCTCTCTGCTAGTTATGTCAAGGGTTGTTGAATGTTCGATAAGGGGGTGGATTAAAACTACCTCGAAAGCTATGAAGCATTGCGGTGATTATGTAAATGACTATGATTATTTTTCCGCAAATAGAAATACACATTTTATATAAATAGCTTTACGGGAAGAACACGATATATGTATTGCTTTGTATTCTTCACCAAGTCTTAAGGCAATTATTTTGATTTTTATTACCGGATTATAAAAATCACATGTGCTTATTGTAGAAAATACAAGTGATATAGACTAAAAATAAGGGAAAATATACCTATAATCCCAGACCCTAGTGGTAAATATTTATAGCCTGTGTTTTCTATGTGTGAGGGCCCATAAAACGTTTTGTTGAGAGAAGATTATATAATGCAGGTGTACACACACCATTGACATCTTACTCTGAAAATTTAACATTCATTCTTCATTCAACGTGCCTAAGTTTCTACTGTTTCAGGCATATGCTAGATCCTGGGGGGGAAGAGAACAAAACTTAGCAAGGCAGGTAGAATCAGACAAAGCAATTACAGAAATGAACCTGATCAAAGCTCTTGAGGGTGTTGGAAGGAAGAATACGGGAAATGAAAACAGAGGACAAATAGGAGTTAGTAGAATAAAGGGGGGTTGGTTGGAAGAGAAGCAGCCTATGAGTAGGGCCAGGAAAGAGCACAGTGCACAGCAGGTACACAGAACAAAACTAAGATCACTATGGCCACAGCTAAAAGAACAAATGATATGAGCGCTAATGTACGAAATTGCCCACGTCGCTGAAACTTTCTGTGAAACATCATTTCGAAGGTCTGGTGCATTTTGAAGGTCTCCACTGTAACATTTTAAAACGTGAGGTTGCAGGTTGCAGACAATCTGTCTCACCTCTGGCTTGCAAGCTGGGAAGCCTTCTTTCCCTGGAGCAAGATTTGGCCCAAGATTCTAAAGAGCTCTGTTATCCTTGTCATCAGGTATCCGTCCCAGAGAAATCAGAAAATGCTGCCTGAAACGATTGTGTTCAAATGCATTTTCACTATATTCTTTGATCTATCTGCACGTGCCTCCGGCTCTCCTGCATCTTTCTGAGGCTCCTTCAAAAATCTCAACGTGAAAGGATTTGCCTGTATTTCCTCATGACGTGGAGTTTTGAATCCATGCAGCCTGTAGATCCAGGCTGGGCCTGAAAGCAAGACCATGATTCATCCCCTCCTCTGCCTTAGAAGATTCTGTCTTAGGCTTTTAAAGGAAGATAAGATGGTGGCGAGGACGTTGGTGTGAGGTCCACAAGTGTTTGGGGCATCACGTTACCTCTCTGGGTCTCAGTTTCCTCACTGGTAAAAGAGGGTGAATGGAGGTGGTGAGGATTAACGTAAAATGAGTGAGGGCGTGGCAGACCTGGCGCTAGAGGGCGACCCTATAAGAGGGCGTTGCTGTGACAAAGCCCCAGACTTGCCGTCTGCAGGAAAAGGCCTCAGGGGAGGAAACCGCAGGGCCTACTCCATGGACGAGCATTTCCTGACAGGACCGGTCTAACAATGCTTCATTGATGGGCTCCTTTTGTACCCCGTGCTTTCGGTGGGGACTGGGTCTGTATATCAGGGTAATTGGTGTTTTCATTCTGTGTAGGCATCCTAACAGGATTTCACATTCTATAGGAAAGTCCCCAATAAATGATGAATTAAAACCCCATAATATAGGACTTTTAAAATCCATTTATTATTCAACAACGAAGCCTGAGAGGCTTATGTTGTGTTTGTGGATCACGACACACTTGGAATCAATTAATTTATGTATCTGTGTTCAAAGCAGCCCCTTATCTCATCATCTGCAATGTGTCTGAACTGTGGTGGCCACAGGTACAAGGCAAAGGGGTGAGGGAAGGGATCTCACTTACGTGGAGAACTTACTAAATAGCAAATGCTCTTACTTTGAAATTCTCCCTATCATGATTTGAGACGAGTGCTAGGGTCTGCATTTTACAGAAAAGGAAATTGACACTCAGATTCCTAGGTGGAACTGACAAGGTTGCTTGGCCAGGAGATGTTGGAGCTGAGCCCTAAAGACAGGTACGTTTGGTTCCAAAGTCTCTGCTATCTCAGCTCACCTATATGCTGTCTCCAAAGATGAGTGAAAAGTGTCCCCTGTCATCAATTATGCTAAACTTAAGAGAATCTGAATGAGGCCATAAACAGCCCAAGTTTCCTACAGTTTTGAGTCCTTACGCTGAAAGATGGTGGGGAATGGCATGGGCTTGGCTGACTCCTGGAAGGGTCCGTTCTCTGCATGGCAAACCAGTATGAGCAAGGGGAGCATGGGTGGTCAGGGGAGGCTGCAGCACTGCTCTCTAGGAAGGATGCTGGCATGGAGAGGTGGGCAGATTCCAAAACCTCAGTCAGCCTAAATCCCGTCAACAAGGTGCTCACAATGGGTGCAGACCCAGAGGTCCATCAATTCAAAAGTTTGAATGTAAGTTTAAATCCTGTTCAATCTCTCTGTCCATTTTTTAATTTAATTGTTATTATTATTACTTGCTATTGAGTTGTAGGAGTTCCTTATATATTTTGGATATTAACCCCTTATCAGATATATGGTTTACAAATATACTCTCCCGTTCCATGTTTCCCATCCACTATGTTGACCTTTTCCTTTGCTGTGCAGAAGCTTCTTAGTGTAATGTAGTCTGATATATTCACTTTTCTTGCTTGTACTTTTGGTGTCATATCCAAGAATCATTGCCTAGACTAATGTCTTGAAGATTTTCCCCTGTTTTTGTCTAGGAGTTTTACAGTTTCAGGTCTTATGTTTAAATCTTTAATTCATTTGAGTTGATATTCGTGTAAGATAATGGTCCAATCTCAGGAGAAATCCAAATGGCGTATATGAAATGATATTCAGGAGAAATATGCAGGAGAAATCCAAACACGTATATGAAATGATATTCAACATCACTAATCATCAGATGCAAATCAACAATGAAATATTGCCTCACACCTGTCAGAATGGCTATTCTTAAAAAAATAAAGAAAGAAAAACGATAAGTACTGGCAAGGATGTGGACAAATTGGAATTCTTATACACTGTTGGTGGGGATGTAAATTCGTGCAACCACAGTGGAAAATAGTGTAGAGGTTCCTTAAAAAATTAAATTAGAACTACCATGCAATTCAGCAATCCCGCTTCTGGATATATACCCAAAAGAATTAAAATCAAGATCTCAAAGAGATATTTGTACTCCTACGTTCTCCGGAGCACTATTTACAATAGTCAAGATATGGAAACAACCTAATCAATGAATGGATGAAGAAAATGTGATGTATACGTACACCACACACACACACCAACCTTCAAAGGAATACTATTTATCCTTGAAAATGAAGGCAATTCTGCCATATGAAATAACATGGATAAACCTGGAGGACATTACGCTAAATAAAATAAACCAGTCACAAAAGGGCAAATACTATGTGATTCTACTTTTATGATGTTTCTAAAATAATCAAACATATAGAAGCAGACACAGTAGAATCATGGTTGCCAGCTGCTAGGGTATAAGGTCTCAGTTATACAAGATGAGCACAATTAGAACCCTGCTGTGCAATACTGTGTCCACAGTTAACAACGCTGTATCGTGCACTTAAAAATGTAAGAGGGTAGATCTCATATTGTTTTTCCACAATCACAGTAAATGATCCGGAACTCCCACTGAAAGGTAGGTGGGTCCTCCCATCATCACCAAATCGAGGATCCCCATCAATGGTTCTCCCCTTGGCCTGCATATTAAAATGATTTGGACCAGTTTTAACAAATACTGATGCCTGGGCTTCACCCCCTCAAAGTCTATTTCAATGTCTAGGGTACATCCCAGGCATGAACCTTTTTGAAAATTTTCACAAGTGAATCTAACAGGCAAGGCAAGTTTGAAAATCAGTGACTTAGAGAATTCTCTTATCTTCCATGGGACGCATTTGCACAATTTCAAGGATGAGTCATGTGGTGTTACCTTTCTCTTTTACCTCGCAATTTCAATGGCTTTTCCTACTTAACATTCAGTGTTCCCTTCCCTCAGCTTCTTATACCTGCTAATGGTGCATACTAATTCAACTCAGGGCACTAACTCCTTGGATTTCCCAACTCAGAGAGCACTTCTATTTAAAAAGAGACATTGACGCCTTAACACAACAGAAATCACAGGAGATCCGAGGGGCCTTTTGAAGGCTTCTGAAGGAGGCTGCATGGGAAACTCTGTGCTGTAATTGTATACAAGCCAATCCTACCTAGAGTACAAACATTCCTTGGGAAACTGCCATCTGATTCTAAGTTGAAGCCCATTCCTGAGCCCTTGAATTAATTTATCTTTGGAGTTAAAGCAGGATTTCTTTTTCTTTAGAGGTAAGGCAACCTCACAAATCCTAGTTGACCACAATATTCCCAAAGCTCCAAAGGGACTCTCTGGCAGGCGAGCCAGGTGGGCCAGGACAGGGACATCTAGTTCAACACACATGGCCAAACATTGACCCCGTGCCATGCTCTGTTGTACCCTGGGCCCTGCACTCAAAGAGCTGCTTTCCAGGGGATGGAGAGAATTTGGGGGCCACAATTACAGGACAGTGAGATAAACGCTATGAGGGCCCAGAGAATGGGCCCATCACGCAAACTGGAACAGGTGTATGGGTCAGGGAAGACTTCCTGGAGGGGATAAGGACTGAGCTGAGGCTTTTAGGGCACACCACAGCACCAGGAGAGAGGCATTCCAGACGGAGGGGCCGGTGTGGGCAAAGGCATGGAAGGCAAATATATGACTCTGAGGAATTGGGACAATCGCTGCGGTAGACTCAAGAGCCTTGGATAATTCTCATCCCAACCGTTTGAGGTTCTCTGTGTGCAATTAAGTAGATACATTTCCTTTCTCGGAGCCCCACTTTCCAGCTGTGAAACAGAGCAGTGAGTGATCGCCTCTCTCCCTCGTTTCCCATGGTTCCAAGTTCAGGAAGACTTCAAAGCCACCATCCTGTGCAAAGCAGATACTTCCATCTGCTTGGGGACTGTAATTCTCTTTTTAGTAAGTGCCAGGCGCCACTCCCTCCTTTCACCCACCCCTGACCAGTCAGCAGAAGAGGCCAAAGGAAATGAAAATAAGTCTTGTGCAACAAGGCAAAACAGCATATGCCGATCATGGTGATCGTGGTGCATTGTGGGGCCCCCATCTGGCCTTGCTGTGTCTCTCCTGGGCAACGTGCTCGGTTGTGTTTGTGCGGGAAAGTGACAGCCAAAGAACAGTGCCTGCGGCGGGTCAGGGCAGAGGCTCCAGGGCTGTCTCCAGGCCTGGTCCCAGGTGTGAACTAACCATTCCCTCGGCTGTGGTTAGCAGGCTTTGGTTTATGGTTCCCCAAAAGAAGGTGGAAGGGTCTTTAGAACTGTTTTTCTTTGATATCCTGCCTCTTCTTTCTTCTGGAGAAAAATTAAAATTTGTTCAGAATCCAAAGGCAATAGCATCTGTGGCTGGTACAAGGTAGATCTCCCTCCCCTGGCTGTCCTGTCCTTCACTGCACGACCCTGTTTAATTTAATTTGTTTATTTTTAACTATACTAAGCCCTCTCAGGTATGGCTCTGCCTGCTTAAGGGAGCCCTCAGACAGCACTGCTTCCCAGGCTACAATTCTGTCTCTGCTCGACCGCTAGCCACCTGGCTTTGGGAAGAAAGGCAGAGGCTGACTCTTACTGACTTCCTGCCCATGTCAGTCCCTTCAGAGGAAGCAAACACTCTCATCCATCACGTGATCTAAGCATTATTATTACTGTTGTCATAGTATCATTCTAACTTTACATATGGAAGACCAGCAGCTCTCTCTTAACAGTTGGTTTCAACTGCCTGACTCCAGGGCTTATGGCCTTTTCCTTTTTAATTTTTCTTGCTTATGATGGCTCGTCTAGCTAAGTTACCTTCACTTAAGTTTTCTCATCTGTAAGTAAAGATGATTGCAACAATCATTAAAACGTGGTATAAGTATTAAGATGTGATAGAGTTTGCAAAGCGCTTAACAGAGCGCTGGGCACACAGTGTGTGCTCAGTTAATGCTGATTTATTTCCCATTTTGATCCTGTCTCCTTTGAGAGTCTCTGTGGGAGAGGAATCTTAAGTACCATCCAGCTTATTGTATCAGGTCATAGAGCTGCTGTAACAGAGTACAGCAAACTGGGTGGCTTCAACAACAGAAATGTATGGTCTCACAGTCTGGAGGTCAGAAGTCCAAGATCAAGGTGTCAGTAAGGTTGGTTCCTTTTAAGGTCTGTGAGGGAGAATCTGTTCCATGCAGGTGATGGTTAATTTGTGTCAACTTGACTGGGCCAGGAGGTGCCCAGATTAAACATTATTTCTGGGTGTGTCTGCGAGGGTGCTTGGGATGAGATCTGTATTCGAGCCAGTGGACTCAGTAAAACAGATTGTCCTCCCAGTGTGGGTGGACTGACTAGAACAACAGGCGGAGGAAGGAGGGATTCTTCCCCATTTTTTTTCTGCTGCCTCACTGTTGAGCTGGGACATCTCCTCTCATTTTCTCCTGCCCCCGGACTGGGATTTATATCATCGACTCCCTTGGTTCTTAGCCCTTCAGACTCAGACTGAACATTATACCACTGGCTTTTCCTGGGTCTCCAGCTTGCAGATGGCAGACTGTGGGATTTCTCATCCTCTATAATTGTGTGAGCCAATTGCTCATAATAACTACCCTTTTATATATGCATATATCTGTATATATGTATAGACGTGTGTGTATAGAGGATATACACATATTTCCTATTGGTTCTGTTTCTCTGGAGAACCCAGCCTATTAGGCATTCTATTAGAATGCCTTTCTCTTAGCTTCTGGTCATTTGTTGCAATCTTTGTCATTCTTTGGCTTGCAGAGGCAACACCCCAATCTCAGTCTTCATCTTCACGTGATGTTCTCCCTGTGCACATGCCTGTGTGTCCAAATTTCCCCTTTTTCATAAAGAAACTAGTCATATTGGATTAGAGCTCACCCTAATGACCTCATCTTAATTCACTATTCTGCAAAAAAACCTATCTTTAAATAAAATCACATTCTGAGGTGCTGGGAGTTAGAATTTCAATATGTGAATTTGCAGGGGATGCAATACTACCCATAACACTTATTTTCAAGTTGATGCTAGAATCCCGTTTACGACCTCTCTGTGCCTACCTTTGGTCCAAGTGATGAAAACTGACTCCCTTCCCAAGCAACCTTTCTATCTATGGACATCTTGAAACATCCATTGTTTCCTATAATTCTAGCTCGCATGGACACAGTACATATCAATTTATGTTTCCTTCTGATTCATCCAGAGAATTTGAAGAAAAATGCTTTTTGTTTTGAAAAGCCCAGGCTCCTTGGAGTCTTCCATCACAGACATGCCCAACCTTGGCTGTTCACTGGAATCACCTGGAAAACTTTAAACAAAACCTGATGCCCAGGACCGATTGCAGACCAATTCCATAGAATTTCCGGGGGAGGGACCAAAGCCTCACTTTGCTTTTCAAAGCTTTCCAGGGTACTCCAATGTATAGCCAAGGTTGAGAGAACACGGATCTGTTTGAATACTGGGAGCTTGTCTCATCTCTACCAGTGAGAAAACTGATGGTTGAAGAACACATTTTGAGGTCTTTGGATTCAACTAAATATGACACGCTGGTACTCTAATCCTTAAAAGACTGGGAAAACCCTTCACTAGCTTATGTCAAATATTCTTTGCTTTAATTTTCAAACATGTATATTTAAGAGAGAATGTGAACCATCTGTTTCTAATTCGGTGACACTTAAGTCATCATTGGAATGTTATTTTGTAAAAATATGCTGATGCCTCAGTACTCCATTTGAAAAGGCCTGGTTGTTCAAACTGGAAACCAAGGGGCATGGGCTGGGTCCAGCAGGCCTCAGAGCTGAAAGCCCACAGGATTTAGCTAGTGTCCCAATGTGTACTCGGAACCCCAGAAGAGCTGACTTCTTTATTATCAGGGCCGGGGATGTTACTATGGTCACATTTTTGAAGGGTGTGGGGGATTGTGAGTTTCCTGTGTTTCTTTGTTCCTGTCACATGAGTGTCTTGTGGAAGTTTGGGGATTTTGTTTTCTCTCTCACCATGAGGCTTTTAACCCATTTATCAAACTAAACTGACTTGTACCAGGCTCAGTCTTCTAGAAAACAGACAAAAATGACTAGTCATGATAAAAATCTGAGCTGTGAAACAGCTCAATGACAGAGTAAAATAAATGCTTCCAGGTAAGAAATAAGTTCCAGGAACACACATAGCTCTGAGGGAAATACACATTAATGGAGATCATCATAAAATTTTACAACAAATATATCAGAAACGAATCTACTTCCGTCATTTTATAGATGGAGAAACTGAGGCCAAGAGAGCGAGAGAGATAACAACTTACTCAAGATCACACAAAAAGCTGTTTACATATCCAGTGAATAAATGAGGTATCCTCCCTCCCAGACTAGGCTTTTCCAAAACGCCATCCTGCTGGGAGATGCCCAGATAAAAATAAAAATAAAATATGACCATGATTCATTTAGCCTTGACCAGTTGCACTACTAGCATTTGATATCAAGCACAGTTTTCAAAATAGAGGACCGATCCTGTTTAAAACGCAGGAGATGGGCTTACTGGTGACATGGCATGAGAAAATGGCAAAGGGGACCGGGATGCATGCCCAGGTAGGATGCTGTTTCAAGGTCAGGTAAGAGTGAAAGAAGGCTGCTCAAGCATGGGTGTGAGAGACGGGGTCAGATTTGCATTACTGAACAATGGTTTCCAACCTTGGCTATAAGTTAGAATGATCCAAGAAGATTTTAATATGATACTGATACCCAGACTCCACCCCTCCCCCAGTAACTTAATTGATCAGCAATGGGGTCCAGAAGCTGTTATGATTGAAAACTTTCGTGGTTGAGTGGACATGCTTCAATAGTCCAAGTGAGAGATGATGAAGGGAAGTACTGGCATGATAATGGTTAGAATACGCAGTGGAGACAGCTGTAGGGGAGAGATATGCAAGATATATATATGATTCAGTGGAGCATAGGGATTAGTTGGGTAAGGGGTGAGGGAAGGGGAAGTTTCTGGCTTTGGTGGCTGGGCAGTTGATGGGTCTATTCTCGGGCTGTAGGGAACATGGGATTCTAGGCCGGTTTGATGGGACAGTGATAAATTCACGTTTAGACTTGCTGATTTTGAGATGCCTGTGAAGCATCCGGAGAGAGTTTAGAGCAGCTGATTGTATGAAGGCACCTGGAGCTCAGATAGTCCTGCCTTGGAGATCGCTGCGTGTTAATACCTAAGAACTCTACTTGTATTCAAGGCAAGAAATGAATCTTCCAGCCAGAAGAAGGGCAGCAACAAGATCATGGAAAGTCCTGGAAACCTGAGCGTACACACTGCCACCCCTCCTCTCCCTCTGTCAGATGACAGCTCTTGGACACACCATACCCCACTCTAGGCGTCTTTCCACCCCAGAAAAGGGGTGCATGTCAGGTTGCTAGAAACATGCCATTTTTCATCAGTGAGGACTTTTCCTATCCTAGAGATCTGAGTGTGTAGAGAAGGGTGGGGAGAGTGAAGGGAGACAGCAGGGGAGTAGGCAGTGGGAAGGGGGGTGCAGGGAATCTCCGTGAAACATTCCATTGTATGTAGCTGGCTCTGGAGGGAAGGAGAAATAGATACCAGTAGCAGAAACATCAGGGACCAGAAAAAGATACAAGCAGAGCCTCAGATAGTAGTCTCACTAAAAAGTTAAGCAAACAACTCAGTCTTACGTCATGCCCCAGATATCACCAACTATGACTGAGGCCAGACCACAAGTGGGGGCCTCCCCAAGGCTCTGGTCACCCTCCCTCACTCTGCAGAGAGGCTGTCCTGTTTAGTGTGGGGTGTGTGGCTTTGGATCAGAACAGGGAAGCCAGCTCAGGCAACGTCTTCTGCGTCCTTTGGGTAGAAGAGGTAGCCACTTACTAGGAAAGGCACAAGGCTTTGCAATTCAACTTCCCTGTGCATGGCTTCAAGAGACAAAGGTCCCTGATGATACCTGACCTCCACACATCCCAGATGAAAGTTTACAAAAAGGCTCCCAAGGGGGCTTCCCTGGTGGCACAGTGGTTGAGAGTCCACTTGCCGATGCAGGGGACACGGGTTCGTGCCCCGGTCTGGGAGGATCCCACATGCCGCAGAGCGGCTGGGTCCGTAAGCCATGGCCGCTGAGCCTGCGTGTCCAGAGCCTGCGCTTCGCAAAGCCAAGGAATGAGGTTTTCCCCAAGCTCAGAGTCCCTTTGAAATGTATTCCGGATCTTAGGTTCAGATTTGACCACATACAAGCACCATGCAGGGCACCTGACATATGTTTTCCTACTTAATCCCTATAAAAACTTTGCCAAGGTTTTGTCATCTACCTTGACTATGGTAACCTAAGCAATCAATGGTGAATATGGCCTGTCTAGATCACTCCTGGTCACCATCCACTGCTTCTATAAATACATGGACACATCTATAGACTGACACATTTCCGGGACTGGGAAGGCAGCCTGCCCTGATTCAAGTGTTACCTTGACCTTATTAAGGGATATTTGTTTGTTTGTCAAGGGATGTAAAAATTAATACACCAACTATTAGGAACCCCAAATCTTAAGTTTGAGCTTTACTGTTCACTGGTCTTGTAATTAACAAAGTATGCAATGCACTCTTTGAATAGCAGTTTTCTGTTATAGTAGGGATAACAATACCAAACTTATGAATATTTTTTTTTTAGATTAAGCATTTAAAATTTTCCCAATAGGGTAAATTTGCCGCCTTGGTCTCACCGTCATTTACGTCAACTAGGGAAGGAAGAAACCACCCAAATATTGGACTCTAGCCCAAAACTACATATTACCTTTATGCTGGTTTTGATGAGATATACTTGGAGTCATTACATTCGGGTAACTTTAAGCTTTAACAATCTAAGTCAATAGTACCTTTAACTAGTACAATGGAAAATAAGATTATCCTTCTAAAATTGAGCCTTGAGGATGATTTGGCATGCCTTTCCACGCACGTCTTCTCCCTGAGCTGAGATCAGCAAAAAATGCCAAACAATGAGCCCAATAGGTTGTATTGGTGAGACATACGGGCTTTGGCAAGGCAGGAAAAAACACCCAATAATTCCAAATTTGACTAAGAGTTGTTTCTTCTGCTTAGGTCCAATGACAACTGGGAAAGCCCAATGGTCCAGTGTCCGCTGCTCTAACCTACTGCTGGTCTCCTCACATGGACCCAGCTGCTTAATTGAGAATATCATTTCTCTTAGAGCTCCATATTTCATCTCAATCTGGTCTAGATATTTTGTAATAACAAGAATATTTAGACATAGGGACAGCCCATATTTGATCTTAAAAGGTGCATGGTTTTTAAAACCAGACTTTTCTGCATCTGGGTCAGGAAAGGCAGAGTGAAGCTGGTTTGGAGCCAAGATCTGTTTCCCCCACTGACTCACAGTGTGGGCACTCTTAAAGCGCAGTGAACTGTCCGCTGCAGAGAACAATGTTCCCCTTGTGAAGATCGCTGCATTCCAGAGCCTGGGCTTCCTCCACAACAGGGCTCAGCGTGCCCGGGTGAGGAGGCTGAAGCATTCGTGCAAGTGAGACTGTGCATTCCACTGTTTTCTGTAGCTCCTCTCCCTTCCTGTCTGAAGGAGTCTAATTGGATGCAGCTGGACCATCCCAGCTCTCTGCACTTGCATGCTTGAGAAAAAGGTGTGGGAAAAGCAGTTCCCACTGTACTCTGAGCCCACAGGCCACCGGAGACCCCTGAGATAAGGGCTCAGACTCTCACTCATGTCACTGCATGTGTTTTCCAACTGCCAAGACCTGGCTGCACAAAACTGAAGTCACTCTTTAAGAATGCTTGCAGATTAAATTTATCTTCAGCTTGAAACACTGGGAATAAAAATTAATAAGAAGAAAAGTAATAATTTGTAGCATTACTTACTTCCCCAAATAATTTCCCTGGTGTTATCGGTTGATCGACTACATTAATTTTGTTCTGAAAATGAAATGGTTTTTGACTAGGGTACAAAATAAAGATAGGTAGCATGATGAAAAGAGCATGATTTGGGTTCAAAATCCAGCCTAGTGAATTACCAACTGTGTGACCTTGGGCAAGTCACTTAAAACTTACCTGAATCTCTGTTTCCTCAGGTTACAAATGAGCATATGTGAAAGCACATTTCCAATGGATACAAGGAATTATAAAAAGTGTGATCAGATAGTAATAAAATTAGACTTCTTTCATTGTTTTACTTTTTTTTTTTGAAAGAGCAGAAGGTATATATCTACATGAATGTATTTTCTTCCAAGAGTTTGTGGAAAGCTTATTCTTATGGTGTAGTAATCCTCAGAACACTTTTGGCTCCCAAACCGGAGATTGATAGAGTGCTTACTTGTGAAACACTTGACTTTGTATGACATGATTTTATAGTCACATCCTTTTGTACCTATTTATTTTTATCCCCGTTGATAAGTCACTCCATTTATTTCCTTGCCTTGTCTTTGAATACTTCTTGGCTCTCTGCAAAAATCAAATCCATTCTCAAAGTTCAAAGATTTGACTTCAGTGAAGAAATCCTTAAGTCTGTTCATCCATGTCTTAAATCAATCCTTTGCATATTGTGAGCAATAACCATGTACAGGTTTTACCTTTCCCCATGGGCTGCTTTGTAAGAGAGAGAATTTACATTAATTGGATGCTTACTGCACACCATGCTCTTTCTATGTAGGTGAAGCTCATGCACATCTGATTTTATCTTCACAATAGTATTGCAAGATAGATAACATTATCTCTAAAGATAAAGACTCTGAAACATAGATATTTTAACTTGTTTTCACCTACCTGATAGACAGGGGAGCTAGAATTAGACCTCAATTTCCTCCATGTCCAAAGTCTATGTCCTTTTCCAACCGGACTAGACTTCTTCTTCATCCATGAAGATATGCACACTAAATAACCAGCCTCATCATTTTACAGTCACACTTTCTTCCCTTATTTGTTCATTCAACCATATTTGTTAAGTACCTTTTGCGAATATGGTCCTGATGGGGACCCATGAGAGATCCACTCAGACTCCCTTGGCTCTGTATGTCCAAAATATTCCATTTCCCCAGTGACTCAAAGTACCACAATAACATGACATGTTTAATAATTGTTAGAAATGAATATGATACAAAATTAATTCTTTACATGCCACAACTCAATAATGCTTTGTCCTCAGAACAACCATAAGTATACTTTAGTTGGATTCAGATAAGATTAAAAAGGAGGTCTAGAATAGAAATATATATATATATATATGTATGTATACATACACATATATATATTGAATTATATTTGTCTTCTGGCTTTTATTATACTGTTGGAGATATAATTCTGTGGATCAAAAGTAACACAATTCATCTCCGACATTGAGCCAAGCTATAACAACAGAACTAGCTTTAGCTTCCCACTTGAAAAAAAAAGTCAAACTAACAAAAAATAAGAGGCAATGGTCTTCAAGGCACTGAGCATCGGGCAACTAAAGACAATGATCCATGAGAGACAGAAAACAAAGGAGGTAAGCCCTACAATTTTTCCAGTTCACCACCTTGAGATAGTTTGCAGACTATGCTGCAGGAAGAAGGAACCTAGGCAGAATGTGGTGAACTTCTTGGGCAGGGAAACAAAGATGAGATTTCAGAGAAACCAAGGAAGTCAGGATTTGTAGGACAGAGTACTGAAGAGGAAGATATGAAGAGAGAGAGAATCCTGGAGAAATGCAAAGGAGGTTCTTTAAGTTTTCACCAGAATATTGATCCAGACAAGCACATGAGTAAACTACCCAAGACTGGAGAAAGAACCATCCAAAGAATTAACAGAAACAGGGCTCAGCACTTACACATGGCTGGAAATAGTACCTGTTTCCACCAGCCAGATTGGAAAAACTCAGTGTACGCTGGGCTTTGGGTAGAATACTGAGGAAATTCATGGCTCAGTAATGGAGAGTAAGCCCTAAATTTCTCTGGATGTGCCTAATGAATGACAAAAACAAGACTCTGAAGGATCAAACTTTTCCCAAATAATTGCATCACAGAATAAACTCAAGAATGTTTACAAGAGTGTAAAAAAAAAAAAGTATCTAACAAGGTAGTATTTATAATGTTTTCCATCCAATAAAAAATTCTGACCCAGAACTAATACAAAGGTTAAAATTAGCAAACAAAGACATTAAAATAGTTATTATAAATGTATTTCAAGTATTCACAAAGTTAGAGACATGAAAGAATTTTTAAAAGCCAAATTGAACTCCTAGAGAGAAAAATGATAACACTGGATAGGATTAATGTCATATTAGACACTTCAGAAGAAAAGATAGTGAACCTAAAGGCATAGAAATAGAAGCAACTAAAACAAACCACTGGTAGAATAATAATTTAAAAACTAAAAAGAATAGAACATTAATGAGCTGTAGGAAACTTTAAGCAACTCAATATATACTTTGTAGTCCCTGAATTAGAGAAGAAAGCAAAGGGAACAGAAAAAATATTTGAAAGACAATGGGCAAAATTATTTTTCATTTGATGAAGCTATAAACCTACAGATCTAAGAAATATGAAGAAAACTACACCAAGGCACAAAACTCAAATTGCTCAAAACCAGCAATAAAGACAAGCTCTTAAAAACAACCAGGAAAAAAAAATAGACACATTTTATACAAAGGAACAAAGATAAGAGTGACAGAGACGTCTAAGCAGAAACAGAGCAAGCAAGGAGACAGGATAGGAATATCTTAAAAATACTGATAGAAACAAAATGTCAACCTTGAATTCTATACCCAGCAAAAATATCTTTCAAAAACCAAAAGTGAAATAAAGACATTTTTGGAAAAGCAAAAGCTGAAAGCCTCATCACCAGCAGACACACACTCTAAAAATGTTAAGGGAAGTCTTTCAGGCTTCCTTTCAATCTTTTAGGAAAATAATATCAAATGGAAATATGAGTCTAGGCAGAGGAAAAAAGAGCAATAGAAATGCTTACTACCTGGGAAATAGATGGCTTTTTAATTATGGAAATCACTTTCCATGATAACTGACTGTAAATAAAAATAATAACATACAGAATAACATGTATAAGTAAAATGTATGACAACAATAGCATGAAGTCTGAGAGAGGAGGAATGGAAACATATTGTGTTAAGGTTCTTATACCATATTCAAAGTGGCACAGTATCACTTATAGGTAGATTGTGATAAGTTAAAGGTGTACTTTTAAATTCTATAGCAACCACTAAAATAACAAAGCAGAGAGTTATAGCTGAAAAGCCAAGAGAGAAGATAAAATGGAATTATGAAAAAATGCACAATTAATCCAAAGTGAAAACAAAAAAGAAGAAAATGGGAGCAAAGGACAGTTGGAATTCTTTTTTTTTTTAATTTTAAATAGCAAGATGATAGACTTAAACCTAAACACATAAACACATTAAATTTAAATAGTCTAGAAATCTCAATTAAAAGGTAGACGTTGTCATAGTTTACAAAAAAGAAATATTCAGCTATATGCTGCTTACAGAAACACACTTTAAATATAAAGATACAAATAGGTTGAATGTAAAAGGATATAAGAAGATACAAATACTAACACTACTCAAAATAAAGCTATACTGGCTATATTAATATCAAAAATATACATTTTAAAGGAAAAAATATTACTGGGAATAAATGAAATAATTTCATAATGATAATGATAAAGTACATGGAAGTCTTATAGACTGAAAACTAAATACATTGCATAGAAAAATTAAAGGTGACCTAAAAATTGGAGAGATATACCCTGTCCCTGGGTCAGAAGACTCAGTATCATTAAGATGTAAATTATCCCCAAATTAACCTATCAATTCAATGCAATACCAATCAAAACTTCAACAGACATTTTAGTAGTAATCAATACATTGATTCTAAAATTCATGTGAAATTATACAGGATCTAAAACAGCCAATGTAAGTTTGAAAAAGAATAACAAAGTTGGAAGACTGTCACTCCCTGATTTTGACTTATTATAAAACTGCAGTGTGGTATTAGTACAAGTATAGAAAAGTATAGATCAATAGAACAGAATAGAGTCCGGAAATTGACCCATAGGTATTTGGATAATGGATTTTTAACAAAGATGCAAAAGCAATTCAATGGAAAAGGAATAGTCTTTTCAATAAATGATGCTGCAACAATTTGATATCCATAGGCAAAAATAAACTGAAATCCATGTCTTGCACCATATGCAAAAATAACTCAAAACAGATGATCAACTTACAGGTAGAAATTAAAACTATAAAACTTCTTGTAGAAAACCTTTGTGAGCTTTTGTTAGGCAAAGATACGACACTAGAAACAGGATCCACAAAAGAACAAACTGATAAGTTGAACTTCATCCAAATTAAAAACCTTTGCTCTTTGAAAGACTTAGAGAATGAAAAGAAAGACCCAAGAAAAGGGAAAAAAATATTTAAAAATCATACACCTGACAAAAGACTTGTATCCAGAATACATAACAAATCTTCAAAACTTGATAACAAAAAACAAAGGATCCAAAAACAGCAAAACAAAAACTGAGAAAACTATTTGAAGATGCATGTCACTAAAGAAGATATAAGCACATGGAAAATAAGGACATGAAAAGAATCTCTATACTATTAATCATTAGGGAAATGCAAATGAAAACCACAGTGAGGCACCACTACACACCTGTTAGAATTGCTAAAATTAAAAAGAATGACCTTACCAAGTGCTGGTGAGGATATGGGACCCGCATACACTGCTGGTGTGGTGTAAAATGGTGGAACCACTTTAAGAACTAGGTTCTTAAAAAGTTGAACTTGCATCTACCATATGACCCATTCTATCCCTATTTATCTACCCAAGAGAAAGTAAAGCACGTGCTCATGAAAAGATTTGTTCAAAAATGTTCATAGCAGCTTTAATTGTAATAGACCAAACCTGGAAATAACTCAAATGCCAATAGCAGGTGAATGAATAAACAAACCTAGTATACTCATACAATGGCATAAGAGGAACCAAAATATTGCTGTACAATGAATGAATCTGAAAATAATCATGCTGAGTGAAAGAAGGCAGACTACAGAGCACATACTGTATGATTCCATTTAGATAAAATTCAAAAAAATGTAACAATGTATAGTGAGAGGAAGCACATCAATGTGGAGGGGAGAGGTACAAAGAGGTGCAGTGCAGGAAAGAGAGATTACAAAGGGGCATGAGGAAACTTCTAGGTGATGGATATTTTCATTATCTTGATTGTGGTGATGGTTTCACCAGATACACACACACACACACACACACACACACACACACACACACACGCCAGAACTTATCAATTCTGCGTTTTAACTATGTTTAGCTTATTGTAAATAAAAATAATTAGTATGGTTTTTACGAACAAATGCAATCCATCTTTTAAAAATCACATTTCCAGTAGACTCAGAAAACAATTTTCTAATGAAATATTGATTCAATTGTTCAAAATAAGCCACAGGATATGAATGTTAAACAGCTCTGCTAGTTCTAGTTGGCAGAAAGCGAGACAGCCTGAAGGAAAAGCAATGACAGCTTCGCTGAACAGAACTCAGCAGAGCAAAAAGTCCCTCCAGACCTAACAGTGTCCCTCAGAACAGTTTTACAGTGGGAGGAAAGGCAGCTCTTTCTAGTGCCTTGGTGTGTATTCCTTAGCACTTGTAAGGCCCACTATCTTCCAGAAATGCACGGGAGGAACTGACCTGAGGGTAGATGGGCATGTGGGGAAGCTGCAGAAAGAGAAAAGCTCTCACAAACCCAACCATAAAGTCAACACAGAGAAAAGGAGAGGGAAAGTTACGCCTCCCCAGCCACACAGTTCCGTCGTCCCCATGGAATGTGCAGAAGAGATTCGAGGGGTGACAGTGCGATGGGGCACTTAGCCCTGAAAGGCTGGGAGTCCCGGAATCCTTACGTGATTAACCCCACAGCCGTGTCAGAAGTAAAGCCCAATCCTGGCCCTCATTCCTCTCCTGTGTCCTTGCACAGCCCTCTGCAGGGCAAGAGGCAGCACAA
Organism: Grampus griseus; assembly: GCF_964374135.1. Taxonomy (NCBI): domain Eukaryota; kingdom Metazoa; phylum Chordata; class Mammalia; order Artiodactyla; family Delphinidae; genus Grampus; species Grampus griseus. The sequence goes on from NC_139009.1 coordinate 8,869,385, forward strand.
AGCCTTGTGGAGCAGGGACCCGAGGCTGGCCCCAGAGCACCCGCGTCCTATGCTTTCATGACTTCCCACCTTCTGTTTCTTGACTCTCCTTCTAGTTTGCTGTTTCCTTCTCTCTCTTCTCGCTCTCATTCCTCACATTTCCTCCTTCCTTTCAATCTCCTTCAAATGATATCTGAACAAAGCAGGAAATACATCAATGAGGTATGTGAAGAACACTTTTTCAGCAAATATTTACTAAGGAGCTTCGATGTCCCAGAAACTGTGGTGGGCACTCGGGTGAGCAAGTGAAGAATGAACAACTCACTGTGAAACCAAAGGGATCAATGGGAAATGATGCATTGCAAATGGTCCACATATGTGCAAAGCACATGTAAATCAATGACGGTGGCAGCCCTGGGAAAGGACAGCCTGCCTTGCCCCCGCCCCCTGCTCCAAATAGTCAGGGAAGAAGAAACATTTGAGCATTTGAAGAAAGAGTAGGGATGTGTCAGTCCAACAAGAAGCGGGTGGCCAGAAAAATGGCTGCATTTCATGCAGCAATGCAAGTGCAAAAGCAAATAGTGGAAACGGGAAGTTTCTATGATTACCAGGCAGAAATCCAGTAGAGTTAGAATTAATGAATTTTTGGCCAAAGAGGCTCTCCAGATACTGGTTAAATACTTCCTAGATCTAGGCCTGTGCAAGCTGCTAGCTTAGGACCATTAATTTTTTTTTTCTCTGTAAAATGGGGAGTTTGACTAAATTATCACTAACCCTGGCTTTAATTCTGTTTTCACATGACACTCACACATGTTGGCAGTAGCGTCTCTGGTCTCTCCTTGTACGTGTGTGCACCTGTCGGCCTGACACATTCGTTGTATCTTTTAAGAGTATGCGTGATAAACCATCTCTCACATAAATAGAATCCACAAGCAAACCTCTTCTTTGAAGCCAGAGCAGGTTTTGGCCCAAAGCCTGGTCTTTAGATATAGTCAAGGACAAAGAGGAGTGACCTAAAAGCAGTGCAGTCAAAGGAGATAATAGCTTTGACATCCGCACAAGTCTGCCAGCACTGTTACATGCTACTCACAACGCAACAGGCATATAGTATAGGTAACTGCTCACTCCGTGTGTCCTCCATCACCCTTGTTTTCAGGGAGGATAACAGGATAATAGAAGATTCAGCAGAAGACCTGCAAAGGACCGTATACGAGGCAAGAACATTCTGTCTGGTTTGTGCCTACTTCTACTGACCCATTCTGCGACCCCAAGCCCCCAGCCTGCCCTGCTATAATGCAGAATTGCACATGTTAGAATTAGGAGTTCCAAAATCCCATATTACAAAGAGAAACCTTCTTAGGAGGCCTAAGAAATGGATTCCAGACTGAGTCATGCAACAAACTGTAGCCCTTCAGTATAACTCTGGGCTTATTCTAGGAATCAATGTGAAAGAGATTAAAAAGCATGGGTCTGGCTTCCCTGGTGGTGCAGTGGTTGAGAGTCCGCCTGCCGATGCAGGGGACACGGGTTCGTGCCCCAGTCTGGGAAGATCCCACATGCCGCGGAGCGGCTGGGCCCGTGAGCCATGGCCGCTGAGCCTGTGCGTCCGGAGCCTGTGCTCCGCAACGGGAGAGGCCACAACAGTGAGAGGCCCGCGTACCGCAAAAAAAAAAAAAAAAGCATGGATCATGGTACCAGTCAGACCCAGGCTAGAAATCCAGTTCTTCCCTTTCCTGGCTGCACAGTGCTTAGCAGGATGGTTGCTTTCTCTGTATTTCCTTTTCAAGTGGGAATAATAACATGTAGTGCCAAGGATTGCTGAAAGGATTGGGGTTAATGCCTGTGAAGGGCTTGGCATGGTGCCTGGGAGGTAGTAAGCGCTCACTGAGTCCAGGATAATATATACACTGCATGAGGCCTCATCTGTGTCTTTCTGGTGACATATAATAAAGGCATATTTCTGGTGGAGGTGGGGCTATGAAGTTAATATAGGTGGAAAGTGAAATATGGTCCAACTGTCCTTGAAAATCCCTTAAAAAGATTCCACGGTAGAGACCAGCATATTCTCACTCGAACACAACCATGTGGCTTTCTTTTCCAACCCAGCAATGTAACAGATCACCTTTTATTTGGTTGCCCACCAGATAAAGTAATTGGTTTCTGTTTAGAGACAATATTCTACCCAGGTTGGAAAGAGTTGTATAGTTCAGGCAGCTGGCAAAAGAAATAGCAGATGCTTTGTTTCTTCCTCTGCCTAAAAAAGATAATAACAGCAATGCAATCTTAGGTGTCTGCCCTCTCCACGACATTTTCACGAGGGTTGAATAAGAAAATGCAGGGCGGGGGGAAACTATATTTGGCTGTAAGATACTTATAAGTTAAAAATACTAAATAGATCTGTCTTCATGCAGTTGACAGTAAAGCACTCCAGAAATTCCTGACTCCAATCAAGAAAACTGAAATAAAGAAGATTTAAAATGTCATGGGTGATACCAGTCACCTCTAGTTGCAGTCTGAATTTAGTACTGGAAATAGAAGGTCAGGGGGATTTAGAGATGCCTGGCCTGATCGTAGATAGCCAAGTGTGATTTTGCCTAAGGAAAAACTGAACTATTGTATTGATTCTTACTCTATGGGCAGAATGGAGAGGTATCTGCCTGGAGGTCAGACCAAAGAGAATCCAAGAGCAAGGTGAAGTTAGTGTTAACACAACTTCTCTCTAGATGCTGAGAAACTTAAAGAGCTTTTCCTATCTCTTGAAGCTACCATTTTCCAACAGGTCTAATGTGCATTTTTAAAAACGCATATCAGCTCTAAAATCCAGATGCATCTGAAGTGAGAGAGACTTAAAATTATTGTCAGCAAGGCAGTATTAATATTGTAATTATCACTGACTGTGCATTCATGAACTTGGACTTGGCTACTCATATTGTTTTCGCTTCGGTGTCTAAAACATTATAAAATAGCTTTCTCAATAAGTTTAAGATAAAAATGCAAGGTGGTAAAGAAACGTATCATCACTTGGTGACAGCGTTCTTGTCCTCTTCCTCCTTCGCCATCTCCCTCCTCCTCCTGCTTCTTGGGATGAAACACAGTTATCCTACAGAAGAGATGTCGCTGAATTACACTCAGGTTTTTGTTGTTGTTGTTGTGTTTTGGTGGTACGCGGGCCTCTCACTGCTGTGGCCTCTCCCACTGCGGAGCACAGGCTCCGGATGCCCAGGTTCAGCGGCCATGGCTCACGGGCCCAGCTGCTCCGCGGCATGTGGGATCTTCCTGGACCGGGGCACGAACCCGTGTCCCCTGCATCGGCAGGCGGACTCTCAGCCACTGCGCCACCAGGGAAGCCCTACACTCAGTTTTAAGATTCTTCCTTTTCCCGCTCGTCCTGGTTCTAGACTTATGGAACCACTTCTAATTATAACTTAGCTTCCCAAATACCTGTCACTAAAAGGGGAGACTAGACATACATTAGACATGAGTATCCTGTGAAAGGTATCCTTCCTTGTACATCAGTAATAATAAGGTCTGGTTTTTCCCTTCCATTGCCTGAAGTTTTGACGGGCAGGTTGAGAACCCCGGAGTCTCATCACTTAAGGGCGCTTTGGCAAAACACAGACTCTCAACCAGAAAATCTGTAAGGAAGATGCCAAACCATGGTGATCTCATCCCATTTCTGTCCTTTTTCAAGGCTCTGCCTGGGCAGCCAGCCTGGCTCCTCTAGGACATTGCTGTCCTCTCTCTCTCTCCCCACACACCTCTGTCTTAACACTTAGTGCAGCCTCTTGCGTTAATCTCCCTTACGTGTCAGTCCTGCCATTTGCCTCCACATCGAATCTTGCCCTCTCCTTCCCCTGATTTGTGTGGCAGGAAGGCTGACCCCATTCAGGCTCCATTTCCCGGGTCCTTGTTCAGATGCTTCAGCTTGGATTCTGTCAGTGTGAGGGAATGACAAGCCATGGGAGGGGGAGAAAAAGGGCAAAGCCAGAACTTTGTCTCCTTCTGTGCTTTGTCTCAGAGGGTGTTCCCGGCAGCAGCTCACTCTGCTCCGTATCCAGCTCCCCCAGGCAAGTTTATGGTTTCAGCTTGTGCCCCCTGACTCTGGTCACTCCACCTCCTCCCTTTCTCTTTCCAGCTAAGAGGTGGGAGCTTTTCACTGCTGTTTCCAATTTCTGTATTGCCCCTCCCCTCTCTGCTTTTCACCCCTGCATAATCCACTTCCTATAACACCCCGACCGGCTTGTTTCCCTGCTTGGACCATGACTCATACCTACAGGTCTGTATCCCTAACAGGATTATGAGCTGCTGGAAGTCAAGAACCCCACTGCACATCTCTGCACCCTTACATTTGAGTGGGTACTTGATAACTCATTGTCCAATTGAATTGGAACTGTGTCACATGAAATCTAAGCTGACAAAACTGATAGCCCTGAGATGTCATTGTTCTTGTGCTGCGCAGCTTGTGGGATCTTCTCCCACCAGGGATTGAACCCGGGCCATGGCAGTGAAAGCCTGGAATCCTAACCACTAGACCACCAGAGAACTCTCGTTGTTCATTTTAAATGGAAAAATGTGTTACTATAGTTAAAATATGACTTGATTTAAGGAAATCACATGTTCATGTCCTTTCTGGGATCACAGGTACCTGTAAAATCATTTCCTTTGAAAAACTCACTGAACATTAACTGAGCACCTATTAGGCAACTTAAGGAGACGATTTATAGCTCTCACCACTAAGTTCTGTGGTGTGTAGTACTCGTCCCATTTAACAGATGATGAAATTGCTTTACAGAGACGTTGAGTAACCACTCCAAGTTCACACACTTGGCTTGTAACTTAGTCAACATGTACTCCAGTAATGCTCAAACTCTAAGCACTGTAAGAATCAAATATTTGTAAAAGAAAAAGGAAAAAAAAAAAAAAAAGCAAGGCCCAAAGTTCATACCTAGAGAATCTAATTTAGCAGGTCAGGGTGTGGCCCATTTTTAACATGCACAGTGTAATTATTCATTTATAACATCCCTGCCTGATTCTGATGCATCCTCAATCACACCTTGAGAAAGACTGAGCTAGAACATAAGGAAAATATATCTGTGTTAATTTAGTTCACTGACACACTCCCCAAATCCTAGCCAACGGCCTGGTACTTAGGCAATGATCAATAAATTATGGTAGCATTAATAAATGAATGAATAACTTAACCATTTCTGCCTGAATTCAAATCCTGAATATTTTCTGTTACCTTTCACCAGCTTCTATTTTAGACATCATGCCAAAGCTTATTCATTTATTAACTCATGCAGTGAACATTGGCTTAACCCAACCACTCTGTTGCCTCCTCTTACTGAAATTTGTATTATTTTCCTTATTTTTTAAGGGGGGAAACTAAAGCCCAGAGAGGTAAAATGGCTCGTACAGGATCACCCAGATCAGCCCAGTGATGACAGAACTAGAACTACTTATAATTTTTTATTTTCCTGCTGCTGTTCTAGACTGAGTCTGGAATATCCACACAATGATGGAATGGGTGCACTTGTTGACCACCTTCAACTACAAAACAATTTAGCATCATCTCATTTCCCCTCCATGATGGTAGCAAGGTTATTGAAAATTAAATATGTCAGTGATATGGCAAGCCATGCAGCCATGAAATGGTTGGGTCATTTAACCTAGCTTACCTCTTATCTGAGCCTGAAATTTCCATATTTGGAGGAAATCCATTTGTTTCTGGATTGTCCTTATTTTCCCAGAGTCATTTTTTAAGTATAACTATTTAATATGGAAAACCATTACTGTTCACTCTGGAGATAAAAAAAGGGAGGAGGCGGGAAGAACACTTGACGGATTAAATATTAGTTCAGCTGTAATCTAAGATCTCATTTTTATTCCTTTAACTGATAAACAGACCACTAAACCATGACAGGTTTGACTTTTGTTGAAGAACAAAAATATTTAAAATGACCACAACATTAAACCTTCCAAATATTTGCAGCAATATCTTTTTATAAACTCTAGTATTACTCTTGAATATTATCACATTTGACGTAATTATCCCTTGTAAATACCTCAAACTTGTAATGACATCCTTTCAAGAATTATTACTAATTATTGTACTTCACATGACAAATTAAACATGTTGTTTGACGTAATTACACTAAATAATTCAAAATGCTAATTATGCTTAGAAATAGCAATTAGCATATAATTAAAGAAAAAAAAACAACTGCTGGAAATTTCAATACAAATTCCAGTATCACAAGCTGGAATATTTTAGAAGATTTTAATAAAGATTGACTGATGTGACTTATAAAATTGTATCTTTAATCAGGAATGATGAAACATTTATAAAGGTTTTATAAGTCCTGGAAGAGACAATAAGAAAATCCAAGTGGAGGAAGACCTCGATGTTGTATGAAGGGCAAAGTCTATAGAGGTAGCCAGACTTGAGTATGAACTCTGACCTGGCCACCGTTAACTGGGTAACTCTAGTTTAGAGATTGAGTCTTTCTGAACATTTTTCCTCTGCCAATGGGGTTATATTTGCCTCCAGGCCTGATGTAGAAATCAATCTTGAAGAGATTTTAGCACTCCTAGGTTCATTGCAGCACTATTCACAAGAGCCAAGGCATGGAAACAACCTAAGAGTCCATCAAAGGATGAATGGATAAAGAAAATGTGGAATATACACACAGTGGCCAGAAAGAGGAAGGAAATTCTGCCATTTGCAACAACATGAGGACACTGCACCAGGTGAAATAAGACAGTCGTCGAAAGACAAACGTGGCATCATTCCACGTCTATCAAGTCTAAAATAGTCAAATGCATAGAATTAAAGAATGGAATGGTGGTTGCCAGGGGCTGGAGAGAGAGGAAAGTGAGGAGCAACTGATCAACATGCGTGAGGTTTCAGTTCAGTAAAATGAATGAGCTCTAGAGACCCACAGAACAAGAACAATGGTCAACCCATGGTCAACAACAATGTATTGTGCACCTAAAAACATGTTAAGAGGGTCGATCTCATGTTGTGCTCTTAGCAGAATAAAATAGTTTTTTCTTTTTTTTAAAGAATAGACTAAGGATATAAAATGCCTGACACAGCACATGACCCCTAGGACAGGCTCAGAAAAATTCAGGTTCCATATACACTACTCATTAAATGTAGAAATATGTTGGATGTGGTATCCTAGGCTACTTGGAGAAAAAAAAAAGGGAGGTACTGTAGAAGGTAGTTATCAAAAAAAAAATCAACAATCTGAAAAGGAGGGGAAATGATCTCTAATGTATAAGTTTGTGAGGATAAGATGAGGTGGTATTTGTAAAGATAACTACCAAAGTGCCCGGCACACAGTCAGCTCTTCATAAATGATAGTTTCTTTTCCCCTTTATAAAAACAGATTTTTTATTGAAGTATAGTTGATTACAATGCTGTGTTAATTTCTGCTGTGCAGCAAATTGATTCAGTTATACATATATATACCTTCTTTTTTACATTCTTTTCCATTATGGTTTATCACAGGCTATTGAATATAGTTCCCTGTGCTATACAGCAGGACCTCGTTGTTTATCCATCCTATATATAATAGTTTACATCTGTTAATCCCAAACTCCAAATACAACCCTTCCCCACTCCCCCCTTTAACCTGAGCCTGAAAAGTTTAGACCTGTCCAAAATGAATAAGTTGAGTGGAGATTTGAACCCAAGTCCGAGACTGATGTAGCCGCTTTGCATTACGTTGTTCTATCTTTAAGGGGGCAGGTCTGCCCCAGTCAAGACCCCTCCTTAGCTGGCTCTTCTGGGTGTGTCCCATCAGCCTCTGTCCAGGCTCCAGCTGCCCCGGCTGCTGCGCTTCAGAGACACCGCTCTGCTTGGCTCTCCTGGGGAATGTCAGGACTGGTGAGGTAGACACCACTTTTATTTGGACCTTGACAATTTTCTTCTTATTTGTAAAACACTGTGATAAAGTAACTTTGTGTCTAAGACAGACAGCTTATCAGACATCTCATCAGGGAAGAATAACTGTCAAGGTACTGATTTTTTTTTTTCAAGATAAAAAGACAGAGATGGACTCTTATTACCATGTAAATGAGCTGACTGGCAGGAACTTGCTCCCTGGGAAGGTTGGGGAAGGGCTTGACTACAGGGCTTTAGAGGTGGAGACTGCAGACACAGGTCTGTCAGCCAAGGAAGTGATTAAAGACTGGATCACTCATCCTACCCGATACCTTGAACTCCACAGTGCAACTGGGTTCCTGCAGCCAAAATGAGAGAAGAACCAAAAAACGTGGACACACAGTTTTTTTTAAAGCCCTACTGTATGCAAATAACTTTGCTAAGTACTTCATGGGGGAGAATAAGGTTATTACAATCATGTTGAAAAGACACATTTCCTTATAATTTTATCCTGGGGACTCAGGCATAAAGAACATGGTACAGACAAAGAATCAGGAGAAATGATTTAGGTACTAAGAAGGAGGGATGGTGATTTAATCTATTAATCATATATGTGTGTGTGTGTGTGTGTGTGTGTGTGTGTGTGTGTGTGTGTGTGTGTGTGTGTGTTAACAGTTCCCAGGCTTTAAGGAAGATGGGGGACTAGGGAGAAACCAATTCTGGAGACAAAGAGAATGAGACACCTGTCTCTGCCACTTACTAGCTGGGTGACCTGGGGAAATTTTCTTAACTTCTCTGAGTCTGAAGTTACTCGAATATAAAATGGGTGAGGATCACAGAGTTGTTAGAATCAAATGTGAAGGGTCTCCTTCCGCTGCTCCTCTTGTCCCCCCAAGTAGTCACATTGGGATGCCTTTCTGCAGGTCTCATTTTGCTCCTTTCCTCTAAACCACCATCATTTTTTCAGCAACCTAAGTGAATACACTTAGGATTAATTCTTCATCTATTTCAAGGGTATAGGGTCCCCACCTTTTCTGGGGTAAGTACATACTGCAAGAAACATCCCAATTACAGAAATGTTAGCTGTAGAGCATAGAATTTGGAGGCAGAAAACTCGGGTTTGAACATGGCTTTGCCAATTACATGGTGTGTAGTCTTGGAAACATCACTCAACTTTCCTGAGCTTGGGCTCCATCATTAGTAGAATATCAGACTGTTGTAGCACAGCGAGAGAGAGGAAACCCAGACATGGAGATAAAAGGTAGGAGAGATCACTCGATGAATCCAGTTGAGAACAAAGCCAGAGGCGACGGGGATGGAGACAAGATGACAGAAGCAAACAACAACAAAAACAACAAATTCTTAAAGAAGAGCAGATAAGACCATTCCACTGGCCAACGTGGAGACCTGGGCAGGGGAAGAAGTCAAGTGTGGTTGGCAGGTCTGCATGAACAGAGATAACAGGCAGATGGGAGGGAAGGGAGATGTTTGGAGACAGACACAGGGTTTCGGGGTGGATGTGCTGAATCATAATGCAGTGGGGTGTTCAGTTAATCATTTAGGCTGCCTTGGTGTTAAGGATGTAATTATGGATTGTCTTTGCATTGACGTGATAGCTGGAATGAGTTCTCCAGAGCAGAATGGTACAAAGAAAGGGGAGCACAGAGTTCTAGCAGCCATTGCAATGGGATGAGGCAAACTTGAAGCCAGTGAAAAGTGCAGAGAAGCAGGATTAGAGAAATATTACGAGACCAGCGTGGTGCATTGCCCTAAAGCCTAGAGATCAAAGCAGGGAAGCAGAGGATGATAAATATGGGGGGAGCGTTAGTGAAGAGAGAGACACTGTTAAGAGCAGTAGAGATATGGAGGAGAAGAGATGGAGGAAAGGTGCCTGCCCAGGCCATGGGGTATCCATGGCAGCCTTAAAGGGCTTTCTCTGTTCTGCCTTTGCCCTTGAAAGCAGTCCAATCAGCCAAGCTCTTCACACCCAGTAAAAACAAGAACAGCCCCTAAAGGCTTTGTATGATGGGTTTTCTATGAGCTTTTGTTCTCAAAACTGATCCATTTGCCTGATCATAAAAGAGGTAGAAAATGCCTACTTCAGACAACTGCTCGACATCTACTGCCCTAACCAATTTCCCATGTACTTTATAAGCCAAGTTGCCATTTTCTGCTCCTGTGCCCATTCTCCCCTGGTTTCTTAGTCTAGTGGGGATGGCACCTCCAGTTTCCTCGCATTCTGGCTTCTTCAGATTCACCTCCTGACGTTTTGTATCCTGGCTTTCCTTACTAGCTCCCGGGCAACAAAGCTCCAGCTGGTGCCTCTTTCGGGTCTGAGCTGGGAAGGTGGAAGATACACACCAATCTATCTTCAGTTCAGTACAGAATCCACGTACAGGAGGTTTAGGGATGAGTGTGAAGTGACGCTCAGAGGATATGTATGAACGCTGCAGTGTTCTGCTCCAGACAGAATGGCCAGGAGGAAAAGCATGGCACAGAAGCGGCAGCCTCTTTTAGAAATGCTGGCTTGTTTTGATTTGTGTTTTCTAAATTGGAGGAAACATGAGCGTGTTATAAGGTCAAAAAAAGAAAAATGTCAGAGGAAATAAAGAATTTAAATGTGTTAGAGAGCTGGAGAGAGAGTGAGTAGGCAGACGGCCTGGGAGAACATCAGCAGAGGAAGGTCTTAGAGGAGGAAACCCCATCTTGTATAAGGTAGTAAATGCCAATTATCCCCCAGGGATTGCTGACGGAAGAATGACAGGATGGGAGTAGAGAGGGAATTATTGGGATGCAGGAGGAAGTTAAGTTCCTCCAAGTTCAGCCTGGGAATCTGGGATGCATCAAATACAACAGCAGTGAGGAATAGTGGGAGGGCTGGAAGAAAGCAGAAAGTTTCTCCAACACTTTCAGCATTTATATCCGTTAGCATATTAAGTTAGATGCCTGTGCGTCTGGAGCCTGTGCTCCGCAACAAGAGAGGCCACGATAGTGAGAGGCCCGTGCGCTGTGATGAAGAGGGGCCCCTGCTTGCCACAACTAGAGAAAGCCCTCGCACAGAAACGAAGACCCAACACAGCAAAAATAAATTAATTAATTAATAAACTCCTACCCCCAACATCTTAAAAATAAAAGACATTGATTCAAAACATTTAGACAGCATGTTCCAATTGGTAGTCTGTTCTGGGCACTGGAAGTACATTGGTAAACATGCACACAATCTCTTGTCCTTGAGGGCTTCTCCAAATAATAAGGAAGACAAGTGTGTAAAATCAAATGCCGTTTAATGTGATAAGTGCTGTGATAAAAATAGAGTGCATGGCACAGTGAGTCCTAAAGGAAGGGTTACCTAATTCAGAATGAGAGAGGGTTTAGTCAGCACAGACTGTCATGTGATGATCACAAAGCAACCCTAAAATTTTAGCAGTTTTTACAATAAGCCTGAATTTCTTGCTCATTTCACATAATGATCACAGATTGATTTAGGGTTGATTCCACATCTTTATTCTGGAGTCCAGGCTAAAGAAGCAGCCCCTGCCTGGAACATGTGGATCAGAAGACAGAGAGGGCATGTGGTAAAATGTCATGATGGCTTAGAAGTGCTACTTGTCACTTCCTGTTACATTTCATTGGCCAAAGCAGGTCACATGGCCACGGGCTGGATTTGTTTAATGCACCACATAGAGGTGTCTAATAAGGAGTGACACTGAATATTTTAAAAAATAATAGAAACTACCACAGGGAAAATGCCCTTCATCAATTATGGTTGGAGCATAAAGTAAGACAGAGGGTTAGGAAGAAATGATATTAAGGCAGAAAATAGATAATAGGGAGTTTATATTACTAAGAAGCTTGGCCTTAATCCTATGAACAATCATGCAATTGGTAGGTTTTTGCCTGGGGGAGAGGGAAGTAGGGTAGTCAGATTTCCAGTTTAAACACATCATCTTGTCTATATTGTGGAAAATGGTTTGTAGGCAACACGCTGCTGGTAGGAGCAGAGGAAAAGAACACTCTTGAAGAGTTGGTGGAAATATGAACTCAGGCAGTGAGATGGGGATGGAGAGGAAAAGAGAGAAACGAGAGCTTGAACAGGCATGTGACTTTGACTGCACCTTATGTAGATTCGATCCACTCATAAGATGTACTTTTCTCCATGAAATGATACGTTAACACTAGTAAAATGTCTGCTTTATTTGCAAAATACAACAAAGGAGACACATAATACTTGGTGGCAGGTTCTATGTAGCCTTGCAGATCTGCGGGAGTCTTTGACTGTTTCATGGAAGCTCCTGAAGGTGCAGCATTGATGAGAGATGAGAAACCACAGCCAGATGTGCTCTGTGGTACAAAACCCACCAAAGGAGGGCCCATTTGTTTGCACAGCATGTCACAATTCACTAACTGGAGCTGTGGCAGTCATAGAGGCTTTGGAGGGAGATAGACCTGAAATTTAGTCTACAAGCCAGTAGACCCTCATCAATTTATGTCAGTTCCATGACCCAATTTTCTAATCTATAAGGAAAGAAGGGTGTAGGTATGAAAGTAGGGAAATAAAGAAGAAAGAAAGGTTGTATTAGAGTTCTCCAAAGGAACAGGCCAACATCAGAGAGAGAGAGAGAGAGATAAATTTAGTTTAAGGAACTGGCTTATGTGACTGTGGAGACTTGGCAGGTCCAAAATCTGACGGAGTGAGCTGGTATTCTGGAGACTGGAAAGAGTTGCAATTCAATTTCAAAGGCCATTTGTTGGCAGAATTTTTTCTTGTTCAGTGGAGGTCAGAGTTTTGTTCTATTCAGGCTTTCAACTGATTGGATGAGGCCCACCCACATTATGAAGAACAATGTGCTTTACTCCAAGTTCAACCACTTAAATGTTCATCTCATCGAAAGAAGAACATGTCACATAAACGTCACAGAAACATTTGACCAAGTGTTTGGGCTAATTTGACACATAAAATTAACCTTCATAGAAGGGGAAGGAGAAAGAGAAAGAGAAGAAAAAGAAAAAATTTTAAATGTGATGCTCTCTGTTAAAGGTCCAGGACCTGGTAGTAACTCATCAAATGATAGCTTATTTTAGTATCGTTATTATCATTACATTATTTTTATAATCCATGCTTATTTCACAGATAATGAGGCTGGGATTTGGAGATGTTAAATCTCCTGCCCAAAGACTTGCAGGCTCTTCCTTTCCTCTGTCCTGTTGAGGTCATTCAATCAATCATTGGACGCTCTTGGTCATTTTTCAGCCTCTGGTTCATTCTGAGATGGGCAGAATACTTAGGTTTTATATGTAACCGACTTAAGTCCCCATTCAGCAGGACTAATCAGAATGATCAACTGAGAGTACAATTGAATTCATTTGTAAATAACAGAAACAAAAACTGACCTAATTTACATTGTTGAGTCAGGCTCCAGAGCTCCCAGCTCTGCTTAAGGGGAGCTAAGCCTGCCAATGAGCTTTGTTTCATGTGGACATCATCAATTCATTTGCTGATTTAACAGGACATTATGAACATATACTATAATGTTATATGCCTAGCACAGGGCTTGACTTTGAAGGGACCTAGAAAAGTAGAGAACACAACGAGTACTGAGCTCTTACATTCCCCGCATACTATTGACATGTATGACCTAATTTTATTGTCATTTTATTTTAAGCTGGATTCAACTTTGCGAGATATGAGTCTTCCTGGTTTTGTTTGCTTGTTTGATGAGTAGGTTGTAAAAGAACAGGATGCTGCAGTCCTGTCTCATGATTACACTGATGAAAAGTGGAAACATGGGCATAAGAGTTAAATTGCTGTCCTGCACAAGCAGTGTGGAGTGGGAGTTGCAGACGGGTCAGAGTACCAAGCACCCAGGAGAGTGGTGAGAAGGGAGGGGGCGTGTGCAGCATTATATAGATCCATAAAGACAGGTTAATAAGAACTAGCCCCTATGGAGGGCCAGAGAGGTCCAGGGACGAGCCTGATTTATCCTGCTCATGAGTAGCAAAGCCAGAGCAGAACATTTGCAGACACCAATGTGATGTGCTCCCTCTGGCTCACACCCTAGCATCCCTCCCACCAGATGCAGCCCTGCCCTGCAGCTGTACCCTGAAGACAGCGGGGCAGTGCTGTGGCTAGAGAACAAGCTTTGAATCAGAAAGAATAAGCTTTTGAAAGAAAGAAAGCCTTGAGTCCCAGAGCCCTGCTGTACGTTTGCTGTGTGCTCTTAGGTAAGCGAATTGCCCATGCTCTAAAATGGGGATAAGCATCCCGACTTTGCAGAGCTTGCCCTAAGAAATGATTGCGTGACTGCAGATAATAAAGTGCTGAGCCCAGAGCCCAGCACATCCTAGATTTGGTACATTCTCATCCCAGTCATGTAGAGCACCCTTAGGGAGCTATGAAAATGAAATTTCTGCTTTATCAAGAATTCAGCTATTATTATCGCTCTCTCCGGGGAAAGCCATCCTCTTTTGACCTGAGATTGACAGAGAAGCCACTCTGAGAAGGACTGATTACAGAACACATCCAGTGGTGCCCCTCTCCGCCCACACACAGTTATTGGAGCTGTGCTGTGACTTGAAGCCAGCCTTGCCATGTGGCCCCAAACATATGGTACCTGTTGGCAATGGTTGCCCATAGCATCAATCAGCTGGGGGAGGGGAGCTGTGAGGATGGAAGTCACTCATAGTGTCCGTGTTTGATTTTGTCCATAAATTCTTTTGGTTTTTATGTGTATACATGTGAGGGAGGGTGTAGTTGAACGTGGGGGAAGCCCCATGGGGAGCAGTTGGAAGAGTACTTCCTGTCTGTGCTAATTGTAATGCATAACTTCTAAAAAAATAAAAATGTCCACCTGGGAAACTGCTTATGCCGTTGCTTTGCAAATATGTATGTAGGTAGCAAAGACCCCTGTTTCATTTCACTCCAAGTCATCCTACGCCTTTTCAGAGACTAGTTCTGTGATTCTCTGAGCCTTTGAGAAGGTAAACTTGGAGAGAAGCAAAGCTGAAATAAGGATGATACAAGAGGACATGAAATCACACAGAAATTTCCACCACAGGGAGACACAAATAAAGATGATAAAAACAGTTTCATGGGTGCTTGCAACGGGAGTTGGGAGGGTCTAGGGTTTACCTTCTCTACATAAAGAGAGCGAACAACGAGGGGCTTTGTGTCATCAGACCGTCATTCCTGAAAGCTTGTTGGGATTTACTAGGAACTTCTCTAGGTGGTACAGCTTCAGGCTAGTTGCCAGCCTGTCAGCATCTCAGGTCCCAGTACTTTCATCCTTTTCGATGGGCATAGCTCTTATCCTGCCAGGTTGCCACAGGATTCGCTGCAATGTACGAAGTTCCCAGCACAACGTGTGGCCGCCTGGCTTCTTTTGTTTGTTTTTGGTTTGTTTCTTAGGTTTGTGCATCCAGAAAAAAACAATTGCACCTTTTTTCCCCTCAGTAACGCACCCTATTTTTTTTTCTTTCTACTGCCTGGATTCTTGTGGCACTCAACAAATGCAAATTTTGTCCCTTTAAGGGACTGCGACATTGTGAAGGAGAAGTGTCAATGAGCTGAGAGTCAGAGAAATTTCCTGCCCATCTTTCTTGCCTGTTCTACACATGGCGTTCCCATCCGCTCCCTTCCAGACTTTGCCTCATCCTGGCTCCATGGGGATGCAGATGAATCTTTGTGCCTTCTGAGATGTCCTCTCCTGGTTTGTAAGTAGAGTTCACGGTGCCCACGCCTGTAGGCTGGATATTCCTGAGGATGGGGTGAGCTGACATGCACAGCTCACTGCCTGGTTCCCTTGTCAGGATGCAGCCTTCTCCACAGAAAAGCATGACATCACAAGGAAGAGTGGTTTGAGATTCCATGACTATGGGGGAAAAGTCTTGTGAATGTTATTGCTTTTCAACCTAAATAAAAACATCCTATGAAGGAAAAAGCTCAGTTCGCGTAGGAGAAAAGGGACTGCAGTGACTTTGGGGGATTGTGGGGAGAACAAGGAAGGGAAATCTGAGATGAGAGAGCAAAGCTGAAAAATGCTTCTGCCTAGAAATTTCCATTTCCTCCAGGACCCTAAAGAACTTGATCTGACCCCATTTTCCTTTGGGTTTGTTATTTTTAATAAAGGCCTTTTCTTTCTTATCAATTAATCTTTTTATTAGAAAGTTAAAGAAAAGTAAAAAGAAGACACTAGAAACATGCCACCATCTGGATATACATCTGAGCATACGTGTGTCTTCAAGTTTGTATCTCATGAGTATTTTCCCAAACATTAAATATTATTTGTCAATATCTTTGCCAATTTCTACATTTCTAGTGTAATTTAACATTTTTTTTTCATTTGTGTACAGAACCTTTGAATTTTCTTTGAAATTCCTCCTAATGTCTTCACTGTGTTCCTTGTCATTGTTTTGTTATTTTTCCCCCCACTGGCTTATTCAATTTGGATTTTAAAGTTTCAGGCTGTGCAACATTTTTAATTTGTATATATTCAAATATATTCTTCTTCTTCTTTTTGATTTGTTTTTCCATTGTTATTAGAAGCTCTTCCTCAGCCCAGTAACAATTAAACAGTCAATTAAATTAGAAATGTGCATTGGATTTAATTACTCAGCAGGAATGTATCCTAGTGTACGACATGAGGTAAGAATTAATTGCAATTAAAAAATTCTTAGCAAAATTTGTCAGCATATTTTATTGACTAACATACTAGATTCTTACATGCAACAGGAGTAGTTTGACTGCTGTACTTCTTGTGCCATACCTTTTACTGCCAACTTTTCACAGCTGCCACACTCTTAATTTTGTAGCTATATAACGCATTCTTGCAAACGATAAATCAAGTCCTACATTTCGCTCTGGTTTTCCAATTTCTCCCCCGCTCCTATTCATTAATTTTTCAAAATGAAATTCAGAAACATTTTGTCTTTTAAAACCTCTAGAATTTTGATACACATTGTGTTGTCTGTAAATTAATCTGGAAAAGACCGATACTTTTGCATCACGCATCACTTATTGTATTATTATTGTATTGTGGGTCTCAGTCCCATGGTGATCTCTCCTCTCGCATACTCTGAGCAGTATCTATTCCTGGTATTTTTCCCCAAGTCAGTGCTCAGTATCTAACCCCATGCCTTCCATGCAGTAACTGTTCATTACATACGAGACAACAGAGCTCCAGGAATGAGAAAACTTTCTGGCAGTAGTTCTACTAGAATCCATATGTCTAGAATTATCTAACCCCATAATCCATGACAATTTCTAAAGCATATGTATTTTTTTCAGTGTGAGTTGATCAATTATATTTATCCTGAAGGAAAAATAATCAACATATCAAAGTTTTGAGAAAATTACCACTTTCCAGAAACACCTCCCTTTCTCCTCCTCAGAATATCTGTGTAAACAGAGCACAGAACATTGCATAAAATTTTTCACCGTGGCTCCGTATTTTACATTTATGGGTGGATTAATGCTGATTATGTAAAAGATTTTGGTATGAAATTTCATAAAGATACATTATACTTACCTGAGCCCAATAGCTCAGAAACTGACATGGAGAATTCTTACTACAGCATACTGAATGACAATGATGTTGAACAATGTAGAAGACCAAGCGAATAACATCGTCTCGACCAAGAGTTGGAAGCTATGTCCATCTCCCCTGGGCCTCAGTTTCCTCCATGGGGAAATGTTGAGATTGGATCCAAAGATCAGTGAGGTACCCAGGCCAGTTATTTCTCTGGAGCTCTTTCTTCCCCTGGGAAAGGAAGTTAATCTCTAAGGGGATCTTCCAACACTGGCATCAATGAGATTATATCTAAAACTGGGACGCAGCTCTCAGGGGACATCCCCCACCGCCCCCCCGTCCCGGTGGTGGCTGAGTCGAGACAGAGCCACTAAGTTTGCCAAACACAGAACGATTTGAAATCACCTTTTTCGTAAAGCTCTGCTAACACTCTTGGACTGACATTGTATTTTCCTTGTTAAAAGAAAAAAAAATACATATGTAAATCACAAAAGCCAAAGGGCTTATGATTGTTAAGAAAATGAAGATGGAACCAAGCAGCCGGCCATACACAGGGGTCCTCCCGGATCTCTTGATCTTCTGGAAGCATGTCCTCAGCTTCCTGCTACTGCGAACTGGCCTCTTCTGGCCCCTCCTTCCAGAACTCATGCCTGTTTCACTGACTCAGGCCCGTGATGACAAGCTCTCGCTATTCTCCGACCTCTTCTCTTCCTTTGATTCAATCCCCAATTATATGGCAAGTACCCAAAGGTAGATCCCACATCAAATGATTCCCTGTGATGCCCAAGTGCCCTGAAGTGTGTCTTCACATAGTAGACTATGAAAAATACATATCAAACAGGGGAAAATGCTATATAGTTTAATATTTAATGTCTATATGTTCTCCAGATATTTAAGAAAGGAAAACATTTCCAGAAATGAAGGAGAACGGGGAGATGGAAAGAACAGGGGTGGGTCAGGCTGACCTGCGTATGAATTCTGCCTTCACCCACTGGCCGCGATGAATTACCTAATCTCTCTGAAAGTCGTTTTCCTCATCAAGGAACAAGGGCAATGGCAGTGCCCGTCTCAGGGGTGGCTTGTGTCATGTGTTTCGTACAGTATAGGGCCCAGCAGGGAGGGCTGGCATCTCGGGGACTCAAGGCCACCTCCTGTCCTTTCTCACTTTCACACACTGTGCTCAAGGAGGACGTTTTGCTGGAGAGGGTGCATTTTAGGAGCTCAGCCTGGTGCCAGGCGTTTGTAACATTCCCCACTACACGAGGGCCTCCTGCGTTCACTCACCCCTCTGTCACCAGAAGGTTGATAACAAACCCACTGGAATGTGCAGATTACGGAGATGCCCTCCTGGAATTTGATCAATGCCTGTGAAGGGAGCACCAATTCTCTGGCCCAGGGATGGACCAGTGCAGCGGGCTCTCAGCCTTTCTGAGGACTCTGAAATACCCTGGTCGGCCCTCTGCTCCCACACACCCACCACGGCTGCCTTTTGCTATAGTAATCCTGGGGTATTTTCTTCTGCCTCAGTTATCTGAATCCACATGGGTGAAGGGGGCGGACACATGGCTCTGCCTCTCTCCCTCCGTCCTCCCTTTCAGCTTCAAGCATGTACCCACTGTGCCTACTGTGTGCAGACCCTGTGCTTGGCGATTGTAGAACAAAGATGAACTGTGCCCAGTCCTGTCCCCGCCCCCCAAGCAGACTGGCTGTTGAGGTGAAACTGAGTTTTGACGTAGATTGTAAGGAAGACTCACACAGTTCAGGGTGATGCGAGGGGCAGGCACTCTGCGAGCAGAGGTTAGAGTAATTACCTCTACCTGGAAATTTTCAGAAAGGATACAAGGGATTAAACAGAAGGCAGGGGTAGAAGGAGAAGGTCGTGTCAGGCAGACCGTAGGATATGTATAAAGGCACAGCAAACGTCCCCGTAAAGGGGCAACTACGGTTAAAGCATGTCGAAAAGGATTTGCGTTCTCAGAAAAGGATTCAGTTGTCTTTGTAATGACCAAATATGGGTGCGATCATGGTACCGATTAAATGATGGCCATCCTTATATGCATTTGAATTGAATCTTACACTTTATTCAAAACACTTCAGGATATGTGGCATCAATGAAAAAAAGAACACAGGCTAGGAATTCTTTCCACCCCTTACCAGCCATGTGATCACGATCAAGTTGAACCCCTCTGACTGCATTTATTTACTGCTCAGTAGGAATGATCTGAGGCCTCCCTTTCAGGACTGCTGTCAAGGTCACAGGTGGTTTATAGTTAGAGCACATTATGTGGCCCATGATGGAGGCAGCCCCGCCCCTTCAGATACTGTGCAGACGCAGCATGAACAGGACAAAGCACCAATGCCAGTTACAGAGACGTATCAGGTATGGCTGAAAGTTCTCCCTCCAAGTGCTGCCTGAGCTCTGTTCCTTATTATAGAACAGTCAATTCCACCACCTCCTAGGGCAGCACTGTTTTTCTTCAGGAGATAATTCTTCAATTGATTTCACAGTCCTCCCTGGTATATAATCCCCCGGCTATGACAGCGTGCAAGCTCTTATAAAGACATTCAATACTGCCATCAAATGAAACTGTATCATTTGTATCCAAAGGTGAAATAAGCACTGTTTTTGGAGGTGAAAAAATGGAGTCCCCAGAATAAAGCTGTAATCAGCATGAACTGTAGCCTTTAATTGTCTGGGAAGGCGAGAAGTATTCTTTAAAATGAAACACTAGACAATCTCAGTCATCCATAGGAGAACATCCCTCCAGGCAAGAAGACAAAGGTGTGCGTGTTTATTACTTATGACTGCAAACACCCGGAGCTCAGGGTTAATACTTCTTTTCTTCTTTCTTAGGTTACTCTTGCTGATTGATGTCTTAAAAATTGTCACTGAGCTTCCTGGGTATAGGGGACACTGGGGTATATAGAGCATTAGACATGCCCCAGGGCGGAGAAAGATTTTCCAGCAGAGATTGGCTCACTCTCCTTATAGGTTTATGATTTGAACAATAGATTATAACAACAGTAGGTCTGTATGTTAGGAGGGACAAGCACTTTGGACTTTGATGATGTTGATTATCATTTATCATATATTTCATATTTATTTCTTCTAAATTGAGTTGCTTGCATCTCCTCCTCGTTGCTTGTACTGTGAGCTCCCGAAGGGCAGGGACTCTGTCTTGTTTTATTTCTGAGCATCTTTTTTTCTCATTTAAACTTCTCAGTAAACCAATGAATAGGTGTTGATACTGACCCATTTTACAGATGAGGAAATTCAGGCTCTGAGAGGAACAGTCAGCTAGTAAGTGGAATATACCACAACAGGTCTGCTGGGCTTCAAACTTCTGCATTTATTGTTCCTTCTGCTGAGAATGCTTTTCCCCTATATGTCCACCTGGTTGCTGCTTTTTCATCCTCCAGGTCACAATTCCAAAGATACTTCCTCAGAAGTGGAGGGCCTGGACCACCTGGACCACCCAGCTAAGGCGGCCCCAAGTCTCTCCTTCAAATTATCGTATTTTATCTTCCTAGTCTCATTGGTATAGGATATCATCTTATTCATTTATGAGTTTGTCTCCCATCACGAGAATCAAATCTCTATCTGGATGGAGACTGTCTCATTTGTCGCTCTAACCCCAGCATCTAGATAATGCAAGATATACACTGAGGGTTTGATAAATACTTGCAGACTGACCCCCTCTGTCTACTACACCAGGCAACTTCTTTTCTTCTTGTAGCAAGTTTTTTGTCTTCTAGGCTTCAAGGACTTGTCTGGTATAAAGAGATATGAAGAGGCTGCAAAGTTAAAGCCTCTGCTCCTTTGACACAGAGGAAACTTGCTCTGATTTTCTTATCCTCCAAAGATGAAAATTACAACTTTGCTCAAGAACTTGTCCCATTGTAACTGCCCTGCCAGGAAATTCTTCTCCAGATCTGACCTAAATTTGTCCAGCTGTGGCTGAAACTGACTTTGTCCTGGGTGGTCCTCAGTGGAGGCAGCTGGTGAAAGAGCCCTTTGTGTCCAGTGACACAACACCACACTCAGACCATGAAAGGGAAGATGGGGCTTAACACATGGTTACAGCCTAGTTGAGTTATCCAGCTCCAGGGAGGCAGCCAGGGTACAGTAGACAAGGCCTCAAAGAAAATCTGGGAGATCTGGACTTAGCTCTAGATCTTTGCCTACCTGCTGGGTAACCTGCGCTAAGTCATTAACCTCCAGGAGCTTCAACTGGTCCTCAGTAGCGTGCATCCTAACACCTGCCTTACAGGTGTGTGAGATGATGGTGGTGAGCTGTTGTTTGTTCATTTCTTCATTTATTTAAAAAATACTACTAACTCATAAAGGTATGAGTCCAGGATAGAAAAATGACCAGTCCAAGCTCACTGAGTAAATTAATGGTCCTATTCAGAAGATCTCTGTCTTCAGGGTCATGACACTACTTTTGTAATTCTCCCTCATCCTTCATACAGGTTTCAAGCTCCCTCTGACATTTTCAAAACAATAAAAGGAAAGGTTTTTGTTAAATAGAGGGAGGGCTTCAAAGAAGATCATTGTTAAACCACGGGGAGTTGCTCCCAGGAGGAGACTTTAGGCCTCAGGGCTCCCTGGTTGATGTCTGTTAGGCTCCTTACATCTCCTGACAGCCCCACGGCTCCTGTAGCTGAACATGCTTCAGGTCCTCTAGTGCCCATCACTCCATGGAAACTGACAGTGTGGGAGCTGACAATGCAAAGGAACAGAATGGGCAAGGCTTCAGACGTGGGCTGTCTTGGCCTCTGTCATGGGTACATGCAGTCTTTTCAAATACCTTCCAGCAAAGCAAACCGAGCTGTGACTGGTATTGTCACGGTTTCCACCTCAAATAAGCATGTTTTTCAAAATTTTACCTACAGGCAACAAACAGAGAATAGATCCTTAGTGCCAGAAGGCACCTTAGCATGCCATACAGATGGGGAAGCTGAAAGGCACAAGTAGGGAGTGATTGGCTCACTGATTTTATGACAGGGTAGGGCTAGAACCCAGGTCCCTGATGCCCAGCTCTGGATCCTTCCCACAGCACCATGCTCAGGCCACTAGATGAATCTGACACAGCAAATCAGGCGTATAAATAACTCCCTGTTCCCATTTAGATTGGAATCACGGAATTCTTTAACCATTGGATTCTAGTCATTGGTGTGGCATTCTCCTATAGGTTAATTTATTACATCTTGCTAATACCACTGTGTTTAAGAGTGTGGGCTCTAGGGACCATTAACAGGGTTTATAACCTGCTCATAACATCTACTTCCCGTGTGTCCTTAGGTGAACTATTGATACTTCATCTTTTCTGTTCCAATTTCCCCATCTACAAAATAGTGATAATAAACATAAGTTTATTGCCTCATAAAGTTGATGTATTAGATAAGTTACTAGACATTCACTGTTTAGAACGCCCGGCATTCAGTAAGCACTGAGTAAATGCTAACTGTTGTTTCTATCCAACAGATAAGGGAACTGAGATGCCCAGAGGCAATGTCAGAAGGTGAATGAATGAAAATGTAGAAATTAGCATCCGGCTTTCCAGATTCTGGGTGCCATGACCTTTCCTCCATATAAATTAAATTAATAGACTCACAGAGCATCAAGGAGAGAAATGGCTTTAGGCTCTCGTCTGCCCGGTTTCTCTGCTGTACCTCAGGAGAACCAAGGCCCAGAAAGGAGCACCCCTGGCTTTGCAGTGGAACCACCTGAGGACAAGGCAGGGAATGAAGCTTGCTGGGCCCCACTCTGAACTATGGAATTTCTAGAAGTGGCACCTGAAATTTTGTGTTTTTAACAGTTATTCTCATGAAGCCAAATCAAAGCAGATTTATGGAATGGTGTTTGGGAGTCACTGAATTAGAGCATTCCAGCCTGGCTTAGAATACGTGGTTGATTGACTTTGTATCTCTAGACCAGTAATATACAAATGATCTTAGTTTTACCTTTTTATACATATATTTATTTGTTTATATATTATATACTCCAACTACTGCACCCAAAATGTCATGTTCATTATTGAACTGACACAAAAAAATACAAAAATGTCAAAAAGGAGAGGATACAAGATCAACGTAAGTGGAAGATCCAATATCGTCTTTCCATTACAATGGATCATCTCTGGGCATTGCCTGGGTGAGCATGGCCCATTTTCCAGACCACACCTCTACAAACCAAGATATTATTTGTTGCAAGGCGCCAAGGGCCATGTAATCAAACTGCTGCTTCCTAGTCTCCTGTCTTGTTCTGTTATTTCTGAACGCACAGCTGTGAAGGACCACCTGCTGTACTACCCCTGACTGTCCCGGGCTTCTCCAAATGAAGGAACCACCAAACTGGTCATCGGGATCCAACGTGAGTTGGGGAAACTCCCCAGAAGTCTCCCTACGCCCCCTTTCTCGTCCCTCCCCCAAGGAGCGGTACCAACCTAACTGATCATGAACTGAGTCAGGTCTACCAGTGGGTGGGTCACCGTGCCTGCAAAGGTCAGACACAGGGGCGTTGCTCTTCCTGCTTTGTCCACATCTGGCTAGAGGGGAAACTGACCTCAGGGCCGACTAGCCCTATGCCCTTCTACCTTTATTCTTCAACTCCAGATATTCAGACTTGTGTTGAAGGATTTAAAGATAGCCACCTTTAGCCACAGAGCTACTTGAGCTCGGACTATAATTGTACCCAGCACAGCCAACACTGCACTTTGTCAACAGCACTTTGCTTTGTCCCTTGGGTAACTGGGTCAGGGAGACTTTGGCCCCCCAGTCCCACCATCAGTCCCTCCCTTTGCATCATCCTGATGCATCTCTGCTACTGCATATTCTGTACCCATCACAGATCAGCCTGATCCCAGTAACACATTCCTAGTATACTTTTTAACAGGCAAACTTGGATAGTGCAAATTCTGCTGTCTTTGAGTCAGATAATGTGGGTTTCACCACGGAATGCTTGGGTGACCCTGGATAAGTCAATTGATCTAACTGGATCTATGTTCTCATGGGTGAAATGAAGATACTAATAACCGCCCTGCCTACTTCATTTGACTGGTATGTGAGATGAATATGTAAATAGGTTTTGTAAACAATCCCATCCAAATTAAAGGGATATGAGGCCACCAATGAAAAAAAAAGAAAAGAACAACATGACTTTTGTTTTTAATGCAATGCAATCTGAAACCCTGGGCCTTTTCTCTTTAAACAAAATTCTCTTTGGAATGAGCATACTCAGAAAATATGGTAAAGACCTTGAGAGAGAGGGAAACTTGATATAAGGAGGAATCATTCATTCTTCATTTTATGGTAAACATATTCTGAATCCCTATGACATGTCACACACCCTCTGCCAAGTACTAGAGAAATAAATGGGAGTGAGACACGGTTCTGGCCCTCAATGAGCTCACAACCTAAGGGGAGAGAGGGAGAAATAACCATGCCATCCTAGTCTGATGTGCTAACTTCTGTGACGGGGATGTGAACCCAGAGCTGGTTAGAGTAAACAGCAGGACCACCAAACCTCGTCTGGTACCACGGAGGATTTACCTGAAATCGATGCTGAAATACACAGAAGAGTAAATAAAACTAAAGGTGGGGAGGGAAGGTTCTGAATAGAGGGGAGGTCAGATGTCACGAATTTGAGATAAGAGAAGATGTTGCACCTCCAGAGATAAGAGAAGATGCTGCACCTTCAGAATTACGAAGGGTCCTGCATGGCTAGAGCACCCTCTGTATATGGAACCTCAGGAGGGAGGTTAAGAAGTATGTGGAAGAGTGGAGGATTGAACGTGAGAAGTGATATGCTATTGACCTCTGTTTTAGAAAGATCATTCTGGAGACTTCTTAAATGAACGATGTATTGGTCTAAGCTCCAGGCAGGGTTTGCCAAATCTGGCTGAGCTATGAGATTCATTCAGGGAGCTCATACTAAGTTCAGGTTCCTGACCCCATGTCTTCTAAACCTGAGTCTAGAGATGCGTCTTTTGAACACGTTCCCAGGTAATTCAGGTGACACTGTATGAACTGAAGTTGACTTAACGGTGGCCCCCGGAATTATATGTCTGTGTCCTGAACCCCTGGCTTATGAATGTTACCTTATTTGGAGAAAGAGTCATTGCACCTTACCCTGGATTGTATGCATGGGCCCTAAATGCAACTACATATATCCTGAAAGATAGGAGATCAGGAGGGAGTAACGTGACCTTGAAGGCAGAGATGGAAGCGATATGACCACAAGACAAGGAACGCCTGGGCCACCTGCAACAGGAACAAACTGTGCCCTTGAGCAAACAGATTGCCTCAGGTCCTGCCGACTTCTTGAGTGAATACACGTGGGGTGTTATGAACCACCTAGCTTGTGGTCATTTATTACAGCAGCCCTGGGAAATGGATACTTCAACCAACAGCAGTTTCATGTTTTATTTTCTTAGCTTCATGAAGAAGGGGAAAATGGTGGCACAGACTGAGGCAAAAGCTAATAAATTGTTAGATGGAATTTGTTGAGAGAAAACATAGCAAACTGCATTGCAGTAAAAGAACTTTTCAATCTGAGCTGCAGTGTAACTCTGACCTAGGCTGAGCTTTGAACACAGCATTCCTCTCCCTTCCCCTTTGTCCTGCACCTCGTTCCTATGTTCCCTGCTTTTGCTCACTGGTGCTGGAAATGGCTATGAGTTGGGCAACCTTAAACACAAACAGACCTATTTCCATCTCGTCGGAAGCTCACCAACGCGCAAGGGAAAACTCCCAGTCACTGATTGTATGAAAACTCAGGCCTCGGAGACGCAGTGGGCTGACTGGGCAGCTTCAACAGTGCTGCAACTTGACCCTCTCGCAGGTGCTAGGCAGGTCAGAATCCAGGTCACTGAGTCATCAGGGACCTTCTGTACGATCATCAGGGACTTTCTCTATTCATTATGTTAGGCTATAAAAAAAAGTTTCCTTAATGGGCTGCGTGTGTGTGTGTGTGTGTGTGTGTGTGTGTGTGTGTGTGTGTGTTTGTATGTGTTTATGTCACTGTGTGTGTGTTTCTGTTTCTGTGTGTAGTTCTCTGTGTGTGTATCTGGGTGTGTCTCTGTCTCTGTGTGTGTGTCTGTGTATGTGTTTGTTTCTGTGTGTGTGTGATTTGTGTTCAGTTCCTTCCTAGGAGCCATCTATTTCAGAAGCACCTTTCATGATACTAAAGACATTTCCTGAGCATCTAGTATAGCTCCCTTGAAGGCAATGAAGACACAGAAGTAAATTACAGTCCATATCTGCCCTGAAAAATGTTCACAGCCTAGTGGAAAGAGACACAATATCATGTTAAAGTTGAGGAAAACAACTTTGGATCCAGGAAAACCTCCATTCAAGTTCAGGGTCTGCCTTTCATTAACTGAGTGATTAATATTAGCAAGCTTCCTAAGCCCTGGAAGCTTTAGATCTGTAAAATGCAAATAATATCTTCTCTCAAGGTTGTTGAAAGGATTTCATGAGTCGATATAGGCAGAACCTGTGATGTAGTGTCTGCTATATTCTAGGCACTAGTAAAAGAGATTTTACTTTTAAGTTTCATTAGGTCCCATTTGTTTATTTTTGTTTTTATTTCCATTTCTCTAGGAGGTGGGTCAAAAAGGATCTTGCTGTGATTTATGTCATAGAGTGTTCTGCCTGTTTTCCTCTAAGAGTTTGATAGTTTCTGGCCTTACATTTAGGTCTTTAATCCATTTTGAGCTTATTTTTGTGTATGCTGTTAGGGAGTGTTCTAATCTCATACTTTTACATGTACCTGTCCAGTTTTCCCAGCACCACTTATTGAAGAGGCTGTCCTTTCTCCACTGTACCTTCCTGCCTCCTTTATCAAAGATAAGGTGACCATATGTGCGTCAGTTTATCTCTGGGCTTTCTATCCTGTTCCATTGATCTATATTTCTGTTTTTGTGCCAGTACCATACTGTCTTGATTACTGTAGCTTTGTACTATAGTCTGAAGGTGGGAGCCTGATTCCTCCAGCTCTGTTTTTCGTTCTCAAAATTGCTTTGGCTATTCGGGGTCTTTTGTGTTTCCATACAAATTGTGAATTTTTTTGTTCTAGTTCTGTGAAAAATGCCAGTGGTAGTTTGAAAGGAAACCATAAACAAGACCAAAAGATAACCCTCAGAATGGGAGAAAATATTTGCAAATGAAGCAACTGACAAAGGATTAATCTCCAAAATTTACAAGCTGCTCATGCAGCTCAATAACAAAAAAAACAAACAACCCAATCCAAAAATGGGCAGAAGACCTAAATAGACATTTCTCCAAAGAAGATATACAGATTGCCAACAAACACACGAAAGAATGCTCAACATCATTAATCATTAGAGAAATGCAAATCAAAACTACAATGAGATATCATCTCACACTGGTCAGAATGGCCATCATCAAAAAATCTAGAAACAATAAATGCTGGAGAGGGTGTGGAGAAAAGGGAACACTCTTGCACTGCTGGTGGGAATGTGAATTGGTACAGCCACTATGGAGAACAGTACGGAGGTTCCTTAAAAAACTACAAATAGAACTACCATATGACTCAGCAATCCCACTACTGGGCATATACCCTGAGAAAACCATAATTCAAAAAGAGTCATGTACCAAAATGTTTATTGCAGCTCTATTTACAATAGCCAGGAGACGGAAGCAATCTAAGTGTCCATCATCGGGTGAATGGAGAAAGAAGATGTGGCACATATATACAATGGAATATTACTCAACCATAAAAAGAAACGAAATTGAGTTATTTGTAGTGAGGTGGATGGACCTAGAGTCTGTCATACAGAGTGAAGTAAGTCAGAAAGAGAAAGACAAATACCGTATGCTAACACATATATATGGAATCTAAGAAAAAAAAATTTCATGAAGAACCTAGGGGTAAGACGGGAATAGAGACGCAGACCTACTAGAGAATGGAGTTGAGGATATGGGGAGGGGGAAGGGTAAGCTGAGACAAAGTGAGAGAGTGGCATGGACATATATACACTACCAAACGTAAAATAGATAGTTAGTGGGAAGCTGCTGCATAGCACAGGGAGATCAGCTCGGTGCTTTGTGACCACCTAGAGGGGTGGGATAGGGAGGGTGGGAGGGAGGGAGACACAAGAGGGAAGAGATATGGGAACATATGTATATGTATAACTGATTCACTTTGTTATAAAGCAGAAACTAACACACCATCGTAAAGCAATTATACTCCAATAAAGATGTAAAAAAAAAAAAGAGATTTTACTATTATTTTATTTGTGCTGTAATAGAAGTGAGCAGATGATTCAGTAAACACAACAAAAAAGAAGGAAGTAAGCTTGGCAGAGTCAGGAAAAAGCTTTCCAGAGTCATCAAGAATCAGGAAGCTGCCAAAACCTCTGGGGCATGGGGTCTAAGCAGGAAGAAGGGTTGAGTCTGGGAGGTAGAGTCATCAAGAATCCTGGCTGCCCTATTAACCTTGACCATGCCGTTGATGGGAGAAAAAAAAAAATGACATGGTTTTATAGTTAATGTTAATTGAGAATTAACATTGCATTCCTCTAATTTCATACTCAGCAAACAGAAACTGCTTATTCAAATGGAGAAGTGTTTGGGACTTCCCTGGCAGTCCAGTGGTTAAGACTCTGTGCTTCCACTGCAGGGGTTGAGGGTTCGATCCCTGGTTGGGGAACTAAGATCCCGCATGCCACGTGGTGCAGCCGAAGACAAAACAAACAAACAAAAGAAATCCAGAAAGAACAAATGGAGTAGTGCTTGGCCTCATAAAAACACAGTGAACGCGAATCACACAATTGAAGAATTAAGGTATTATTCCTCATTTTAGGAAGGAGCCGTTACACTTAAGAAAAGTTCCTAAAAACTATTTCTATCTTGTTTAGGGTGAAAGCATGAATAAAAGAATAAATGAAACACATTAAACATTTTTTTAAACCCAGCTTTTAAAGAACACTCCCCTGATGAATTCTACATGTCTTACTTTTTTTTTACTATCACACTTTCTGAATGGCATAGAGTCGTCATCACACACATGGGTTACTCAGTGGTGCCACTGGTGGCCCGTCTCAGCCATTTTCCCCCATGAAATGTCCCTGACGACACAGCTCTTACACTGGCCACATCTGCTCTTGTTTTGATCTAATTTTCCTCTTTCTTTAGCTCCACTAATTGTGCTCCTGCTGAGACTAACCAGGGCTCAAAAAGTCTTTGATCTCGTCTAATCTTAAGCTGCGTAACAGTGTTGGGAAGTAAGTTCCATTGTCCTCATTTTAAAGAATAGAAATCAACTCAGACATGACTCAACCAAGTACACACAGCTAAGCGATGGCAGATCAAATCTCAGTTTATTTGACTCAGAAATCCAATCTTTCCACACCAAAGCCTCTTCCATTTATGTTCATTCATTTATTCACTGAACAAATATTTATTGGGTCCAACTGGTGGGCACCCGGCTGGATGCTGTTGCTTACCCTTTGTAGGTCTTCTTGCATCTTTCGCATATTTTGGTTCTCATTTACCCCCTGAGATTTAACAGATTGTCTACTCTTTCAGATTCCTGAACTTGGGTATTGGAGATCCACCATCATTCTCTTCAACAGCATCTCCTATAACTTGGTTTCCAGTTACCACCCAATCCTGGTATCTTTTCTCTGAATAATCCATTCATCGTGCCCCTACAGAGTACAGTGCTCAGGTTCACACGCACTCATCCAAAATTTAATTGACCAATGCAGACCTAAGCAACCTGTTCCTGCCTCACTCTGGGCTGTCTGTCCCTAATTCAGACCAAGAGGACTCCAGGAAGATGGACTTTTAGTCTAAAGCAGCCTTATCCTCCTGTCTTCAATTACCTCCCTGACATTCATGAGGCCCCACAGATAGAATGAGAATGAGGCATACCAACACAGAGAAGACTCATCAGATGTGAAAATCATCCCCGGCCTCGGAACCCACAGACCTCTGAATGTTGTTTTCCGTCAGCTCGATTCACTGAGCTGCAGATTCCACGGTCTACTGTTTTATCAGAACTTTCTCCAAACACTTCAGTAAATCTTAATGTACTGCTCTTCTGAAAAGCCCAAATGCTCATGGCAGAGATATTTAATCATGGCGCACCACGTTTTCAAATGAGATGAGGCAAGTGAAAGTAAGTATTCCATAATTCACGGTGGGCACCCTTTCAGAAAACGTTTTTATTAAGAATTTGATGAATAGTCTAATCATACTGCACACACAGATGACTCAGAATAGAAGATGCACAGGAGGAAAAAGTTCAGAATACTTTCAGAGGCCTTTCCCCGTCTAGAATGAAATGGCCTAGAAATCGGAATGCAAAGGCAGGTTGTGGACTCTCATTTGTTGCCTTCAAAGAGGAATACTTTTTGAGGAGCCCGAATTCACTGAGCACTGGGTCTGTTCCGCCAATTACTTTCCTAGTGGAAGAGACAGACTGGTACACCACAGGCAGTGGGCAGGCCAGCCTGGGATGGACTCCAGGCTCTGCCATGCACAGACTGAGCTCATGCAAAAGATTGAGCCTCGCTGAGCCTAAGTTTCTAGTCTTGCAGTTGTAAGGATTAAGTCAGGCAATGCCTGAAAACTTCCAGCTTCGTAGCGGTTGCTCCCTAAGTGGCAGCTGCATTAACCAAATTATCTAGGCAGAAAATCACTTTCCACTTTTAAAGAAAAATAGGCAACTAAATTTTCGCTAAATGCTGGGCTAGGAGACCACCAACATTAGTGGAGCCCTATCTCTGTGTGCCAGACGCTAGGCTTATGCATTTAATCTTCACACTTTCTGTAGTAGGTTAAATGGTCAGTCCCTAAAAATATATGCTCACATGTAAATCCCAGAACCTAGGAATGCTACCTTATTTGGAGAAAGAGTCTTTGCAGAAGTAATTTAGTTAAGGATCTTGAGATGAGGAAATCGTCCTGGATTATCTGGTGCATCTTAAAGCCAATGAAAATGTCCTTACAACACACACACAGAGGAAAAGGTGATGTGAAGATGGAGGTGCAGATTGGAGTGGTGTGGCCACAAGCCCAGGAATGCCAGGAAAGCCATCAGAAGCTGAAAGATACAGGAAATAGCTTCTCCACCTAGAGTTCCCAGAGGGAGACTGTCCCCACTGAAGTTCAGACTTTTGAATAAGTTTTTGTTTGTTTGTTTGTGTTAAGCCACCAAATTGGTGATGATTTATTATAGCAGATTAAGAAAATTAATAAACCATCCTTGCTCTGTGGGCATTTTTGAGCAAGAAATCTCAGAAAAGGCAAGTAACTAACCTAAGTTCAGACAGGCGTAGTGAAGCTATGATGCAAATTTAGGTCTCCCTCCCATGAGGACACACAAATGTTTGTTTGTTTGCTTCTCCTACTCAGTGATCAAGTCATCCATGATGTCTGTTGGATTTGGAATAAGTTCTTATCATTCAGGAATGTTAGAAGGGTTATAATGAACATCTATCTCACCAACTCCCATCCAACGTAATCCAATCTCTCGAATAAATCCAGTAACAAAGATGATATCCTAACTCGGCATTAGAATCAATAGATACAGGGCTTTCCTGGTGGCACAGTGGTTAAGAATCCGCCTGCCAATGCAGGGAACGTGGGTTCGGGCCCTGGTCCAGGAAGATCCCACATGCCGCAGAGCAACTAAGCCCGTGTGCCGCAACTACTGAGCCTGTGCTCTAGAGCCTGTGAGCCACAACTGCTGAGCCCTCGTGCCACAACTACTGAAGCCCGCATGCCTAGAGCCTGTGCTCCACAACAAGAGAAGCCACCGCAATGAGAAACCCGTGCACTGCAACGAAGAGTAGCCCCCACTCGCCGCAACTAGAGAAAGCTCTCGTGCAGCAACGAAGACCCAAAGCAGCCAAAAATAAAAATAAATTAAATAAATCTGAAAAAAGAATTAGTAGATTCAAACATGCATAGGGAGCTATTTGGAAGAGCATTGGGATTGTCCATCTCTAGTTCTAGTCCAGGGTAACAAATAAAAGAAAAAGCTATGTAATAAGGGAATGTAGAATAATCAAACAGACACTGAACTGGGAACCAGAAGATCTGGGAGTTGCCAGATGGGTCAAATTCCTATGTGATCCAGAGAAAATCATTAGCTTTCTTCTGGACTCCATTTTCTTCACCAGAAAATGTTGCGGCTAGAATCCATTATTTCTAGATGCTCTTCTAGATGCTCAAGATTCCCAAGAACTACCTTTAGGAACATTTCTTGCATACACCTGGAGCCCAAATTTTGCACCAAGTTGTAGCTCGTTTCTGTGGATACCTTGCCAAAAGTCACTGGATCATAAAAAGTCCAAATAAAACTTTAAAAATACCATTCAACAAAAAATTTAACTAGATACAAAATCTTGGTCAATCTTGAACCTGAGCAATCAAGGAGAGATTAGTTTTCGAAATATCAGTTTGTCCTCTACTATAAGCAAGTTCTTCCTGTATAGATCATCCCTGACATTTGTCATCGCTTTGTAGCTAACGAAGTGCTGTCATACACACATAGACACAGGTCACACTGCTGGTAGAGGTCAGAGGCAGGATGGAGCCCAGGCCATCTATGAGACAAAGCTTCTCTTCTTTCCACAGTATTCAGGGCCTGCTGATGACCCATGGACCTAAAACAACATTATAACCCCATCCATGGTTTGATTGCCTGACTTTAGAGAAGAGACTCACAACCTTGCAGTCAATATCTATCATTTAATAAGTGAAGATTTGTCTTTGAAGGCGATAGCTTTATTTTATTTTCCCAGCACTTGGGACATGGGTGACACTCATAGAATTTTAATGAACAAATGAAAGATAAAATCAATTCATTTATTTGGGAGTTGAAGTCCAGAGAGAGAAAGCCACTTGACCAGAATCTCCCTGTCAATACTGCCAGGCCAGAATTCATTTCTAGATGAACCAAATCTCTTTTTTTTAAGTTTTCTTCAGTTATGTTAAATGGCATGAAATAGATCTTGTACAAGTACCTGGACAACGTAAAATTATTAAATTTTATAATATAAATTAAAGATGTGTGGCAGAAACTCAAAATCACTGTACCTGTATTCGCGGAAGAAGACAATGGGGTATGACAGAAGACTGTATTTGCATAAGCTGGAAGGTTTCCTCAAAATATACTTGTGCCGTGCTGTGATGCTGGGTCCACAGTGGAACGTGTGGAATCTCTCTGTTGTGCTCACTACTTCCTCTCTGTTACAGGTTGCAGGCTCATCTCCTTATGTTTTTGTTTCCTTCAGCATAGCTGCTCCAGTTATGCAATTGTTCCCTTCATGGTGAGACCTCAGAGGTCACTCACTATAGCATGATGCCAAGACAAGGGCATCTTGTGAAAATCAGACAGAGGCAAAGAGCAGACACAAGCCACTCCTTCTGCATGATGTTTGCCATGCCAGCTTCTCATCCCAGCTCAGGATGCTAGCACTGAGAATTTTAAGAGCATGGGGAATAAAATGTATCCTGGTAACAGCTAGGGAAGGAATTCTGGCTGCTGTATCTCTCAGAGGAACATCAGAGTGGGAGAAGAGGTGATCCTTTCGTGGCATCTGGAACTCACCCCATAGGGAGCTGAAATATCTGGGGGCTGGGGTGAAAGAGAAAATGGGGTTCATGGAATTTACCAGTTATGCTTAGCCTGACCATCTTGTCCAGAAACAATGACAGCATTCCAGGAGTGAATAGGTCCCCAGGGACCAGTTTAATACCTTCATTTCCTCTGCCAAGAGAGGAGAAACGTAACACCTAAGGTCACCGAGTGAATTTGTGGCAGAGTTCAGTCCAGTCCCTTTTGTCCAGAGTGCTCAAGATTGATTCAAGTATGCCAAAATGAAGCCAATAACAGGGCATTGGGACTAGAGAGTCAAGTATTCAATGCTTTCTATTTCCTTCCATCTTTAACAAGCTTGGCAAATTGCAGGCACATACTACGTAGGTTCATGCCTGCATGGTCTACCATGTTGATTTTTTTCTTTTTTGGCTGAGTTGGGTATTCGGTGCTGTGCACAGGCTTTCTCTAGTTGCAGTGAGTGGGGGCTACTCTTTGTTGTAGCGCACAGGCTTCTTATTGAGGTGGCTTCTCTGGTTGCAGAGCACGGGCTCTAGGCGCGTGGGCTTCAGTAGTTGTGGCACGCGGGCTCAGTAGTTGTGGCGCATGAGCTTAGTTGCTCTGCAGCAGGTGGGATCTTCCCAGATCAGGATTGAACCCACGTCCCCTGCATTGTCAGGTGGATTCTTAACCACTGTGCCACCAGGGAAGTCCCTACCGTGTTGATTTAAAAAAAATAAAGAAAAGAAAAGAGGATGCCAAGGCTTCCTTGGTGGTGCAGTGGTTAAGAATCCACCTGCCAATGCAGGGGACATGGATCTGAGGCCTGGTTGGGGAAGATCCCACATGCTGCGGAGCTACTAAGCTCATGAGCCACAACTACCGAGCCTGCATGCTGCAACTACTGAAGCCCACGCACCTAGAGCCCGAGCTCTGCAACAAGAGAAGCCACCGCAATGAGAAGACCGCACGCGCAGCTAGAGAAAGCCTGCACGCAGCAACAAAAACGCAACACAGCCAAAAATAAATAAATAAATTTTTAAATAAATAAAAAGAAAAGAGGATGTCAGTACACATGAGCCATGTGAAGTCTGCATACCTGTCTGTTTACTCCATTCTGCCATCTTCTATCTTCCTCACTCCTGACCTCATCTCATTTTCCACCTCACTCCCCCAATGGCTTTTCTGGTTTAGCCATACTGTCCATTTCTCTTCCTTTGGATCTTGAGGTCCACCAACTCTGATCCCATTAGTTCAATTTTTTTTTATTATCCAGACCCCAGAAACCCCTGGACTTACTGAAGGGAGTCAGCAACCCTGATCGGGTAGGGCTGTATTAAATTGGAGTCATTTTACTGATTCAAAGACTCATAAAAGAGAATCAAAACAGTAAAAAAGAAATTCAGTTTCTAGCCTCACTGATTTCTTTGGTAACCCTTCTAGCTTGATCTACATTTTCTTCATCTCTTAAAGGAGGCGGTGAAACTAGAATTCTGGCTTCAGTATTGTATGAGTTTATAAGTTGGAGGAGATCAGACATGTAAAGAGAGAGGCTTTTCTGAATTAATGATGTCTCCTGTCAAATCCATCATGAAGAAATTCACACCCTGGAGGAGAATTATTCAGCTAAGCAAATGCTATGTAAACATGAGAAATGGCACTGATTTTCTTAATGTCACGGACCATAAACTAATTTATAAAAAATGAAAAAAGAATTATCTTAGTCCATTGGGAGCCATTTCTCTTGTGATTTTTTTTTTTTTTCCTTCCTCTGAATGGAGTATTTCAGACTGGAATATTCTGGAGAACTTTTGAAGAAGCTGATTCTGCCATTAGAAGAATGCACGAAGTAGAACATTGTTCTGGACTCTCAATCCCATTTGATGCCTACTTCTCCAAGCCTCAAACTTTCTCTGGATTATCTTTCCTTGTTTATCCATCTTCTATATCTCAAAGTAAGAGACGGCACTCTTTTTGTCTGAAAGAAATCTGGCCTCTTAACCCTGGATCCCACACAGTCATTAAGTACCCATCTTCCAATATCTTCCTTTTAACTGACTCCTCTTGAATCCTCCCTCCCTCATTGTAAGAAACCCCAGACAATCTCTTCAGCTTGCAGTAGAAAAACTCCCTACTTTGTTCATTTACAAACACCTATAAAAAATCAGCCTCGTTCTTCTGCAGCAGGGACCTCCTGCCCCTGCATTGCATCTCACTCCTTTCATCTTTTCCCTGGCTTCAGCACAACCTCTGGCCCATGACCCAGCCTGTAGACCTGCTCCCGTGCACCTCTTCTCCCTTCTCCCCAGCAGAGCCAGTGTGAAATGTAGCTTCCTTGGATCCCTCCCTGCAGAACAGCTCCAGTGTTTCCTCATCATCTCCAAAAGCCCACACTTCTTGGCCTCCATCATACGATTGGACACTACCTAGTTGATTCTCCCATTGAATGCATGTGCACCTCTGTGAATTCACACCTGCCTTTGCTACTTCAGGGAGAAAATGTCTGAGGAAGCTTCGTTAGCACCCCTCATGTGGCTTAATTAATGATGAGCACCTTTAGCTCACCTTTCACCAGCCTCTCTCCTCATGAAAAGGGAATGTCCAGGGAGGGCATCCTCGGGAGAGCACAGCAGACTCCAGAAGACCTTTCTAGCCAGCCTTTCTCCATCTCCAACCACATACCAAAAATGTCATTCCAACGCTTGGCAATGGGATCATTATTTTTAATTCCTTCTCATTCTTTACTTAATGTTTAATCTCTCCGTAACTCCTCTCTTTAATGTCAATCATACTAGAAATA
This sequence comes from Grampus griseus, assembly GCF_964374135.1. Classification (NCBI taxonomy): domain Eukaryota; kingdom Metazoa; phylum Chordata; class Mammalia; order Artiodactyla; family Delphinidae; genus Grampus; species Grampus griseus. The sequence goes on from NC_139009.1 coordinate 8,906,158, forward strand.
GTGATAATAGTAAAAACTACTATTAATATTTGTATTGCACATTTTGTATCACATTCATACACTGGACATTCTAAATTAAACTTTTCATTTGAGATAATAGTAAATTCACATGCAGTTATAAGAAATGATTCAGCGAGATCTCATGTATCAATACTTTTACCACCGTACCTCCAGAGATTTACAATTTTGAAATGGTATTACAATACCAGGATATTAACACTGATATAGAACATTTCCATCACCACGAGAATCCCTCCTATTGCCCCTTTATAGTCACACCCACATTCCACCCATCTCCTCCTTGATCCCCGGCCCACTAATCTGTTCTCTAATTCTAAAATGTCATTTCAAGAATCTTGTATGAATGGAATCCTACAGTACATAACCTTTGGAATTGGCTTTTTTTTTCTTTTTTACTCTACACAATTCACTATAGATTCATCCAAGTTGTTGTATTTATCAGTAGTTCTTTTTATTGCTGACTAGTATACTTTGGCATGCATGTACCACAGTTTGTATAATCATTCACCTATTGAAGGACATCTGAGTTATTTTCCATTTTTAGCTATTAAAAATGAAGCTGCTATGAACCTTCACAAGTTTTGTGTGAACTTAATTTTTCATTTCTCTGAGAGAAATGCCTAGTGAACAATTGCTGGATCCTATGATAGTTGCATGTTTAATTTTTTAAGGAACCACCAAAATGTTTTTCAGAGCAGTTACACCATATTACATTCCCCCTAGCAATGTATGACTTATCCAGTTTCTCTATATCTTCACCAGCATTTGGTGTTATCAGGTGCTTAAGGGTACATTCAGCTTAAGAGGGTACTGGAAGGTCTAGCCACAGCAATAAGTCAAGAAGAAGAAATAAAAGGCACACAAATTGGAAACGAAAAATTAAAACTCTATATTTGCAGATGACATGGTTTTCTATGTAGAAAATCCCAAGGAATCTAAAAATCAAAAAAATTCTAGAACTAATAAGTGATTTCAGCAAGGTCACAGAATACAAGATCAACAATAAAAGAAAATTATATATACTAACCATGAAAATGTGGTAAACGGATTGTAAATACTATATCATTTACAATTCGTCCAAAGGAAGTAGAATATTTAAGTATGTACTTAAAACAATACAGGATCTGTATGCTGAAAATCAAATTGGTGATTAAAGAAATCAAAGAAGACCCAAATAAATGTTGGAACAGTCAACTTAATAAAAATGCCGATTTTCCAAAAATTGATCTATAAGTTTAATACAATTCCTATAAAAATTCCAGCAAGGTTTTTGTAGACATAGATAAACTTACTCTAAAATTTACATGTAAAGGCATAAGCCCTGGAATAGTTAAAGCAATCTTGAACAAGACCAATAAAGTGCAGGAAACACTCTTTTCAATTGTCAGGCTTACTATAGAGCTACAATAATCAAAGCGGTACAGTATTAGTGACATAGATCAATGAAACAGAACAGAGAACCCAGAAATAGACTCACACAAATAGAATCGACTGATTTTTTGACAAAGGTCTGAAAGCAAGTTAATGAAGGAGGGATAGGTTTTCAATAAATAAATGGTGCTGAAACAATAGGACATCCATAGGCAGTAAGCAAATGAATGAATGAATGAATGAAACTTGATCTAATCTAGCTTAAGGCACTGAGCTCCTTAAAGACAGAAATAATTTCTGATTAATCTCTGGGACCTAGCACAGTGCCTGGGACATGCAAACACTCTGTGGATAGTGAATAAATGAATGATTTGTGAATGAGTATGTAGAGTAGCACGTAAGTGGTCCAGATATGCATCTGAGGCTCTCTCGAGGAAGAAGCATCTGCACTGAAATTTCAGAGCTGCATGGGATTTTTCTTGAGATGAACTCTAAGAGAGGAAATCTGTTCAGTGGAAAGAACACTGACATCAGATAACTTTGGAGAAAGCTCAGATCTGAGTTTGAGTCCCAGCTTAGCAAGATACTTAGCAAGGTTCTTCACTTTGGAACAGTGACTTACTAGACCTCAAAATCTTCATCTATAAAGTGTGAAAGAAAACATTTACCTGAAAGGTTATACAAGGATTCATGTTCATATGAAGCACTAACAGAGCGCCCAGATGAAATAGAGAATCAAAAAAAGTATCTCTTATTCTTTCAATGATCTTAAAAATTGTTAAACCAGGATCTATCTTTATAAAACAAATGTGAATTATTGAAAAAATTAGTAGTAAGTTGAAGTAGTTTTATATTTGGTTTTATCTAAGCAGTTTTTCTGCTCTTAGTCAAAAATGCCCCCAGTAAAAATTCTCAATTCACAGCCAGAGTCATGTCCATTATCACTTGGATTTCTCTAAATAATTCCTACTTGAGGAATCTCGGCCAACAGCCAGTAACATGTGGATGAGTGATACTCTTCACTTCTCCCAGGCCAACTCGGTTTCGAACTATTTAAATGAAAGTATCTCCTTTCTAAATAAGTTTTGCTAGCTGGCTGCTTGAGAGTAAACTATCTTTAAGAAAAGTTTTCAGTGGTCAGCTCCAGGAGAGCTGGAGATAAAGCAAGGTCTCAACACTGCTGCTCTTTTGGTTTCATTTGAAGTGTTTTCTTCTGAGCTTTGATTTAAAGTCTATGCCCTAGACAGAATACTACTCCAGAGAGGGGATGAAATGAAAGAGGAAGAAGGGAAAATGCAGAGAAGATCTCAAAACAAGATGTTCAATATCACAGCCTCACCATGCCTGAACTTGACTTTTTGGAGTGGACATTGGCCTCCAAAGTGGTAGACCCAAAGCAGCAGATGGTAGAGGAAAGGTCATCTGACTGGGAATTAGGACTCCTGCATGAGCCTCGCCAGCAACCTTTTCTTCTAGGGAGTCTCAGGCTTCTACCCATAAAAGACATGGCTGCACAAAGGAAGCTCTAAAATTGCTTCAAAATCTATATTTCTCTGAATTTTTAACTTCCATGAAATCATCTCTGTCTTTCCTTCTAGCCATGTGGTCAGGCACCAACTCTCCAGCGCTGAGTGAAGTCACATATAGTTTCAAAGAAAACCTGGTAAATCCTAATGTTCAGAGATGAAAGGAAGAAAATGAGCATTGAATTCCTTTGTCATTAAAATTCCTTCCTAGACGACTGAGTTCCTGTGGATTTGAATGAATTATCTAAGAATCAGTGTTAACGCTTAATTGGAAGACAGAGGAAACCACAAAGAGTCTGACAAGAGAGGGCAGACGAAATAGAAATGTCTCTAGGCATTGAAAAGTTTGACAGGCAAGAATAGTTTGTGATTCGAAAGGCAGCTCTTGGAGAACATGAGTCAGCAGGAGATAACTAAAAAAAGTTAAATAATTAAGCTTACATAATAGCTATCTGATTGACTATCTAGATGTGGATTGAATTAACATTTTTAACCTCTCTTTGTCAGTAACTATATATTATTCAACTTAAACGTGGAGAAGTTTCATTATTACCAAAAATCATTCATCTACAGAGTGTCTGGGAATTTATTTCCAAATTTAGCAAAGAAGCTACTGTCCTTCCAACTCCTTTCCTTCCCCTCCCTTACACACAAAAACCTTACAGTTAGTTTTCTGAGAGAAGAAGAAATTGAGAACATGGTTGCTCCTTTCATCATTATCACTGGGTAAATTGGAACGTAAATGATATCACGAACTGAATTCACGGGCAGATTTACTGGATGGGGGCCCCTTCCTGTGCAGTGTGGGAGGTGGAGTTTGCAAAGTTTAAGCAGATCTAGTCTCCTTGAGGCAGGAGATAGATGGGCCCCAGGATGAACAGTTTCTGCATTGTGGACAGAAACTCCATAATAGCGGAAACTCCATAAAAGCAGGATGATGGAGGAGGCTGGGCCCTTCCCAGATCAGAGATAAAAGACCACATAGTCCTCATTCTCAAAGTCAAGGAGACCTCCTTGACAACACATGCGCAGAAAGGCTCCTTGGAGGTCAAAAAGGGAGGGGGCGCCACCCCACAGTAAGTGACGTCAACTACCCATAGGCCTCTTCGCTAGAATCCATCCTGGCTAAGAGATGTGCAACGCACACATGGGAGGACCCTGAGATATACCAAATACGGACTCAGAACCAGGCAAAGCAAGGTGATCGGTCAAAGGAAACCTGGAACACATGCCCCATAAAAGTGATTCAAACTACCACGGGGGCGCGACTCTCTCTCTGAGCCCACCCGTGTTTCTATCCACACGTACTGTAAGATTTTTCCTCCTAATAAATCTTTACTTGCTTTACTACTTTCCACCTCTATGTGGAAATTCATTTCTACACAGCTGATGGGCCAGGGCCTTGTCACTGGCCCCTGGTCCCTGATGGTCTAGTGGCTAGGATTCAGTGCTCTCACTGGCACTGCCCGACCTCCTTCTCTGGCCGGAACCGAAATCTTGCTTCAAGCCGCTGCAGGCCAAGGCTTCCCGAGATCATCCCCACCTTTGAGGATCTCCCAGCAATGGATAAGGCAGATCAATAAATATGTGCCATTGGTGGTAAAGGAAGTAAGATGTATGCGGTAGGGAGGAGACACTGGGGTTGATGCTGGAAGCTCGGCCTCTTTGCACCGGCGCTGAATTGAATCTCAGAGACAGAGTTTTGGGTGAAGTAGAAAAGAATAGCTTTATTGCCTTGCCAGGCGAAGGGGGACACAGTGGGCCCATGCCCCTCAAAACTGTGTGTCCCATCCCCGGAGGTTTGGTTAGGAATTTTATAGCAATGGTTCAAGGGCAGGGTTGCTGAAAAGGATTAGGTTGTGTACAGGGCCTGCATTCCTTTACTGTGGTCTCAGGTAGGGAGCTTCTCTGGCTCCTTTATTCTGGCCTCAGGTGGGCGCTCTGGAATGAGGAATGCTAACATCTTCTATTTGTTGGAGGTTTTAGTTCTGTAAAGGGCTCAAACATACTGTTCTGCGTATCCTTTGAGGCGGAACCAGGACCCTGCCCCAAGGCTGCAATATTATTTCTGGGCTACTTCTCCCTCGTCTCTGCATCCCCTCTCTTCCCTGATTAGCAATTGTTTGAAAGGCTTCCATGCCCCGGAGCACCACAGGGTCCTGCCCTGTTTCAGGGTTGGGTTTTGAGGACCCTGCAGAAAGGGAACCGTGCAGCATAACAGAAGTATAAATCTACACTAGTCCAAAGCTAACTCCACATCCTGCCCCGGTATATAATTTTAATTTACAAACTACCTTAAAAAAGGCGACTATGAGCAAAAAAATTGTCAGGGGGCAAATAAAATATAAACCTAATTTATAATAAAGTAAGATGGAAAGTTCTAAAAGCCATCTACGTGAAGTGGGACCAGGCCTGCAGGCTATTAACCCTGACTTGGATCTTGAGGGATGGATAGAATTTTAAAGTGAGAAAAAGCAGAGTTTGGAGGGAGGTGCTAAAAGTTTAGTTTTCCTTGGGCCAGAGTGTGGGAAGAGATAAGCTAAGCCTGAGGGCAGAAGACCTTGAATTCTAAGCCAAAGAAGTGAATTTTACTTGCTGAATTTTTACAATGCTACATCAAGCATGTATGTACCAAGTAAATCTTGTATGCCCAAATACGAAGATGCGTTTTTATTTTCCTTATCTTATTCCAAGGAGCCCATAATATGACCTTCAGATCTAATGCTATCCGTTTAGGTAGGCAGACATACTTCCTAGCTTCTGCCTATGCTTTTTCTCAGCATAATTGCTAATACTGACCCCTTTTCCTCTCAGAATTGTCCCGGGTTGAATGATAAATTACTTGGACATCCAACTTACATGCTACAATTACTCTTTCCTCAACTGGAAGGTGTAACCTTGCTCCCTTAGGTCTTTGGCCAGTAGAAATTTGCAACTCTATGTTCTCCCTTTGCTTTCTTCCAGGTTAGACTGGTTTGTCTTGAGGCCAGCCCCGCTCCCTTCTCTCCTTCAGATTTGATGCCTGACAGGCTTTTACTCCTTGGGCTTTAGCCCCAGTTGCTCTGGAAAAGGCTCCATGGATAGCCAAAGCTTTCTCAGTGGGACCTCAGTCCTAGCTGTGCGTTGGTATTAACTGTCCCAGCTGGCAGACCAAACACTAGCCAGGCTAATTGCACACAAGGAAATTTTTCTATAAAGAAATTGATTTTTGACGGTTTTTATAAAACATTCATCCATTCAACCTAGTTGAATTCATTTTTATCTTACAGCTTTGTTTTTGGGTTTTCTTTTCATTTCAGATGAGGTCGTGATAGGCTTTACAATGCATAGGCCCTCTAAAAATCTCCGTTCTACTCTGTCCTACCCCATCCTCAGCACTCTTGACCTTGTGGGTCTACGGTGGGATCTGGGTTGGTCCTGATGTTCAATACTAAATGGGTAAAGGAAACAAAGTTATCAGTAAGGCCAAAGGAATACTAGGTCCCCCTGGGAAGAGCTGGCTCTTGGAAGGCGTTATTAAACTTGAGCAAGGCCAGGAGAGGTGAGGTTTGATCGACTTGTAAGTAAGGGCTGGTGTTCCAACCGGGGAATAGCGTGAAAGCACCACCTGCTTTGGGAATCAGGATTTCTCTAGAAAAGGATCCCATCTCCTACATTGGTCTTGCCATATCTACTCCTGCAGGACCTGGATAGAGTCCTGATCCTTAGCCTGTCCTTTCCTGTCTATGAGTCAATGCTTGACACTTTTCTCCTCTCTTCTGTGGATTTTCCTAGGGACTGCGGCCCTGCCACCATAAATACTCAGTACTGTCACCGCCCTTTGTCCCCTTTGGCTTTGGTTTTGACTCACTCAACATCTCTTCTTTACCAAGGAAGATGAGGAGAGGAGATACTGTCATTAACCACATGACAATAATTTTAGTCTCTATACTAGACCCTTTACATCCCTAACAATAGTTAATTCTCGTAACAACCTCTAGAAGGTGAGATAAGAGACAGATAAGAGATAAGATAGATAAGAGATATCTCTTATCTCAATAAGAGATAGCAATGATCTCTTATTTTAGATGAGAAAACCAAGGCTCCAACTGTTTTTAAGAAATTGCTCAAAGAACAAGTAAGTATTAGTAAGAGTGGGATTCAAATGGCAGCTCTTTCTAATACAACATGCTGACTCCTAGTGCTGCCTCTGGAAGGTGCTATTGGAAACAAAGAAGTTATATCATATTTGATTCCTGCCCTCCCAGGAGATGACAGTTCAGTGGGGCAGGCAAACACACATAAATCCACCTGAACTGGAGCAGGGTACCAGGAGAACAGATTGCATAACCTTTCAGAATTCAACTCAAACATCCCATTCCCTGAGAACCACTCAACAAAGATTCTAATCAGAAGACTATTATGGGGCTTCCCTGGTGGCGCAGTGGTTGAGAGTCCGCCTGCCGATGCGGGGGACGCAGGTTCGCGCCCCGGTCCGGGAAGATGCCACATGCCGCGGAGCGGCTGGGCCCGTGAGCCATGGCCGCTGAGCCTGCGCGTCCGGAGCCTGTGCTCCACAACGGGAGAGGCCACAGCAGTGAGAGGCCCGCGTACCGCAAAAAAAAAAAAAGACTATTATGTGTCTTATGTTAAAATGCCCTATACTCTAATCAGACCACACATTTTAGCATTTTAATGTTCTAGAAGAAAATGGTATTAAAGATAATATTTCTAGAAGAAAAATGGTATTAAACATAATATTAACATGCTCAGTTTTCATTCACTATATATTTATTCCAAGAATAATCCTTGAGTGTTTGTTAAGGTCTAGCCTCCTCCCTAAGTGTCAAGAGTATGAACGCCAATGCAATGTGAGTCCTGACCTCCAGGGTCTTAGAGTTAAATGACTCTGTAGGAGCACATTGCACAATTCTAACCAGCTGTAATCCTGTTTCTGGAGACCGTACATTTCTTAACTAGCTCACAGCAATTCCCACTTTGCCAGGCACACGGAGGGTGCATGGAGAATTCTGGCCAATTGGGAATAATGCTCCACTGCTAGGTTAATTCAGTGGCCATGCGGGAAGGAGGAAGGGGGAGATCACCCTGTTGTCTGGAACATAACCACCAGAAGAACTTTTTTTCTTTTTTTTTGGTATGTATTTGGGTATGAAATTGTGAGCCAAAGAACAGAATGATGAATTTCATCTGCTCTAGCCAGGCTCTCCCTGAATGAAGCATCATCCCTCACAACCCTCTTCCTGCTTCCCTAGGGATTTTCCTGGCTAATGTGTTGGAGTGTAACATAATTTTGCAGCTTTCCCAGCTCTTCCATCTCAGTATATATTCATATATATGTATATCGGCATATAGATACATACATATATATCCATGAACACTAGCTAGAAGAAGACAAAAAGGAATCCTACAATTTTTAAAGGAAAAATGACAGCTCGTGTTTCCCTTTGTCCGCAGGAACACAAGTCTGGGTGAAGTGAACTTGCTGTCAGTCTGGAAGCAGGGAAATCAGTGCCTGGTGGGTTGCCCCATGCGGTGGCCCTCTGTCGAGGGAGACGCAGGGACAAGCCATCTTCTTGACGCCCTTGGCTGCGGGGGGGAGGGGTGCCAGGCCCAGGAGGATCCCTAGACCCAGCTGTAGGGGGCACATCACAGTGGTTTTGGCCAGAGGTTCACAGTCCTGGTAGTGGCGTCTCCAGGGGAAGCCAGGCTCGTGCTGTGACAATCCAGGAGGGCTCATGCCATACCTCGCCTTGCACTCTGCTTCTACACTGAACCATGAGCTTCCTGGAGTGGGACACCCCTCTTCAGGAGAATATCTGCCAGAAAGCAAGGCAACAGGTCTTCTCCAGAAAGTAAAAGAAACTATAAAGCCCAAGGAGACGATATTCTCTGAAACAGTGGAGAAGACAGCTGGTCCACAGCAGCCTTTCTTTTCTGTACTGGCTGCCGGAGCTGGTGCCGTAAGACGGTGACACATAAAGATAAGTTTTCCTATCAAACTTTTCAAAAGTTTTTCACCAGTGTCCCTCCACCACAAAGGTGGCTAGAAGCGTTTCAGAAAAAGGCAATCTCAGTAAGATTTTTGAAACAGAAGGGAAGCCAGGTACCCACACAGGGTAAGGAACTTACAGGTGGATACCTGCATTTGAATCCCAGTTTTGCTACCAAGCAACAAGCTGCTGTATATCTGAGAGCCTCATTGTCTTCGTCTATGGAATGGAAGTGACAATAATCCTACAGCCTTGCTCTGAGACAATGCCCTTGCTTGTGACTATTAAAAAGTTAGTAAAAGTGCTGGCCACCAATTTGAATATTGTCTTTTCCACTCCAGTCTCCTTTTCTCCCAACTCTGCCCTCCGGCAAGAGGCTCATGTGATTCTGAGGGTGACCTTCAAACAGAGAAGGGCATTGGGGCTTTAGGTTACCGAGCACAGTCAAGACAAGTTGTTTTTGAGGTTTCAGTTTCTAAACTTTGGTAGAAAGAGACTCACCTTGGGGCCAATACAGTAGCCTCGTTTTTGGTTTCCTTTTTGGTAAGCTCTTTGAGGGCGTAGGTAGCGTTTATCTTATTTACTGTTCCATTCCCAGCACACCCCCAGTGCAGACTGATACTCAATAAATGATGGTTGATTAATATATGTATTTTGGGGGGAACCTCAAAGAGAGTGAAAGCATGGCTTCTTGTACCAATAAGCTTGTTACTGAATCCACTTTATGTAAGACCCATGTTTCTTCAAGCTTTCTTTTTTTTTTTAATTAAAGTATAGTTGACTTACAATGTCTTGTTAGTTTCAGGTGTATAGCAAAGTGATTCAGTTATACCTATAAGGCTCTCTTTCTATAGTCAATATTTTCTCAACAAGAGTTTATTTTTACTTAGTTGAAGTTTCCACCCTACCCCTTCTTTTAAGTGAAGCTATTGAAAAAAACAAACAAAACAAAACAAAACACAAAGCAATGACAAAGCCTTAAGTGGGAAGGGTGTTAACTAAGAATGCAGGTCCTGTTACTTGTTCTGGATTCAAGTCCTGACTCGACTAGTAAGTAGTTGGGTGACTTTGGGCAGGTTGATTCACTGCTCTGAGCTTTGGTTTCCTCCTCTACAAAATGGAAATAACAAAAAAAGGAAAGAATATAAATAACATAAAATGGTACCAACCATCTGGAGGGCAGTTAAGGATCACAGTGTGAAAGTTACTGTCAAGCTCTCCAAACAGTGTATGGTGTGTGGCTAATGCTCTCCAAACTGCTACTGTGAGCGCATCTCCTGAACACAGAAGACAAGCCACCTCAGTCCCCACGTGGCGGGAAGACGATGGGCCTTTGTCAGGCATGGAACCCTGGATCAGGACCTGCCAGGCTGCCTGCATCTGATGGGCACAGGCAGGGCACGTGGTAGGTGCTGCTCGTTGCAGTGATGTCCTTGGAGGTCTTCAAAGGCAGCATGTCTGAATTGGAACCCACAATCTTTCAGAGTCCCTATCTCGGTCAGTGACGTCATCGTCCTGTGGGTCACCCATGTCAGAAGCCCAGGACCCTTCCTGGCCTCCTCCCTCCTGCTCTGAGCCACGTCATCATCAAGTTCTGTCGAGTCGCCCTTCTTACAACATCTAGAATCCAGCAGCAGCTCTTAAGTCCATCTGCCTGGAAGGCTTCATAATCCGTCATGTTTCTGGCTAGTCCATCTCCAGAACTATGATCGGGTACCGTTAGAAAGCCAATCGTTCCCACACACAGCCGTGGAGAGAGTCATTCTAACAGACCAGTACGATAATGCCCCACCCTTGCTCCAAATCCTTCCTTGACCCCTACCAGGTCCAGGAAAAAAGGTCACGTCCCCCATCCCAGTGTGTGAGCCTCCTGTGCTCACAAACCTGCCAGACTTTCTCCTACCACACCCTCCGCCCGTCCTTTGCTCCAGCCACCAGAGGACACCACTGTGCTCGTCACTGACTGGGCACAGTCCTCTGCCTGGAACGCCCTCTTTGGTCTTCCTAATAAAGTCCCCTTCCTTTCTGAAAGCTCGTTTGACTGTCACCTGCCCTGAGACCCTGACCCCCTCTCTCTCACCTTTGGTGTGGAGGAATACCTCCCTGTGCTCCCTGAGCTGCAGCCCTTATCACACAGCATGGTTATTGTGGATGGACTTTCAGCCTCCCCGGTTACACTGTGAATTTCACAGTAATTGCCAGGATGAGGCATTGTTCATCTGGAGCCGTGGCACCCGGGACAGGGCTTCGAACAAAGCAGATACTCATAAAATGCTTAATAAATGAATGAAAGTGATTACTGAATTAATCAATTGCAAAGGTAAGGTTCTTTCCTCACAAAAACATCGATATGAAGCAACTAGAGGACACATAGGAAACAGTCTGCCTATAGGATGCTATTAACCTAGGGAGCCCCAGCGGTGGCTCCCTTACCCCCTACAGGTCCCGGCACAAATGTCACCTTCTTGGTGGGGTGGCCACTGACCACTGAATTGAAACCCCCCTCCCCCTGCCCCCCATTCCCTTTCCTGCTGTGCTTTTCTCTAAAGCCCTATCATCTTGGAATAGTATGTATTGAGTCTTTGTTTTGTTTCCTTCTTTCTACTAGGCTGTAAGCCTTTCAGAGGCAAGCATTTTTCTTACTTTGCTTTAGAACAGTGTCTGACATACCATAGGTGCTCAGTGCATGTTCTATTGAAAATGAATGAATGAATCTCAGTCATTCACTACTTGTGCTGTGACTGACAGGTTTGTTAGAAAAGGGAGTGATCACTTTAGCCTAAGTCTGATGACTCCTTTGAAGGTCAAGGTCCATTAAACTGATTTTAATAGATTCCATTTATCAAAAAAGAATAAAGAATATCCTTTTTGATGATCTTATCTACTCATTATTAGTTTCAGAATAAACTGATGGAATGGTCAAATGCTATTAATATAAAATTAAAATATTAAACTAGTAATAATAACAAAGAGAATCAATAATATAGCTAACACTTGTACAGCTTTTACTATGCGCTAGGCTGTGTCTCAAGCATACGACATATATTAACTCACTTAATCGTCGCATTAACCCTGTGAGTCAGTATTATTATTTTCCCCCTTTAACACATCAGAACACTGAGGCCAGAGAGGTTAAGGAATTCACTCGAGGTTACAGAGCTGCAGTGTGGAGAATCCAGGGGTCATGGTAGAGCAGAGGAAATGCAACAGGCAGGGCAAAGGGCTTGGGTTCAAGTTCTGCCTCTTAGTAACTGAGTCACATAAGCAAGTAACTTCATCTTCTAAACTCCAGTAACCTCAGCTGTAAGATGAGGAGGATAGGATCGTACACATTCACACGGTTGTTGAGAGGCTGACAATCATTATATATGAAAGTGCTATCAAAACATGAGCTACTGGGCTTCCCTGGTGGCGCAGTGGTTGAGAGTCCGCCTGCCGATGCAGGGGACGCGGGTTCGTGCCCCGGTCCGGGAAGATCCCACATGCCGCGGAGCGGCCGGGCCCGTGAGCCGTGGCCGCTGAGCCTGCGCATCCGGAGCCTGTGCTCTGCAACGGGAGAGGCCACAGCAGTGAGAGGCCCGCAAAAACATAAGCTACTGTTACTCACTGGGTAGCATTACAACAGTATGTTTTCATCCCATTCAAGGTTAGGACACTATTATATTATAATTCTTACATGATTGCCTCCATCTCATTCCAGGAAACAAACGTTGTTCTCATTGACCATTAATTCATACATTCTGGCCATGAGTTGTTTTCACTTGTCCCTCGTGTCCCAAAGCAGCCTCCATGCTAAGCTGAGGTTACAATCTTCTTCTGGGAGGTAGAGGTGGTCTTCTCAGATGGCAGCCAGGACAAATGTTACAAGGTCTCTTCATTTTAACAGCAAGGGAGCCTGGTTAGTTGGCTTCAAAGGTGTGAAATTAAAGACCTCTGCCACCTGTTGAAGATCTTCTTCCTGCGTTAAAACAAGTTCTGCCTCGGGGCCTTTCTGCCTGTCTGTCCCTCTATTGGAAACGTTCTCCCCTTCTCTCTATGAAACGGTTAAATCTAACTGCTCATGCTGCTTCCTCAGAGAAGCGTTCCCAGGCCTCCAGGACAGAGCAGGTACCCATGCTCACTGCCATCCCAAGCATCTCCAGGGGCACTGCCACAGCCCCAAAGCAGGCATCATTTGCATAAATAGTAAATGTCTGTCTTCTCCACTAGAATATAATTTGGATGAGGTTAGGGACCACCTCTGTCTTTTTCAACACTGGAACCCAGTGTCCGTTGTAACTATGACACCTTGCCAGTAAAAGGTGCTCGTTAAAATATTTTGAATGAAAGAAAGCACCCCTTGACCACTTTGGGGAAGCCCCAGGCTCTCTGAGCCTTGGTTTCCACGTCCGTCAAAGAATCTCCCTGGCCATCACATGATTGCTGTGCATATTACAGCGAAAAACTCTTTAGACGCAAAAATATGAACATGCACCCAGGGCCTGAGGTGTCACAGTTTCTATGCAAAGCATTTTAGGAGGTGAAAAATGCATTCCAAGGTTGAAACAAATAGACCTACACATCAGGCATTGAGTTATTTGGAGCAAAAGCAACCAGGAGGGGAGAAAAGGACATATGTTGACTTGGAGGGCGCAAGGAATTCCAAGCTCTGCAGTATCTTTGGAATTCTTGGAGCTCTTTCAGTGCGAATCAGGTTACACTGGAGATATATTTGGATTTTGCCATCCACTAAGTGCTGTTTCACATGGGCCACGGAGATGAATTCTAACTTACCGTAAATAGAATGAGGGGAGCTTTGCTGCTAAATTATTTATTGCGCATTACATCTGGCCCTGAGCAATGATGTTTTTAGGTTCCACAAAGGTAGCTGTGTATAGTCTATTGTCATTACATAAAGGAAACTCTGACGGTTTAGATTATAAGATATAAATTTTCTGTTCATCAACCGGTGAAGAGCACACAGGGTTACTCTATTGTGTTCGTGCAGGAGACTACAAATGGATTTCTGCATCTTCTCCCAAACACTCTGTCCACATTTGCCATAAAGACCCACTCATCAGTTTTTGTTTTCCGTTCTGTAGAATGAAAAGCAGAATTTCCTCTCCTCTGTCTGATGGATCCTGTATGGCTTCCTGGTGCCTCTGGAGGGAAAGCCAGGCTTAGAGGAATCTTCTAAACACAATACAGAATAAACCCCTTACAAAGTTTCACATTACAAAGGACAGATTGAGAAAGCCCTTCCCATTCCTCCCTCTAATTGCAACAGGTTTGAGGTTGAGGGAGATTTCTTAATAGGGCAACACTTCATATACCTCTTTCTTTACAGATGCAGGTGCTTTTCTTTCTGGAGAGGTACCTTTCATGCCCCAATTTTCCTTCCTCTTCTTGCTTCTACTTCCTTCAATCTTTCCTATTATCAGTTAATGATGGGTCATTCATTTAACAAACATGTATTAATCCCTACCATGGGTTAAACTAACTGTGTGTTCAGATAACCCACTGACCTTCCTCCAGCTCAGCCTGAACACCTTGAACACCCTTCTCCTGAAAGCCCTCCCTTCAGTGCCCTCGTCCTTCAGATCTTAGCTAAGATTTTACTGACTTGGGGACTCTTTCCAGATCTTCAAGATGGATTCCATCTCACTGGTGTCCCCATGCCCAATGTATACACGCTAGGCTCTCATTTTCCTCTGCCCAACTCTTCCCAGAACTTCCTATGCTTTGGATATATCCAGTGATACACGAGTAAAGTCTGTTCCCCACACGTAGCTACAAGCTCCCTGTGAGCAAGTTCTAGGTATGTTCTGTTCATTATTATATGTAGTTCATCATCATATCGATCACGATCAATATGTATTTGTTGAATGACTGACCTGCTTACAAATAGTCACAAAATTGACAGTGGCTTCCACGGTCGAAGTTATTTCTCACTCACCGTGGAGTCATGCAACCCTTTTCAGCAGCGCTTCTCAGAGTGGCTGTCCTCCAGGGGCCCTCTCTGGGGGCTGGGCTGTGTCCATCTTGAGACTCTGCTATCTTCTGGCCTCAGCTGGCTGGCAGAGGGAGAGCAGAGCATGTCGAGAAGACACCTCTGTCTGCAACGGTCGCATGTCATTCTCATCCACTGTCCTTTGGCCAGAATTAGTCACACAACTCACCAAGTGCAAGGGCAGCTGGGGAATGGAGGGGGGCTCCCTTGTTTTTAGTCGGTGCTGCCAGTCTCTGCCAGAGGCACTTAAGAGGGTGATGAAGATTCTGATAGGCAAAGACATCGAGGGCTAAGCAAATAGCATGAGCAAGGGCTCAAGGAGGGAAAAAACGAAATAATAATTTAAAAAACCCTAATGATTTGAGAGGAACTTATAAAGGCATCTAATACCTCAAGGACAATAGGCTGGAGAAAGGAATAAACAGGTCATCGAGTGGACAGATAAATGGATGGACAGACTTGCACCTGAGGCTGAGGAGCTCAGACATTATTCTGTAGAGAGATGCAGAGTTAACTTGGACCCTGGTTCTCTCAGCATCCTGTACCCCTCCCCGCACACCATCCTGAAGCAGCCACCATAGGAACTGCAGAAAGGCAAGAGCCCTGAGCGAAGGGGTGAGAGGCCAGATGCCCTCTGAGACCCTGTCCCTCCAGAGACGCTCGTGGAAGCCTCTTCATTTTGCTTTCACTCATTTGTGAGATAGCCTCTCATGTAATTAACCTGCTGCCTCCAGCCTGACATGGGGACAGATAAGTGAGGGGAAATATGGGTGCGCTCCACTCGCAGAGAACGGCTTCTGAAAACATGTGCACGGGCTAACAGGATGGAATTTAAATTCTGAGAACAAGTTAGAGCTCATCTGGACCCCTGCTCGTGGAAATAATGAGGTCACTGAAATCCTGGCAGTGGGGCGGAGGGATTGGCTCTGCCACCCATGTGGTAAGGGCAGAACCAGAACCCTGGTCTCTCCCAGCTGAAATGTATGTAAGGGAATCAGACCTAACCACGAGAGAATGAGTGAGTATGTGGGAAGATGCTGAGTGCTACGGGCAAAAGGGAAAGTTGAAAAGATGAAGGAGGACCAGAAATGCCAGGATGCTGACAAGGTATAGAAGGTGAGGCTCAATTTTAAGTAGAAGAGTCAGAAGAGGCCTCAGTAACAAGGTGACGTTGAGCACAGCTTGAAGGGGATAAGAGGTGAACCATGTAAACATCAAGGGTACTGGAGCCAATGCGAGGGCTTGAAACTGAGGTGTGATGTGCAGAATACATTTCAAAAGGATCACCCTGGCTGCTATGTTAAGAATAAACCATGGGAGATAAGAGTAGATGTGGGGAGACCATTAGGAGGTTATTGCAGTGACCCAGGCAAGAATGATGCACTAAAAATGATTAAGAACCAAAGCTACAGTGTTCCAGGAAAATGCTTGTAGATTGTAAGTCATCCATATAAAACTATGAAGAGTAGATATTAAGAACCCCTCATTCTATTTTTCAGATGAGAAAATAGAATTCAGAGAAATTTAGACCTTCCCCAATGTCACACATTTAGTTCATGGCTGAGCCAAGTTTCAAATCCTAGCTCTCATTATTGGGCACCTACTGTATACAGCAGACCATAAGACATGGAGGAGTCCTTGCTCTCAGGAGATACAGGCTGGCAGCAGATGAGAAGGGAGGGGCCACGTGTGCCAAAAGACAGATGACTAGAGGGAAGAAGGGCATCCATCCTTCTGTGCCTGAAGCATGTGCTCTTCCTGCAGAGATTTCCCTGGATGCCGCCAGCAAATACACCTCTCGGGGAGGAACCCATTAGGTCTTGGGGGTCATTTTTTAAAGGTATGGAGTAAGATCTGAAAAGTCAGAAGAAAATAAAAAATAGAAATGGGAAAACACACCAGGCAGACTCCAGAGGGTAGAGGAAAAGATGGAAAGGAAGATCAGGGCTCTGATTCCAGCTTGTTTCTCTACTTGAAACATTTTCCTCCCTCCTCCCCTTTTTCCTTTCACCTGTCTTAATCAAAGAGGGGCTCATACGTCGTTGCCCCTTCTCTCTCGCCAATAACTAAAGGTGGTGAAAAGCTGACAAGCTGTGCAGATCCCTGGCCTTGCCTCTGCTAGAGCCTGCATTGTGCTAGGGCCGAAGCTGCAGTTCCAGGCTCCTTTCTCAGCTGGCTTTGGGCTCCAGATGGCCAAAGAGTGTCTTGGATGAGAAATGGGAATGCTAGAGGAAGGGAAGAGCTGGGGTGTTTACCCTTTCTTTCTTCACTGCAGCCTTTCCAGCCCTGCTGGAGACCTGGCCTCTGGCCTTGGGCAGCATGGCCTCATCCCGCTGCTATCCAGTTTGGGATGGTACTGGCTTTCCTTCTTGTGCTAATCTCTGGGTTGCTTTGTTTATTTGTTATTTATTCGGCTTCTCCAATCTTCCTTCTCCATTGTAGCTAATTCCCTGGATTAAATTCCTCCTGTTCTAAGTACTGAAAGTAACTTCTGTTTCTCTTGAATGACACCCAGGCATACTTTCAAACGACAGGCAGTCATGCAATCCCAAATGTGCCACCTTAAAAACAGTGCAAGACCGGATTCAGATTTGGAAGTACCTGCCTTAAGGATGAATTCCACCGCATATTGATAATGTAATAGGAAAAATTCCCTTTGAATAGAAGTCAAAATGTTTACAGTCAGAAACGTAATTTTGAAAGAATAATCATCAGTGTCTTTAAAAAGTTTTTATAATGAATTAAGACACATTATCATCCACAACTTTTCTAAAAGATTCATCAATATTTAATATTCTTCTCAAAACCACATTAGGATTAACATTACAAAGAAAACAGTCTTCTGTTCCAAGGAAAAATGTATCTCTGTGATGTGGTGGTTTTATCTGATACCTCCGTTAGCATAATACAGTAGAGGGAGTATTTACACTAACAACAGATCCTTTTTCTGCATTTCTGCCCCTTGCTACTTTTACAAACTAAGCGTCATTTTACCAGCAGGAAGACACAGTACATAAAACTTTGCAGCCGCAGGATATGTTCCCTAATATTTGGCTAATCTTTGGGTGATCTCAGGAGAAGGTAGTGGAAGAATTTTAATAGCTAGCAGGGGGTATATGAACTTCTCTTTTTATTACCTGGGTCAGCTAACACTTTGCAAGATGTCATGGCACAAGAATCTAAATATTACATCCAGAATCTCTTCACGGCTCTATTCAGACCCAATCTGTGTCTGGTTCCTAAGTGCTAAGCTTGAATAGATATGCTCTTAATAATTAATCCTTTCCTTAAAGGACTTTGATTTTTCAGATGCAGATTCCACTGAGTATATATTTGGCATCTCTAAGCCAGTTGTGCCAAAACAGAATTGTAACGTTGGAGGTTGTACTCGATTCTAGGCCCCGTGAGATTCAAATGGAAGAGGCTCAGATGTGCTGTCTTAACCCTTGAAGAGAAGCTTGGCAGCAGTCATCTCCCCCAAAGAGGCACATTTATCCTGAATTAAAACACCCCTGCCTGCTGGTCCCCATGTGTGCTGTCCTGTGCCTCTGTGCTTTTGCTTGTGCTGTTGCCTTCCTCACTTTACCCCATTACTCCGTATGTGCTCTTTTCTAAGATGCATCCATTGCCTCCTCCAGGAAGCCCTCCTTGATTTTACACACACACACACATACACACACACACACACACACACACACACACACACACACACACACACACCCTGCCCCAGGCTGGCTCAGGCCGCCCCCCAGCTTTCTTCTGCACATAATTCCAAGGTGATCTCTTTGTGGGTCTGCAGCTACCTGCAGACTCCAAACTGCTGCAGAGCATGAACTGTCTCTGGATGTAAGCATGCAGCCTCAACAGCTGCTCAGTTCCTATTCCTCGAACACAGCTGAACTGAGCTGAGCAGAGCGGGTGATCCTTTACGACGTCTAGATCATGCCTCTGGCAAAACTGCAAAAGGCAGCAGTTCCTCCAGCGCGGTGCTCCATGACCATTTCAGGACACAGTGGAACATTCATCTCTTTTCTGTAAAATTGCCTGTGTGCCGACGCTGCTTGCATTCTTCTTTTTCGTTTTGGCTTTCTTCCTGAGAGAATTACACAACCGCCTGTCCTCCTCCCTGTACTGTACCTCCAGCTCTGAAACCCGATGAATAAAGAAAGACAGCCAGGACTCCAGTATCCTGTTACAAATTCAATACACGCATACCTTTCCCGTGAGCCCTGCAGACTTGCATTTTCTCGAGAACGGCAAAGCCAAACAGGCCTTTCCTCTTCCCAACTGAAAAAGACAGGTCTCAGAAACCTGAAAGGGCTTTCTGAGGTCGGTCAGGCTTGCCCCGTCCTTAATGGAAACGTAATAGGTAACATGCAGCCAGGTCTGGGCTAGGAAAGGCTCCACCATTCGCTCCCTGTTGGTGACCGAGGCCATGTGCTTCCTGCGACCCCAGGCCAGCTATTAAACTTCATTGCAGCTCAGCCTCTTCATTTCTAAAATAAGGTCTGTACCATCTATTGCGCAGTGCTTGGGGAGGATTAATAAGATAATGTTACATAGAGTCTGGCACCTAATGTTCAAAAAGGGGTAGAAATAATAATAAAAATAAAATTTCTATTCCAAGTTGTTATAGGTCAAATTATATCTACCTCCCCCCCCCAAGCCCCAGTCATATGTTGAAGGCCTAAACCCAGAATGTGACCTTATTTGGAGGGCCTTTACAGAGGTAATCAAATTACATGAGGTCACTAAAGTGGGCCCTAACCCAGTATAAGTAGAGTCCTTATAAAGAGGGGAAATTTGGACACAGTCATGGACACAAGGAGAACTCCGTGTAAAGATGAAGGAGGAGACTGGGGTGACGCTTCTTAAGCCAATGATGCCAAAGAGGCCAAAGCAAACCACCAGAAGCCAGGAGGGAGCACGGAACAGATTCTCCCTCAGGGCCTCAGAAGGAACCAACCCTGCTGACACCTTGATCTTGGACTTCCCACCTCTAGAACCATGAGGTGATGAATTTCCATTGTTCAAGCACCCAGCCTGTGGTAGTTTACCGGTGCCGAAACTGAGAACAGAGAGGTTAGACCACTGTCTGGAACGATAGCACAGCGGGGGAGGCAGAGCCAGGACGATGTTGCAGTCCTGTGCAGTGTCTTTCTGGAATGAAAGGGCTCGTTTCTGTCCCCGGGAAAGGTGTTGGTTGCCACAGTCTCTATCCACACCCCTCACATGCACCTCCTCCAGCCCACCCTCCCGAGGCCTCTCCTCTGCACGCTCAGGACACGTCACCTCCTTTTCCTAGTAACCTTTGGCACGTTCTCATCTCCTACCTTGCACTTCAGTTAGGACTACATCCTTCCCAGGAGAGATTCTCATTTAAATGATCTAGGGTGGGGCTCACAAAATTACATTTTTTAAAAAGCTCTCCAGATGATTTTCTTATGCAGCAGGGTGAAGATGCTGCCTTAGACCACAGGCCCTCGGAGCGGGTCCACGGCGGCCTTACCTGGTATCCACTGCATGCCATCCAGTGGGGGCTCCAGTGGGTGGGAGACGAGTGAACTGAGTCCTAGGTAACAGATAAATAAACAACTGCAATGCTCCAGAGCCCATGGTACCCATTCATCTGTTGTGTGCACCTGAACCATCAGGGACACGGCCTCACTGCTCACCGCCTGTCTCCTGTCCCTCTCACCCACATTCGGTGCCGCTCCAGGGGACTCCTTGTGCAGATCAGAAATCACTTAGCTCCACACGCTGGGGTCAGACCCACCACAGCTCCAGTGGTACCCAGCCGAGTGCATTTAAAACAATTCCACAGTTCATTCTTATACCTCTCCAGAATGAAAACCCTCTGGTGTGGACCGAGTATCTTTTCTGAAATAACAAAAACAGTGCTACTAAAGCAATCAAGAGTCAAACAAACAAACAAAACCTCTCCCTGTTGAAAACAACTGAGTATCTTTCCATCACCTATTTTTAAAAGCTCAGACTCGTTCTGTGCCCCATCATGGCCTTTGCCATCCTCACCAGCAAACAAGCTAACCCTTTTCCTCCTTCCTGTTCTGCATGTGCTGACATAGCGGGAGAGCTCTTTCTCCTACAGCAGGCTTTCTCCTGCCTCAGGGCTTTTGCTCCTGTTTGTTCCTTCTTCCTGGACTGTGTCCTGCCCCGTGGTCCAACTTGGACCACTTTTTCAACACTTAGTTCACGAATCTCCTTCCCTGAACCCTCCCCGCCTTAAAACTCTCCATCCCCACCTGACACCCGCAGGGGCCTGGGGTCTCAGGGCTCCCGTTAGCACTCCTGGTTTGCTTTGACAGACCCTGCTTGTGACAATGTCTTTACATTCTCTCACCCACCCTCCACAGCTCTCTGTGGCGCTGAGGACACTGCCTGTCTTATTCACATCTGCAGGGCCAGCACTTAGCCCAGCATCTGGTACACATTAGATGCCCTGCAAATATTTGCTGAATGAATGAGTAAATTGCATTCATTGATACTTATGAGTGCTTTACAGTTTACAAAGTGTTTCAAATGGCAAATGGTATGAATAAAAGCGTGAGAAAGTGCATGCGGATCTAGTGGCCCTTCCAGCGAGGGTTCCTGCCAGCCCTGACTCAGTGTTCAATGAGTTACTCTTCTCCAAAGTCTGCAATGGAAATACGGCTGTTAGTGGAGGGTGTTGGGTTTTGAACTTGGGCAACGGAGGGTAAGTTCACACACGCTGGGGCAGAGAGGGCCAGGCTTCATCTCGCTTCTGTGTGATTGACAACATGACCCCCGCTACTCCCTACTCCAAGCAAAAATCCTGAATTCTGCCATTTACAAAGAAAGATGAGCACGATTAGCAGATGTGCCTCTGGTCATGCAGAGGACAGGTGTTTCCATCTGTGAGCACAGGCTCCTCTCCCAGATTAGTCACATCCTGATCACAAAAGGCTGTTTCTTTCCAGTGCGTTCAACCCCAGAGCACTCAGGGAGTTTCAATGTCCATCTTGAGTGTCAAGCCCCTCGCCAAGACCTCTAGTGAAGCCACATGGAAGAGGTGAGGGACAGGGAATTAGGGTCACATAGAAGGAGAACTGGCTTTGAGGCAGCTCCTGGGCAGGGTCTCCTTGCCCGGGGCCCCAGAGATACTCTTGGACCGATAGACAGTGGGCCCAGCCCCAGACCTGTCCATTGCCCACCTGCTCCAGCTCCTGAAATATACCCCGTATGGCCCCCTCCCTTCAAGCCCATGCGGTGACGGCATTAAGACACTCCTGTCAACCACATTCTTCCTCTGGAGTTGTTCCAGGACATCCCCAGCCTGCTTCACTCTTGCTCGGAGTCTGCTTTCTTCCCGGGTCTCACAACCCCCTTCTGGGTCCAGTTCTTCATCACCTTGCAATGGATCAACAACTCGATTCCAGTTCAGCCTTCCCAGCTTCAGCAGCCGCCATCCCACCCTCTGCCCTCTCCAGCCTTGCCTCCCTCCTGTCCTCCAACAGACCCAAGGGCACCCATGTCCACCAGGCTCTGCCTTGTGGCTTCATGTGCTGAAACCATGGTAAGGGGTCGCCCAAGCTCCACTGAGCCCTGGTCTTGTCTTTTCTAGTTTATCACAGCCTAATGAGGCCTCAGTCCAGCAGGGAGATGGGTCTGTCTCTGAAGTGGTCGTCAGCCCAAGAGGTGGCATCCCGTCCAGCCCCGCTGCCTGGCTCCAGTCAAAGCTGAGTGGCAACCTTGTCTATGAAATTGGGCGGCTCCCACTGAGTCCCTCTTTTGTCTCTTAGAAAAACTGATCACTAAGAAGCTCACAGCCAGAGATGGAATCCACCCCCTTCACAAAGGAGTTAAGCCTTCGTGTGTCTGGATTACGTACTGATTTTACCCTGGTCTCATTTTACTTGGTTTGCCTTACTCTGTTCTTTTTTGCTTCTCTCTAATTTTGAAATTCTCAAATCCTTAGGAAGGAGGGTTAAAAAATGAGCAAATCAATTAAACGAAATGATTAAACTCAGTAAAATAGAGATTAGCCATAACATGCTCATTCTCTATGTTCTCTAGGAGGTCCCTGAGATAAGAATTCGTTGGGGGACCTTGAAATGAATCAGATAACCAGATACTTAAAGGTATCCTGGAATCACAGATAGGCAGCAGTGGAAGGGAATTTAGAGGTTTCCTAATCTAAGATTTGCATTTTAAAGATGGGAATATAAAAACTAAAGATGGGAAAAAACTCACCCAAAAGTCAGGAGTGACTGTGTGTCAAAGATAACGTCCTTTATTCAATAATCCATTTGTTTATTGAGCACCTACTAATAACCAAAGGACGGTGCAGCAAAGTGGTTGAGAGAATGGCTTTTGGATTTAGACAGCCCTGACCTAAGACATAGTTTCCTCTCCCTGAAATGCAGATTGTTGTACTTACTTCAGAGGGTTGTCCTGATGACAAAAAAAGACCTTACCCGTGAAGGCTTCAGCGTAACGCATGGCATCTAGCTGAGATGAAGAAGTGTCAGCTACACCTTTGCCAGTTTCCAGGCTCTCGGTATGTTCTTTCCCCACGTGGTGGAGCAGTAGAAGGTGACGTAACGGCCATCAAGATATAGGGATTACAAGATCCAAACTGTTGCCCTCACTCCATCAGCTTCAAATCACAAAGGGAGGTCTTGAGTGAATCACTGATTGGAAAGCTCTTTCCGTTCCATATAATAGTGATTAACAAAGGACAAAGTTATTTCAAAAAAACAACAGAAAGCTGGGACACACAACTCAACTCCGCGCTAGAGAATCAGTGATTCCATTACAGAGAAAAGCCACACAGCAGACTGGGCCCAGTAGGATCCCACCGGTGCCAGCATAATGGATCAACATAGATGGCTAAATGTCCTGTTTGCCACAGTGATAGCTACATACATTCCAGACAGAGTCACCAGGCTGTTAAAATGTGGTACAGGTAGCCTAGAATTTGATTCAATCTTTTCTCACTATCTTCAGATAATCCCCCGTGTTAACTTAACCTACCAAAGAAGTAAATGGTGCAAATGTAAGGAAAAGAGACAGTTTTTTCAATCATTGTCAACAAGAACCTTGGGTTCCGCCACACTGGCTTCCTCACCATGCCATGGGGATTTCACAAGCTCTGAGCCAGAGAAGCGCCACCTCTTCCCCGCCATGCCAGTTTAGGCCAGTCTTTAAACGTCAGCGTCCTCACGTTGACGTGGGGAAAATAATAGCCACATTGCTGGGATGCTTGCGAGGTAAGCGAGACAAAACCTACAGTTTCCAGTGCACAGTAGAAGCTTAATAGTGGCTTATCTGTGTCTTTGCCTGTACAGTTCGCTCTTCTAGAACGCGTTCATGCCTATTCTCTATCTAAATCCCATCTATCTTTCAAGACCAGATTAAGGCAAAAACTCCTCCAGGAAACTTCCCTACCCTTCTCAGTCCACACAGACCTGGCACTTCCAATTCATTGCACGTGTTATTAGAACCCCCCCCCCCATTTATAAGATTAGAGACAGATGGTAGTATCTGATATCCAAAGGCAGCAGGCTGATATCTAATGTGTTGTCCCCATCTCCCATCATTCAACAGTGGTGCTAAACCAACCCACAGCCATATTACTTATACTACTTATAAATACAATGATTAGTGTAAAATACATTCTTTTGAGAGGCAGGACCATGTCTTATTCTTTGTAGCCCTAGAGACTAGCACTGTTCCAGAATCATGGCAGAATTCCAACCTGAAGGGCTCAAAACAACAGAAGTTTATTCTTTCACGGTTCTAGGGGCTAGAAGTTCAAGTAAGGTAGGCCGTGCTCTTTCCAAAGCCTCTCAAGGAGGACCTTTCTTTGTTTCTTCCAGCTTCTAGTAGTCCTAGGAATTCCTTGGCATATAGCAGCATCACTGCCATCTCTGCCTCTGTTACCATATGGCATTCTCTATGTACGTACCTCTGAGTCCTCACCAGAATCACCTTTAACATCCTTATTTCTACAAATAGTTTCTAAGGCAACCCAGGATTTTTCTAGTATGAATCTCAAAAGTCTTCTAGCTTCAACCCATTATCTATTCCAAAGCTACTTCCACATTTTTAGGTATTTGTTACAGAGCACCGCACTCTTGATACCAAACTCTGTAACGGTCAGGATTCTTGAGAGAAAGAGAACAAATAGGATGTATGTGTGTTTGTGTCTATAGATAGATAGATACACAGATATATAGATAGACAAGGATTTATTTTAAGGAATTGGTTCATGCAATTGTGGGGTTAGCAAGTCTGAAGTTTGTAGCACAGGTCAGCAGGCTGCAAACTCAGGCAGGGTTTCTATGCTGCGGTCTTGAGGCAGAATTTCTACTCCTCCAAGAAACCTCAGTGTTTGCTCCTAAGTTCTTCACCTGATTAGATGAGGCCCACCCACATTATCAAGGGGGATTTTCTTACTTAAAGTCCACTGATTGCAGATGTTAATCACATCTTCAAAGTACCTTCATAGCAACATCTAGACTAGTTCTTGATCAAACAACTGGCACCAAGATCTAATCAAGTAGGGTCACATGAAATTAACCATTACATAGGGCTAGGAGTTGTGGTTACGTTTTGCCTTTGCTGTTAACTTACTTGGACTCATTGCTAACTCACACCACCTTTCATTTCCTCAACCATAAAGAAGAAAAGTTTGGAGTGACTCCAAAGCATCCCAGCAAGCTCCGAACTCTGTAGTTTATAATATGCAGATTCTAGGTTGTCCTGAATTGTCCTCCTCTTCCTTCAGGGCCACCTCTGTCCATTAGCCATCGATTTCACTACCACTCCTGTCCAAATCCCCTTCCCTGAGCCCACTTCTTAGCTAACCCCATTGATCTCAGAGGCATGAGGTGGGGAGACTTGACGCAGATTATAATAAACAAGCTACTCTCAACGGAAAGAAAATTTATCTTGGGAAGGTATTTATTCAGTTGGCTGAGAGGAGAAATACTGTCTCCTTGAATGATACAAAATAAAAGAATAAACCACTTTGTTCAGCCTAAGCTGGAAGCAAACAGAACACCATCGGCACAACACAGTTCCAACCCCATGAGTTGTCTGAGTTACCTGGTGAACAAATTGAGCAGATAGAGAGTGACAGGCTGTAATGAGCACACACAGATGCCACTTGAATCCTGTGCATATGACACCTTTATTTGCAGACATCTTATTTTCTTTAGCCCCAAAGTCTTCCTAATATTTCAGATTCATGCTGTGATTTTTTAGCGGGATGAAATGACAGCTGCTCAAAATTATATCAATAATAATATTCTGCTCAGATGAGAATGATTCCAAGAGAATGTGTTCCAAGCTGCTAGTGGGACCTCTAGCAACCATCAGGAAAAGAATTTCTTTGTGCCAAGTAATTAGGTAGAGCATTTTAGCAAAGAAGTTAAGAAAGAAGGTTGTGAGGTCACTCAGACCTGAGGAATTCTGTCCCTGTCATCCATGAGCTAAAGGTTAAGTCCCTGAAATTTCAGTTCTCTTATTTTTAAATTAGAAATAATAATATATCCACCTTATATAATTTTGATGATTGAATGAGAAATAGATCATGTATATTGTAAAGTATATCACAAAAACGATGGTGCATAAGAAATGCTCACAAAATGAAAGCACTTAATTGAGGTTCCCTGGAGAGTCTCTAGGTGGGAGATTAGGTTACTATTCAAACATATTACGTTTTTTTTCCTTCTTTCAAGAACACACCACCTCTCCATCCCTTGACCTGACATTGGCCATGTGGCTTGCTTTGGCCAATGAGATATTAATTGACGTGACTAAAGGCTTGAGAAGCAGTTGGTCTTGCCTCCCTCTGACTTGAGCAAAACTCACTCAGGCTGGCTGGCCTGTCCCGGGTGAGGGCAGGAGAAACAAAGATCAGAGAAGCCACAGTGAGCTGATCCCAGTTGCCACTTAGAAGTGTGTGGACGCCCAGAAGAAATCACATCCTCGGCGGACCCACAGAGCCATGAGAACAAAGGGTGTTGTCGTAGGCTACTGAGTTTGAGGTTGGTTTGTTAGACAGTAATTTTGTGACATTAACTAACTTACTGTCTCTCTTCATAGGATGATCTTATATCTTAGTTTACCCAGAAGTGGCTTGGTGTACACCTGTTTTTCAGTGTCTCATCTGTTTAACATTTTCTAGATGTTTCTTTTTCTTCCTTTCTTCCTTTCTTTTCCTTCCTTCCTTCTCTCTTTCTTCACTCTTTCCTCCTTTTAAACACAGTATTGTATTTATTCATTGAACTGAAAAGAGCTCAGATGGGTTTGGTAGACCTTCACTTTGCCCTTGAAGCCTCAGCCATGATCCATCTACTGGCATTGAATGTACTCAAAAGAGACCCGTGGTAACATATGATTAAATCTGAAGGACGGCAGAAAAAACACCACGCCTCTCTTCTCTTGACCCTTTACAGACAGAATGTAACTAACCTCTCTTTCAACGACAACATGAAGAGGACTTGCAAATAAGACAAAGTGCGCTCAGACACTAGGAGCCGAGGACAGCTAACTCCTTCCATCCTTGAGTGGCAGGGAGAGAAAGACCTGAAGCTGCCGCCCATCACCTGGTGGACCACACAGCTGTGCCAGGGCCACGGTGAAGCCTGCTCCTAGGCCAACTCAGAAGGCTATAGAGGAAACTAGTAAAATATAGGTTAGATATATATGAAGTATGTGCAGGAAACAGTCTGAGAGTCCTGCTTTACAGAGTTTAAAGAGAAGAAGGTATCATTTATTATTTAATTTAAACTTACAACTATTTTTAATGATTTTATTTGAAAGTAATATTGGCATCAGAGAACTCAAAATAGTGCGTGTGCATGGTTAATGAAATATAAAGTAGAAATCTCTGTTTCTGAAGAAAGTTAATTATGACATGTCACAAAATGCTAGTAAACATTTATCTTCCACCATGGAGGCTGTTGTGATATCACTAACCACACAAAAACGAAAAGACCAATTGTACTGAAGAAGGATCAGTATCCATTTCAAAATTATTTTAAGAAGACAGTGGCCTGACAACCTTGATTTAACACACAAAGTGGCAGAAGGTGTGTTTGTAATTATTTTACGGAGCATGACTTTGAATTTAGATCAAATCGCAGTTCAAATTAAGTTGGCTCTTGCTGGATTCTGAGTTTTCTCGCTCACACACCAAATGTGAAACTGTGATTTTTAACACGTTAGCTCTGTTGAAAGAAGTTCACAAAGAGTTAAATGATTCCTATTTTACATAGAAAAGATACTTCACAGGGAAAGTCAAATTATTTCAATAATGGATCTTCTTTAAATTCATGAAATCAAAGTAGAGCTATTTAAATGTTACTGCAAATTCAGTTTAAAAGTTCCACATTAAATGGTACAGATGAACCGGTTTGCAGGGCAGAAATAGAGACACAGATGCAGAGAACAAACGTATGGACACCAAGCGGGCAAAGCAGCGGGGGGGTAGGGGTGGTGGTGGGATGAATTGGGAGATTGACATATATACACCGATGTGTATAAAATGGATAACTAATAAGAACCTGCTGTATAAATTACAAAAGAAAAAGTTCCACATTAAAGATTAAAAAAATTTGTTTTCACAATGTCATCTAAAAATAAAATTTAGAAACCTGTGGAACAGAACTGGAATTGGTTGTGAGGCAAGCATAATTAACAATGCCATTTACCCCTGAAACGAATATAACATTGTATGGAAATTATACCTCAATAATTTAAAAACAGAAGCCATTCAGACGAGCTGCAGTAATCTACCAATCAAAATAAAAGCTGTAGTCGTCAAAAGATAAACATAAATACACACATGCAAATAAACATCCCAAGTAACTAAACTACAAAACCGTTAACAAATGTTAAATATTAAAAAAAAAAATCAGCATACGTGTGTCGACAGTCTTTATTCCCTTTCTTTAATCAGTTTTTGCAAATGTTTGATTTTTGCAGAACTACTCTGTAAGTGAGCCTAAGTACTCTGCAATGCCATTACACTTTTTGTAAACAGGCCTCTAAATTTTGGTTATATTCTGTTCAAAACCAAATGGGACACACACACACCCAAAATAAACAAAATAACTCCTGCAGCTTTTGAAGCTTTTAACAAATTCCAATTAATAAAACAAAGCTTAGGCTCTGTTAGTTTAAAGAGCTGTGATGGTGACAGCAGTCATGTCTGATAATGTCACTACAGGCCCCGGAGGACGTAGGTGCCATTTATTGTCCCTGCTTGATGAAAGGAATACAAGTACAGAGGCGAGAAGTGCCCGCGGATCCAGGAGTAAGACAGGAGAGGTCACGGCCTCAGTTTACACATGTGTAAAATGGGGGTGATATCAGTACTGCCGCCCTCACAGAGCTGCTTTGAGGATTGAACAAGGTCATTGATGGAAACTGCCAGGCTCAATAAATCTAAGTGACTGTTGTCAAAAAACAAAAACAAATAAAAAAATAAATATTACCAATAAGAAGACATTAAACTTTATTCCAAGAAAAGCAAGAGTAGAAATGAACAAGGATGAAGGTGTAGATGATATACAGGCTTGAGTTCTGAAATTCCTTAATACGTTTGACAGAATATTCTAAATAGTTGTGAAGAGAAATAACTTATTGGAAGAGTCTTGTCTAACTATACATCGGAGGAAGAAAGGTACTCGAATGAGGCAAGAATAGGGCCTGGGACAATATTTGGAGTGAAATACTTATACTCTTGAGTATGAAGTAAATGTTTAAGGATATCCTTCAAATACAGAATGTGTCTGGTCCTACCAAATACTTCGGCAACCATAGAGTGTGTTTTCACGATTAAAAACAGGGTCTAGATAAATGAGTCAGTTCAAAGTGTCAAATTTCAAATTTTTTGGATTTTAAAATGAAACTTGGAGCTGGATTGGAGACAATTCATTAAAATTAAAGCACTAAGACTATTGACAAAATTCAGGAAAATATTGACATAATTTTGGAGACATAAATAGCTTAAAAACCATTTAAATGTAGGAATATACTCTAAAGCTTTTTATTCAGCTTAGACTATGTTTTGTTTCAGAAAATCCATATTAAGATGTTTTGACGTTCGCTTTAACGTACATGGACAAATATTGGTTTTCAGGGGTGTGTTATTTTTAGTTTAAAAAGAATTTTATTTTTGAAAATAGTTTTGAATAGAACTACATTATAGACCATCACTGTTATAAAATTAATTTGTCAGCCAATAAATAAATTTTTAAAGAATATCAAATTTCAATGATTTGGGCCTCAAAATACACCCTGGGTTGAACAGTAAACTTGAAAGTAACTCCTATTTTAAGTTCCCTTCCAGTGCAATGTTGTTTTTCATTCTAAGCAATAGCAATTGAAGAGTGCTTCCAAATGCCCATTTGAATTGCACAGAAATAAACAGAACAGAGTTTGGGTGTCCAGTCATCCTGGGCCCAGTAACGCCAAATGACAGATGCTCCTGGACAAGGAAGCAGAGGTCTGCTCCTAGCAGCTTCTAATTTCTCTCTCTCTCTCTCTCTCATTTTTTTTTTTTTTTGGACTTTTTATCTCACCCCAGCTCCCCCATACTGAAATTTGCCCTTAATCTGCAACTCTTCAAAGTCCAGGATTTGGGTTAAGAAAGTTCTGTGTAAATCTTTTTAATGGCGGTTTGGTTTTGATGTTCTCATGAGGTACTGCTTGCATTCTTTTAAACGTCTTTAAACATCGCGATTCACATTTACTTAAAAGAATCTCTATTAAGTAGTGAGAAATGTCAACAATGTGAGTTAAAAACAAGATACTCTTTTGTGGTCACAAGCCAAAAAATGTTTTTAAAAAACTTACTTTAAGGCCATATCATTACCTATGTGCTAGCTACCAGCTAAGTGGAAAGCGTTAAAATCATAGCTCAAGTGACAACTCATGTGTCATGCCTGTTCTTAATTACATTACATTGGTCTAGAGGAAACGTGGTTTCAGGGTCTTTGCTGCATTACAGAATGCAGCCGTAGAAAGTCAGAGTGACGTGGTCACCAAGAGTTTTAGAGAAAGTTATGGTAAGTTTCTGGCACAAAGACCAAGGTTTTTTCATCGTTCAAAGTGGATCTGATGGCTCACAGCAAACAAACCTGTTACAAAGTGTTTTCTATAAACCATGAATCATGTGTGGTGCAAGAGTGTGCTTCTCCGCTGCATCCTCCTATTAGTCATTTCTATCTTTATTGGAGGTTTAACCCTTAATGCTTCAGGGTTAATACCTTTTGAAAATAACTCAGACGAGAATGCTGAGGTCAATTTAACGTGACAATGCATGAGTTGCCATGTATGGGTCTTTGCATGCTAGGATCTATTTCTTAGTATAAAACACACATGCTCCAAAGGTCATAGATACTCCCAAGGACTTGAAGCTAAAATGAAGGCAATTTGAAGACCCAATATCCAATAGCAATCATTCATGCAATTCTCAGGACATGACTTTCCAGATACAACTTTGACACATGTGAGCAGTGCAGTCACCATTCTCACATGGCTGTGATCCTTTTCATTTTAGATGACACTTCTCTATATGTCATTTCATTGGATTTACAAAGTCGCCTGTGAGGAGGATAGACCAATGTTACAATTCTCCCTAGATTTATACATCAAATAGAAAACCTGAAAAAGAGCCAATTCTCCTTTTTCAAGATTTACATGGCTTCATTTGATCCCGAATACAATCTAATAGGAAAAACAGCGTAACCATTAGATTCCCTCTCTGCCCAAGGCTGTTGAAGTTGAAAGGAACGTGAAATTGTGCAAACTTGGTCAATTAAAAAGAAAATTTACTGTAAGGATCACCTGTCCAACCTAGATGTACAAGTAACACCATCCTGCCAGACTTCATAGGAACTGAGATGGAAGCTAAGGCTGTCTTCTCTCCCCACCAAGGTCACCTTGGATTTCTTATTTCTGCTTTTCTTCATCCTCTGTTTGGCTCAATTGATTTCCTCCAGGACCTGCCACTGCAGGCAGCCCCTAGCTTCCCAGACACAACTGCATAGCTACAGCTCCACCATCATTGGGTAAGTAGTTTCAGGGCCTCATAAAAACACAGAAAATCTGGATGACTCAACCCTTCCCATGAGCTGGTTCCCTTGGGGTAGAGTGTTATCCTTCATCATCAGCTGTGGATAGGGGTACGCGAAGTTTTAGAACAATGCTGGGAAATTAAATATCTAATTAACCTCTGTTAATACTTTCTATGTGCCAGACACTGGACTAAATATTTAATAGGCATTTTCTTATTTTGTCTAGTTGACGAACCTAAGTATAGATAGTATTATTATTCTCATTTACCGATGAAGAAACTGACGCCCTGACTTGTCAAAGGCTGCAGGTTAGAGAGCTGTGAAGCCATTCTTCTCGTTCTGGGCAATTTATTCCAAAACTGCTTTTATCCACTCTGCCATATTGTATCTCACAGTCTCTAAATTTAATACTATCTCAGCCTCAAGGAATCATTTTGAGATGTTTATGGAGCTTAACATTTGAAGCCAAAGTTTATCTGGTTCCTTAAATATCTAAGAATTATTGAAGAACATTGGGAATAAAAGGAAGACAAAAGTGGGACACTCACATCACACATTCACACACAGTGAATAAAACAGTGAGACACTGTTGTAAGGTGCAAGGTAATAAAATAAAGATTACAGAAAACAACCTATTTTATCTATGAGTACTCAGCATATGATGAAGCTAGTAATTCAAATCACCAGAGAAAGAATAAACTATGCCCCAAATGAGACAGAGACGTTAGCCATCAGAACAGTGTCATATTTCACAACATGCAACATTTTAAATTTTAAATTCTGGACTCATTAAAGGTATACGTTATTTATTTAATACATATTTATGAAACATCACTATTACCTAATGCTACACAAGGCAGCACTGACTCATATCCAAAATGATTCTTTTGTCAGTTTTGTCATTTCAATAAAATTGATCCTCTTTGAGTCTAATTCTTTCACTCACCAAACATTGACTGAGCACATTCTCTGGGTCATACACTAGGGTTGCAGTCAATTAGCACAATCTCTGCCCTTAATTACCAAGTATGTTATGCTTCTGTATTTCCCAAGGTACCCAGTTTAATTCTTGTCTATAAAGAGTTTTGAAATATTCATTGATGGCCAAGAACTTTACTGTGCCGTACCTTGAGCATATAGAAGAGGAACAAAAGAGGAAAGGGAGAAAGAGGAGATGGAAGAGAAGTAGGAGGAGAAAAGGAAAAAAGAAAGAAAAAAAGGAAGGAAGGAAGAAAGGGAGGGAGAGAGAGAGGGAAGAAGGAAAGACGGAAAGAAGGAAGGAAGGAAGGAAGACTATTGACTAGTCCCTGAATTTATTAGAAAATGTATATTCTAGTTGGACAGACATACAAACAAATTATTTCAATATAATATGACAGATGCCAAAAAGGATATAATGACTGACTGCTAGAATGCACAAAGGAAGAGCACTTACCTGAATGTAGGGATCCCAGGAAGATTTTCTCAAGGTCATGATGCTGGAGCAAGGTTCCTAAGGCCAACAGAAGTCAACCACTGGAATAAAGAATAGGTACAGATTGAATAAGTACATACTGAATTGACTGAATAAATAATGAATGATTGATTGAATGGATCAATAAGTAAGGGGATGGAAGAATCAAAAATGTGTAACGTGATTCTGACCTCTAGGCTTTTAATTAGCCACTGGAGAAAAGAGATGGGAACACAGGGACTCAGTTATTTTCCCAGAACAAATCTAAAGAGAGCTACTCTGTTCGAATGCTTTCGGCTGCATGTAAGAGAGTACATGACAAAACAAGGCATAAACAGTGTTTTGTACAAATGCTTGTAAGAGAATCTCTAAGGATGCAAATGCTTAAGACAGGAATTTGGTTATTTCACAGCTCAATTTCACAGGCCTCTGGGCAATGTCTCTCCAGTTCTCTTGTATAAAAACAACATTCCAGGTGTATGTTTCCTTCACTCTCACACTACTCCACTACAACACTACTCACTTCCAATGTGTGGTTTGGAAAACCCACACATCAAACAATTCTGTGACACCTGGATGTCATATTATTTAACTTAATTCTGACACTTTCTACCTGGAGATACTGGAGATAGTGTCAGACCCCACAGGTTAAGGGCTCCATCCCACAAGACTACACCCCTCACATACACACACACACACACACACACACACACACACACACACACACACACACACACACACTTCAGACGCCAATTGCAAGTCCAGGTTGTTACCTGTGCTTCTGACCAATAGTCTATAAACTAGAGGCTC
Organism: Grampus griseus; assembly: GCF_964374135.1. Taxonomy (NCBI): domain Eukaryota; kingdom Metazoa; phylum Chordata; class Mammalia; order Artiodactyla; family Delphinidae; genus Grampus; species Grampus griseus. Next base: position 8,940,393 of record NC_139009.1, read on the forward strand.
CCACCACCCCCTCTTAGGGTTTGATTAATTTGTTAGTGACTCACAGAACTCAGGAAACCAGTCTACTTACTAGATTACCATTTTATTACAAATGATACTAAAGGATACTAATAAACAAATAAACAGCCAGGTGAAGAGATACGTAGGGTGGGGTCCAAAAAGGTCCTGAGCACATGAGCTTCTGTCCTCGTAAAGTTCAGGGTACTTCAATTTCCAGGTACACGGGTGCCTCCTGGTTCAACCTGGAAGCTCTCTGAAACCGTCCTTTTGGGGTTTTATGGTGGCTTCATTACATAGACATGACTGATGCAATCACTGGCCATTGGTGATTGAAATCAATCTCCAGCCCCTCTCCCCTCCCTGGAGGTTAGGGGGTGAGGCTGGAATTTCCAATCCTCTAATCAAGGTTGGTTCCCTTGGCAACCATCCCCCATCCTTAGGGACTTTCCAAAAGTCACCTCATGATCATAAACTCAGGTGTAATTGAAAGAGGCTGGTTACACCACACAAAAGACATCCATTTCACATGTATTACTCAGTTTCAGGAACTGAGGACCAAAAGAAATATTCTAACAAAAAACGCCCTTCGTTCCATTTGTCATGATTTTATCACATGACCCTGCTTAGATACAAAGAAGGCTTAAGAGAAAAAGCATCTTCCATTTCAGGCTCTTTAAAAGGAATTGGATTTGACCATCATAGAAGTGCGGGAGAGCAGTATCAACACACGAGCTAGGTGAATACTAAAGAGAAGACCTGCCAACACGTACCTGGGATGACCCTCTATATCCTAAGATGACACATGTGAACACCAGTTCCTAAATACGAACAGTAAGGGATCGTCATTTAGATGTGTTCTGTAACTTGTAATATGTCTTATGCTTCTCTTATGCATAGGACTGTCCCCATAATAAAAGAAGTGACTTTCTGTTAAAGATGATTTAGATAGCAATGCAGAAAACATCTCTTCTCATTGCTGGTCTTACACCTTATGTCAACTCTAAGGAAATCAATGCCTCCACTAGAAAGATGGAGCTGAGAGCAAGGGAATATCGATTCCATGCCCGGCTTTCTACCAGGAACTTGACACCCATCCTCTCATTCAGTTTTTACACTGATCCTAAGAGGCAGCGTTAAACCGGAACTGAGGTTCGCTGGGTCAAGTTTTTGTCTCAACTCAGAGAGCTGAGTAATGGTAGAGCTGGGTGTCCATCCATGGCTCGTTAAAGAGCATCCCTCTGTTAGAACATGTACATGTCAGGAGGTGATGCCACGTGTACTGAAATATGATAAACATTCTACTTTTGTAGATTCTCCTGCTGGGAATCTCAGCACTGAGGAAAGCAGGAGATGTCTCTTTGAAGCCCCTCTTGCTTATTCATTTAATATATCATTGGGTCTCACAACGTAGGGTCCATTTTCCTAGTCCAGGACGTTTATACAGCTTGTGCCATGAGAACCATCAATCACATTCGAAACAGCTACGGGAATGCCAGTGGTTCGGACTCTTTGCTTTCACTTCTGAGGCCCAGAGTTCAATCCCTGGTCGGGGAACTAAGATCGCACAAGCCACACAGCGTGGCCGGAAAAAAAAAAAGGAAACAACTACAAGAACAAAAATACCAAGGGTTTGCCTGAGCTCTGCAGAACCTATTATCCGAAAGATTATGTAATTTGTTTTGAACCCACACATTCATTATTCACTCAACAGATATTAACAGACCATCATGCCTTGGACACCTGTAGATGCTTATAAACGTGGATTTGCGGTCGGCCTTTAATTCACCAAATATTTCCTGATTATCTCCTCGGTGCCAGGCATTGTGATAGATCCTGATGGGTTAAAGAAATCAGCAAAACCTGGTCCCTGCCCTCAGGAACTCTGTTCCTTGACTTGAGAATTATTCTTCAATCTCTCCAGAAAAAAAAAAAAGATGTGTTCTGCCCTTTTCCCTAATGTAGGCGCATAATCACATGTATAAAGTCGTAGATTATGTGCCGGCTTTTGTGTTCTCGCCCACTCTAGATGCATTCTCTAGCCTTCTCCACACTGTTCCAGTCTCTGTGGCCTGCTTCACCTGGCTTCCCTTGCTTCATGACATCCAGTTGGGTTTGCCAATGAGAGGCACCAGTGGGAAACTGGAGGGGGGAGGGGATAAGATGCAGTTTATTTCTTTTCTGCTCCCTCTTTGTGTCATCATGGTGTGTGTGGGAGGGACTATGTCCCCCCGGGGACTCTGGCTCCCACTGGGTGCCCTCCTCCAGAGTCCTGGGTGGGTTTCTCCAGAGTTCCAACTCTCACTGGGCTTCAATAACACTGTTTTCCTTTCATTCTTTTGGCCGTGGGAGTGACAATGGCTTGTTGCCTTTACTGGTCTCTGGGTGCCTTACTCTCTCTTATTTGTTCTCTTAACCTGGCACAGACATCTATAAAAAGTCCCTGTGTTAAAATCTCCTCATTTGAACCATCTGGGGCAAATGCTGTTTCTTAACTGGGACTCTAGCTAATCAGAATATCGAAGTTGACAACATTGGAAAAAATCATCAGATCTCTCCTTTTCGTTTTACAGGGACAGAAATCAGGTCCAGAGAGCACGGCACTTGAATGAGGTTGCTTCATCCACGGGAAGAAGAAATACCAGCTCGCCTGCCTCTCCAGCCCCTGCTCCTGGGACACGCACCCCAGACCACCTCCCAGCCTGAGACATGTTTCCTTTGTGGGGTCTGATCTTCCAAGCTTTGGACAATGTCCGCTTCTGCCAGCGTTTAAGCCTGCAAGCTAAGGACATGAATGAACTGAGTCATCCCCACAGAGCTTCATTAATTTCAAGGCAATTTAAGATTTCTGAGTCACAGGTTTCAGCCACTTAGACTTTCCCAGCTGGTACTGCACTTGCCCACACACATTTTTCTTTCAAGATTGCATCTGGGTCTAGCTGCGTGGCTTGCCCACTCTTCATCAGTTTGGGAAGAGAAATTGACCTCCTAGAGTGATCCGTGCCGGGCTATGCTTTTTCCATTTGCTGTGTGCATTGGAGTCTTTGCATGAGGACTTAACGGAATTAGCTGTCTGCAGCTCGATCCAGACTCAAACCACAGGAGACACGCACATTTCCACATTCTATATCCAACACGATATTTCACCCAGTCTCCCAAGGAAACTCAGTTATACCATATGGTGACTCCACTCTCTGAATAATATTTAGCAACTTGATGAACAAAGACTGAATCACATCTTAACTATCTTGGCCAAATATTGTTTTATATAGCCACCGTATTAGTAATATATATGTTTTATTTTTTACAGTAGTACTTCCTGCGAAGCCCACTGGAAATGAAGAGCTAGACCTCACTGGAAGGAGCCTGCACGGTCAAGGCATTCTTGCTTATTAGCGATCTTCTATTCAATATTGCATTGTATGCATGATACATTCAGAACCTCTGCTTTTTCTTTTCCTCCAGAACAGCTGCTGGATTGAGCAACAGTCTCCCTGAGTAACACAGCAGGGAATCCTGGGGCATTTCCCAGACGCAGAAAACAAAAGATGTGTATCCATGGGGAGGATAGGGCTGGAGCTGTCGCCCTCCCACCAGGGAGAAGTCCTATAGTCTCAGGATGTGGGGAGGAATCTTAGCAAGCCTCTGTGGTGGGTCCCTGTGGTTAGGTGATCTTAAGGAAGTCACTTTCCTTTCTTAGCCACAATTATACAAGGATAATAATGAACACCTTTGATAAACTGGTAGACAGTAGGCAAGGCCTACGTCAGTCACTTATAATGTGCAGGCACTGTTGAAGCCTTCTATGTGCTAAAATAGATAACCAACAGGGACCTACTGTATAGCACAGAGAACTATATTCAATATTTTGTAATAACCTATAAGGGAAAAGAATAAGAAAAAGAATATATATATGTATATATATGTGTGTGTGTGTGTGTGTGTGTATATATATATATATATATAACTGAATCACTTTGCTGTACACCTGAAACTAACACAACATTGTAAATCAACTATACTCCAATAAAAACATGTAATCAGAAAGAGCAGCAAAAAGAATGTCTTATATGTACAACCACAGGTAAGATGCAATCTATACTTTCAATGAACTAACCAGTTGAAAATAGGAATATGCAGGGATCATTTCAGTGAAATATGGCTTGGCTAAGATAGAGCTTTGCACAGTGGAGACTCTTAGCTCAACCTGAGAATTCCTGAAAAAGCTGGTGCTCAATGTGGATCTTGTCAAAATTTATGGAAGTGAGAAAGGTATTCCAGACAGTCAAGAGCCTGAATCGCAATTACTGGAGAATATGATGCATTGCACAGAGTGGTGGGAATAAGGCCACATTTATATTATTAAGAAATATTTTTTATAATTATTAGAGCATTGGTGGTTTTTGAAAATCAAGAAAGGGATTTCTAGGGGAGTCCTCAAGGTATGATAATACTCTCCCCATATCCATGGCAACTCTTGGGCCCATCTTCATGGGAAATTGTTTGCTCTAAAGTGCTGACCTTCTGAGAATTAGGAGACAGGAAGCAGCCTAATCCATTGTTTTCTGAATGGAATCGCATTTTCTCAGCATGCATATGTACCCAGCACTGTGACAAGTACAGAACAGAGGAGAAGGGAGAAGATGTGGCCCTTTCCCTCGGGGAGCTCCCGATCTATTGAGACAGCCATGTTCACGTCATATAATTATAGCAGATTAATCAGAATTCAGTATATAGTCATTGCCCAATGATGCCATGCCCATCAGGAAAGAGGATATTCTCTAAACCAGACGCATCAGAAGAAGGAGGGCTTGGGAGTCATTCAACCTGTGTTTATTAAGTATCATCTTACAATAGGAATTCTTTTTGTTCCTCTGGGTAAGACTTCATAGAGGAACTGCCTAGCAGACCCAGAAGGATGACTATACTACCTTGTTCCAGTTTTCTATTACTGAGTGAAAAACTGACCTGATACTTAATGGTGGAAAACAACCACCATGGTATTATACAGTGATTTTGGGCAGCAGGTATTTGGGCAGCTGGCAACTCGGTGGTGTTCTGTTGGGGGCTGGTCTGGTCTGGGAGGATCGAGATGGCTTTCATTCTCCTGCCTGGAGCTTTGTCAAGGTTTGGCCAGAAGGCTTGGCTCCCCTGGGCCCCTCTCCCTCTCCATGTCATCTTTTGGGCCTTTCTGTGAGGTTTCTCCAGGAGGGTAGTTGATTGGATTTATTTGGAGTCTCAGGCCTCCAAGAGACTAAGGAAGAAGCTTCCAGTCTTCTCGAAGGCAAGACCTAGAACTGGCCATGCATCATATCCACCATTTTTTATTGGTCCAAACAATCTCACACGAGTTTATATTCAAGGTCAGGGCATGGGACCCCGCCTCTTAATGGGAGGAGTGTCAAAACTCTGTGGTCATCTTTAACCTGGCACATTTATCCCTCGACTTTGGTCACTTCACGTGTGTAAGACAATCTTGGGGAGTTATGGCTCAAGAAAAAATGTGATAGGAAAAGGGAAAAAAAAAGAAAAAAATCTCAGATGAGGAAATAGGGTAGTGCACGAGAGGCGTCTTTCATGATACGGTGAGTTCCCATACGGTCCACTGTGCTCTGTCCAGAACCTAGCATGGGGCTTGACACACAGAAAGTGATCCGTCCACAGAACTGAGCTGACAGGCATTTATTACTATATTTCTAGTTGTGTGAGTGAATTTCTCACACTAAATCTCCCAGGAAATGTGCCAGGGGAATCTTATTGCAAAACTAGCAGTTTATTGGGTTGACAAAGAGAACATTCAATTAAGGAGATTTTCAGAACACAATGGAATCGTTTCAGTTGTGAAATGTGGACTTAAAAAGTAATCATTTAGAAACCTCCAAGAAGCATTTGAAGACTGGATGAAAAGATGCAGCCCCTTTTCATTCAAGCACAGACTGAGGGTCCTGGGTGGGCACGGAAGGGCAGAGGCCCAGGCAGATGTGGGTCAATCCCAGGTCTCTCTGCTGCACTCCCACATCCAGGCTCATTCTACAACACCAGGCTTCTAAGAAATTGATTTACCCAGAAAACAGTGATAACAACCACCATAAATCCATCACCGTCCTAGCACTGTGGGTACAGAGGGAAATGAAAACATGGCGCTAGGTCTCCAGGGCCTCCAAGTCTCTAGATTGGGGCATTCTCTGCCCATTCCTAGATTCCAGGGAAATGCTTGGGCATCTCAAGGTAGATCAAGGTGGCAGGGGGTTGGGCTTCCCTGGTGGCGCAGCGGTTGAGAGTCCGCCTGCCGATGCAGGGGATGCGGGTTCGAGCCCCGGTCCGGGAAGATCCCACATGCCGCGGAGCGGCTGGGCCCGTGAGCTATGGCCACTGAGCCTGTGCGTCCGGAGCCTGTGCTCCGCAACGGAAGAGGCCACAGCAGTGAGAGGCCCGTGTACCGCAAAAAAAAAAAAAAAAAAAAAAAGATGGCAGGGGGTAGAGAGGCTGAGATAGCCCATTGCCCAGCCACAGAGCCACCATGCCAGAGGGAAGAATTCTTGAAGAATATCAGAAGTGTACAAATTCCCTCAGTGTAGGCCGGCAGCTGTTAGCTTCCACCCCTTCCTGTTAAACATAATCATCTTCACCCCAAGATTCTGACATACCACCCGAGAGAATGCCGAGGCAGGCAACTTCCAAAAAGGCTCCTCATGGCCCCTGGTATGCACACCTTGTGTGATCCTCTCCTGTTGTGTGTGCAATGGCCTTGGTGGCTTGCTTCTGACAAGCAGACTATGGCAAAATGATGTAGGATGTCACTTCTGGGATTAGGCTATAAAAGACTTTGACTTCTCTCTGGCTCTTCTGGGGTATTTGCTCTAATCAAGCAAGATACCATGCTGTCAGCTGACATTTGGAGAGGCTCATGTGACTCACAACTGAGGGTGGTTTCCAGCCAACAGCCAGGGAGGAAATGAGACCCTCAGTCCAACAACGTTCAAGGACTTGAAACCTGCCAATACCTAAATGAGTGACCTTGGAAGCTGAAGCTTTGGGGGGCAATTTGTTATGCAGCAACAGATAACTAATACAAGCATATAAAAGACGAAGAAAATTTAACTAACTCAGCTCTTGGTCTAGTGCCTCTTTCTACTACACCATGTGATTTCTGGCTAATAAGGATCTTTCATCTGGAGGACAGGGAACATCTGGTCAGTGGCTGGAAGTCCTAGTATTTTAACTCAGCAGTCATATTCCCCCATGGTCTGACAGTGACCTTGTCTCCCAGTTGTCCTCAGTATCCATAGGAGATTGGTTCCAGGACCCCTCCCCCACTCCCCCTCAGAAACCAAAATCCACAGATGCTCGTGTTCCTTATATAAATTTTTAAAATTTGCATATAACCTATGCACATCTTCCTGTATACTCTAAATCGTCTCTTGATTACTTATAATACCTAACACAACGTAAATGCTATGGAAATAGCTGCTGATGCAGGCAAATTCAAGTTTTGCTTATTGGAACTTTCTGGAATTATTTTTCTCAAACATTTTTGATCCGCAGTTGACTGAATCCATGGATGTGGAACCCGCAGTTAAGGAGGGCTGACTGTACTTTGTACAGGAGCCCTGTAGTCAGGGCTAACCCACACTACTTCCAGGCCCTAAACAGAGCTTCACCCACCTGTCCACAGTCCTCATGACACCCTGCAAGGTCTGTGCTATGATGGTGCCATTTTAAAGAAGCAGAAACTAAGGTTTAGGGATATTCTGTAATTGACATAAGGTCAGAGAGCTACTGAACTTCAGAACAAGGGCTCAGTAACAGCTTCCTGATCTCTTGAATGACAATTGGTTGACTTTTGTATCTAACTCTTTTCTAGATGCGTTGCAGAGTCTGTCAGGGGTCAAGCGCTGTGGTCACTGAGCAACTGTGTGATTTAGAAAGAGAATTACTTCCCTGTAGCAAAATACCTTAAAAGTCAGAGTTGTTAGCAAGCTCTCTTATTAGGCAAATGAAGATAATGAAGCCTGAGGCTTGAGGCACACCCCATATTTAGAACAAAGGACACTATTTCTTCAACCTTCCTCCAGCTTACACCCCCAGGATCATACACCATCCCCCAGGTCCACACATACAGGACACATTTTCTAAAGTGCTGGCTTCATTGCTAGGAGCTGTCCATCCAGGGAAGGACAAGCCTCAACCTTTCTGAGTTCTGGGACACAAATTGAATAATATAAAATTTCATGTTGTCCCAAGGGATAGCAATTATACCTAGATATATTTTTTAATTGCCTAAATGGGGAACAATACTATGAAATTAGTTGTTTGCTTACAGTTTTATATTTTATTAACCCCCAAAGTACTCACGCATATTTGGATGTGAATTGCACAGATATGGGTGAGACATACCATTCATTCCTTCTATGGTCTACTGAGTAGATTGCCCGCTATAGCGCTGAGTCTCCGTGCTGCACACGCTCTACTCTAAGCCCACCTGGGGATCCAGGGCTCACAAGGTGGAAACCACTATTCTATAGATATTGCCTTTTTGTTTAGATACGCTTTCCTGGTTTGCAACTATCCAATGAAACCATCAAATGATATTCTATGCAAGGAGCCCCAGTGTAGGACCTCAAAATTGTTTTAAATTTAAAACAAAATTTTGACACAGAAGGAAAGAGAAGAGAGAGAGGAGAAAGAGGAGGCAAGGACAAGGCAGAGGGAGAAGGCAGTGGCAGGAAGGAGAGCTGTGCCGTAAAATGAACGCAGGATTTGCTCTCAGAAGTGCTGGGTTTGTGCTCACAAGCTAGTGACTTAAATTCCTTGAGACACAGTTTCTCCTACCAAGGCCAGTAATGAACCTCCTTTACGGAGCTATCGTGAAGATTAAATGGCACAAAATTCATAAGAGTGCTTTGTAAACTGTCGAGGCTGTGGCACGTATTAATTCTTAATAGACCTTAATCTGAGCAGTCAGGGCCATCCAAGGCCATGTTGCTAATTGGCCAAGTTGGGGCCCAGATCAACTCAATGTGTCCTTGTTCAGACACTGGTCTACTGGTGACCAGCTTGTTTTTCCCGAACTGAAGGTTGGCTTTTAAAAGCTGAAGAGGGACGTAAATGATCATTTGATTCAGCCTCTTCCCTTGGTAAGGAAATTATCGTTACCGCCACTCCACGATGGGCAGGGGATTGAAGTGCCACTCAGAGCCCCAAAGCTCGTGAAACAGAGGTGGGCGCGCATCTCCCTCGAGGTCTGTCTGTGTGCCAGGTATGGAAACACATAACTAGATTTTCCAGAACACCCTTCAGACTGAATCTCTTTTTACAGTAACCTAACACTCTAGATAAATGTAAATTTGCAACACTTCCTGGACTAGCTGGCTGTTTTCACTTTTGTTTATTAGCTGCTCAGCAATACATAACAGGATGGTAGACAATTTGCGATATCCAGAAAATTCCCATATGCTGGGTTTCCCGGCATCCTCTAATTTAAAAGCAACAACAACAACAAAAATTTCTCCTAGGGCCTGGGGAAAAAAACGGTTCCAAAATGGCAATTCCTTCTGTATTTATACACTGGACTTTTCCTCGTGGACCATTTATCCAAAGAGAAAAACAGACCCCTTACCTAGCCATGGTAAAACAAACCATCACAAAGTCACCTTTTAATAGGTACGGCTAGGATTCACCTTGGACATAAGCAGCTATTTTTCAAACACAAGCTGTTTGGAAAAAATTGAGAAAAGAAATCCCTATTATGGAAGGATTATAAGTGGGCCATTTAAGCCAAAGGTTTAGACATCTAAAAAAGCATGACGACAGGCAACGTGATGTAGTAAACCTTATTCATTCCCCTGCCCCTTTCTTTCCCAGCACACACACACATACACACACACACACACACACATGTGACCAGCATAGCCACTGAGTAACGGGCAACCATGGAAAAAGTTAAAGAGTTTCTCTGGGTCCTGCTTTCTTCATCTGTAAAGTGGGGGTAATAATATCTATTCTGATGGGTTGTATAAGAACCAGAGAGAAGGTGGCTAGTCTAGCACTCAAAAGGCATAATTAAAGTATAATTATTATTAAAGTTAGTAATAGAGAAGACTCTCACAGTAATGGGGCAATTTATGTCATGAAGCTTGGGAGCATGCCACAGGCCTCATCACCACTGGAAATTATCTCTCCATCATGACTGTATCCAAACCCCAGGGTCATAGTGAACTTGGCCAAATGCATCTCTGACAGCTGCAGCAGGGAGGCCGTGCACCCTCTTCCCTGGATCTCTCCCTTCCTCCTTACACAAAGGAATGACAGAAACTCTTCCTAGAGTTAACATGGAGGAATAATTAGGGGCACTTATCTTCTTGGCGACTTTTACTGATTCTGATACTAAGAGATCTGTAGATTCTATCATCAGGAATATCTAGATTGCAACTCATGCATTAACACCACCAACCTCCTCGTTATTGACCAAGCACACCCACGCCTCCCTGATCCTGAACATACCATTTAAAACCTGAGGCAGCCATACAGCCAAATAAGAGAACTAGGGAACATGATCAGAGCAACGTAGAGGGAACACCTTGGAAAGGAGTAATTCCAGGGAAACACAGAGGCACCAACCATCAAGTAGGGTATGACTCAAGTCATAGGCATAGAGGTGGGAAACTGGAGTCCACAAAATGGTGCGAGTGGCCAGTGGGCATGTAGCCAAGAGGAGTGGGAGATGAAGTTGTTGGGAAGTTCTTGAGCGCCAGCCCCGTGTCTATACCCAAGTTTCCAGGTATGGTCAAGAAGATTGTGTTTTGCACAACCCCAGGGGTGCCATTCACAAAGACTTCAGTGGGGAATGGAATGTTCTGGACTTCCAGCGTAACGAATGGAATGTTCAGTCCACAGCCTGCACGTCAGCACATGGTAGCATTCTCTACAGTTCGTCGGGGAAGTTTGTCACAGATTTTTGAGCCTAGGTACGGCCTGCTGTGAGAGTTGTTTAAGAAACATGAATGTCATCACCCGTGGTATACGTCAGCCTTCAAGTGACGTAGTAGTCTTAGGAGTTGTTCTCAGAAACCATTTGATCAACGAACACAGTACTTAGGGCTTCATACTTAGCAGGAAACTACTGTACGTTTGCTAAATAAATGAACTAATGAGTGATGAAGTGAATTAAGGAGCGGTTAAGTACATTTCAAGACAGAGAATGTCTGGAAAGCATGCAGAACAGATGAGTGACCTACGGCAACTGGATCTGACTGGTCTACAGAGTGGACTGCTTAATATTTCCCTGTAATTATATGATCCTTATTTTAATTGGCACATCACCTTTTATCATAGCTACATAATTGTATTTAACCACACCTACAACTGTATATTTAACAACTCCTATACACTTTATCAATATTTTAAGCATTTTGTCTATTATTATTAAAAGTTGGATTGCTTTCTGTGGACATAGTTCAATAATAATAATATTTATTTATGTTACGTACATTATGTTATGTTACATGCAAGACCTTGTGCTAGTTGCCTTATATACATCTTCCATAATTTTCACGTTAGGTAAAATTCAGATCATAGTTCTATTTTATAATTAACTCATCTAATTAATTAATTATAATTAATTCATCTAATTAATTAATTATAATTAATTCATCTAAATTCATCTAAGGTCATATAGCTAAAAAGTGAATGAATGAAGAGTCCCACACAGATCTTCCTACTACATGTTTCTTTTTTTTTCAATCTGAGAAGAATTACTATCAATCCAGGTAAAAAGGTTTAAGGCACTTGCTATAAATTATGTAATTTATCCTGCACTACAGTCGTTTCCAAAGGTCATGAGTTTGGCCTTCAAGAACGGGCAGGACTGTGGCCACTGTATAATCTCATCAGAAGTAATGAATGTATCAATACTAACAATCGTTTACAGCATCGGTTACCCATCACTATCAGTTATTTTCTGTCTCCCCAGGTGACAGTGCTTTCTCTTTCCTTGCAAGTGCACTGATATTTACTCCATGTGACCTCCAGCGTGATCCTTCTAGAACCCCAGTCAACCATGCTACTCGCCCCATTTAATGGTAGCCTGGACTCTGCATCTCTTCTATTCTGGCTGTTCTATCAGCCCCTCCCCATTCTAATCCCAGCTCACTTTGCCCGCCACATGCCTGGCCACTGCCACCAAGCTGCCAGTACCAGAGCCATGGGGAGTTACTAGAAATCTCAGAACATCCCACTCCTTTGCTTCGGCACATCCTTTCTCGCTGCCTGAAATGCCAGTGACAATCTCTTATTTATGTTATTGCATGACTCATAGAACCTTTTCAAGATCCATGAGCACAGGAAAGTACAATTTTTAAATCCTTGTATCTCTTTTCTCAGTGTCTGGTGCACAGTAGGTTTCAATAAATACTTGCTCTGGATTAATTCAAGGTGAAAAAAATCACATGGTCTGGAAAATTCCCTGAAGCCCGGGAAAAGTGGTTCCTTCCCCTACACTTCTTGGATGCCTTGATATCTAATTGCCACATTGTTACACAATGAAATGATGTATTTCCATATGTCTGTCTGAAGCCGGACTAGGAGCTCCTGGGCGTCAGAGACCAAATCTTACTCATACTTGGATTCTTAACACCCAGTGCAGGCCCAGCTTATGGTAAACCTTCATAGATTTCCTGGAACTGAAAAACATCATTCTACAGCAATCACATGAGCTGAGCAGGGTGGGTGTTAGGCTTCTCATTTTACAGTTGAAAAAAGGGGACCCAGGGAGGAAAAACAAAAATGTCTTGACTCAACTTTCATTCAAAAATCAGAGGCCCAGACAGGGCTGGAACAGGGTCTCCTAAACCCCTAGTTATAAAGCGCTGCTGGTGGCCACCGAACAGAGGAGGCTGGCGCCTTTCTTTCTGACCCCTCAGCAGAGAAACAGAGGTCTGTTCCTGAGACAGGGACCAGCCCAGGTGTCTTCATGGGACCAGACTGGGTGAAAGGATACTGCTCACCACTCATGGTGATGGCCTGGGGGAACAGATGAGTCCCCCTAGGGTCAGGGACTGGGTCCTGGTTTGTGAGGAGTAGGTTGGGGAGACCTGCCAGGAGGCATGGGACCACTCCGTGACCTTTTCAAACCCTGAGGCCCTGTGGTGGCCTGTCGTACAGTCTATGTCCTCTCTGGCCAACCTCCCAGGAACTGCTTATCACCAGAGTAACTTGTTTGTGCATAATTATAAATTATAAACATGCTCCAGGGGGCATAATTATACAGAGCTCCCTTTTTTGCTCAAAAGTGTCCTACTGTGGGCAATACATGATATAGTCCCCTTTTCCTCCCCCACTAGAAAATATGCATACATGCATGGAAAAGCTCCAAGAGTCTCGTAAACGCCCCTTTCCCAGCCCCTTGGCTTTTATTTATTTATATATATATTTAAGTTTGTTCCCCCGACCAGATTGCTTGATTTACCAGGACACGTTAGGTTAAGGCCTGGAGGTCCCAGTCTCTGCCTGAGTTCAAGCCCCTTTCCTGACGTGTGTCTGCCTAAGTCAGAGGACTGGCACCTCCTGCAGAAGCTGAGAATAACTGGAGTGAAAAGGCAGCCCTCACCTGATTCTCAGTGTTGAACGCCTTTTTGGTCCACGTGTGCGTCGGGGTAGGGGGCGCCACTCTGGCTAGCGGCCTGGAGCCTCGCAGGAGGTGTGCGTAGGGCATTGAGGGCATTGTTTCACTGGGCCAAGGCCCTCTGGGCACTGTCTTGGGAGAGGAAGAATTAGTGATTACCTTTGGTATGAGTTAAAAGGTGTCTTCAAGCTGGTCTTCTGCAGAAAATACTCAAAGCCTTGGTGGGGGGCGGGGTTTGGAGGGTGACACCAACTAAAAGTAAGCAATCGATTTCTTTTTAAATGGGGAGAAGAGTGTTGGAAAAAGATAACGAAACTAATTTTTGAAACTCCGTGCGGCACCACTGATGCAAGCACATTCTCCACGGAGAAAAGCTACACGTGAGCAGCGGTGTCCTGATGCTCGGAGGATGCCTGGCTTTCTGGGGAAGACGCACGGGTTAGAAAGTCCACTAGCCACAGCTGGAGCTGCTTGGGTACTTGTGACCGGGCGACTCCTGCCCAGCCGCGCGCGCAGTCAGCCTGTGGAGGCGCCGGGACCCTCCCTCCCCGGTCCGGTGCTCTACCTCCCCAGCCCCGGGCCGCGGTTGGATAATGCACTTTGTTTACCTCGCCCGGGCCGAGTCATCCAACTGGGAGGCAAGCGCCCGCGCCCGGGGCCGGGAGCTGCAATGGCAGTGGCAGCCGGCCGCGGGCGCGGGAAGCCGCCCCGGGACTGGCAGAGGCGAGGCTGATTGATGGGCACCCGGCTCAATGAGGGCGGCCCGGGCGGGGAAGGGGCGGGGCCTGCTCTGGGCTGAGCCAGTCGCCGGTGCCGCTGGGGGGGGCGGAGGCGCCGTAGAAATGTGTCGGTGACATTGAATGGGGAGACTGAGCGCGAGCGAGGCGCGCGCGCGCACACACGCGCACACACGGCCCCGCTCGCTCCGAGATCCCCGGCCACGTAAGTAACTATTAATACCGCCTCGCAGAGAGATGCGGGCGTGCTGAGCTCGGGGATTGGCCTCGGGCACCGTCGGCCGTCCCCTTCAATTTTAAGTACACATTCCTCTTACCTCCGGTTGGGGGAAGAACAAAATAAAAGAAGAAGAAAAGCCGTCAATTTTCTCCAAAACAAACCCCGCCAGGCAATTTGGGTTGAGGGTAAGGGGAGACGGAGTGGTTGCAAATTATTCCAAGGCGAGATCCAGTTACCGAACGAGAAAGGAACAGCGCGGGTTGACTGGGCTGGGGGTGCATCCCCTTCCAGGGCCGGGAGGACCCCCGGAAGCTCGGAGACCATTGATCTACTCTTGTCCCTGCCCGCACTTCTCGCTTTATTCGGAGGACGATCTGGAGCGCGAGGGAGCGGCGACAGCATGAGCCGGTGCTGACCTCTGCCCGGCGGGCCAAGCCCTGGGCTTTGCCGTGGTACCTGTGCCCGGACCACAACTCTGTGCCCAGCTTTTGCAATCTTTTGTTGGCAGCGCTGACCGCTCTAAGTTAAATGCTCCCTTGCTATTTTTTTGTCTGTTTGTTTAAATTCTGGAGAGCTCTTGCGGTCTTGGAAAAGCCTCAGACGCCATCTACAGTTAAAACGTAGGTAACTACCCTCTCCGGCACCCCCCCTTCCACGCCCCCCACCCTTTCCACCAAAAAAGGGGGTGCAGCGCGGATTCTGTCTGCGGTGCGGCGCGAGCCGGTACCCGTGCTTATTTCCTTTTTCTTTTTGTTTGGTTTCTAACGCGCTGAGACCAAGCAGCGGCCGTGCGCTCCCCGAAGATTGCACAAACTACAGCCGGGCTCCTCCGCCCCGTCTGCGGTTCGGAAGCCTGCGTGGGGATCGCTTCGGGAGACCCGGCGCTGCAGCTCCCCACCTTAGCAACCTGGTTACTCGTCTAGATCCACGCTGGAAGAAGAGAAAGAGAGAGAGAAACTAAAAGTGCGAAGATTCTGCAAATCGCTGGCGGCTTTGGGGTAACAAAAGGACCCGAGTTGCTGCCGACCGAGGACCCCCGGGAGCCGGGCTCGGAGCAGACAAGGTGCCCGGCGGCGCCCATTTGGGGGCTTCTAACTCTTTCTCCACGTAGCCCCCTTCCCGTCCCCTCCCCTCTCGTTCCCTTTTAAAATCCGTGGCACCGAGGCGCCTGCAGACGCACTCGCCAGCGACTCGTCTCTCCAGCGGGTTTTTTTGTTTGTCGAGTGCGATCCCCACACTCATGAACATACACAGGTCTACCCCCATCACAATAGCAAGATATGGGAGATCGCGGAACAAAACCCAGGATTTCGAAGAGTTGTCGTCTATAAGGTCCGCCGAACCCAGCCAGAGTTTCAGCCCGAACCTTGGCTCCCCGAGCCCGCCTGAGACTCCGAACTTGTCGCATTGCGTTTCTTGCATCGGGAAATACTTATTGTTGGAACCTCTGGAGGGAGACCACGTTTTTCGTGCCGTGCATCTGCACAGTGGAGAGGAGCTGGTGTGCAAGGTAAAGAGCCCGGGGTTTGCTTTTGCTTTTTTTTTGTCTTTTAAGAAGATCCCCCCGGCCTTTTGGAGGGGGCCGGAGGGGGCGGAAGGTTGCCGAGCCCTGCAGTCCGGGGGGGGGGAGGGAGATTCGCGGGATAATTACCCGTGGTCTCGTTAAATGGGGTTATGTATTTATTTGTTCCTGTTCGACTAGTTGCGAAGTTTTTAGAGTGTTGCGGGCAATGCGGCGGGCTGCGGCGGGGGCGTTTTGGGGAGAGCCCGCGGCGGGGAGGGCGGCGGGACTGCGCGGGGGCCACGGCCACGCGTGCTCCCAAGGGCTCGTGGAGCTCCTCCGCGCGACGCCGGGTCCCGCTGCCCGGGGATTGCTCCCTGGGTCCAGCCCCCTCCCCTTTCCAACACCGAGGAGGGAATCCCCCACTAATTTTAAGGCGCTGATGACTTGGTTCCTTTCGCAGCCATTGTTCTCAGCAGCGTGCAGGTGTTGAACCTTTGTTCCGTAGGTGCCCCTTCAAAGAGACACACAAAGGTGTCCCCTCTGGCTGAGCCCAGGGGCCCAGCGCGGGGAAGGAGTTCACAAAGAGCTTGCTTCTGCCAGGAGCCTTGAAAGGAGGGTTGCGGGTGGAAATCAAAGCCGCCAGCGCACCTTTGGGTGCAGGAAATTGTGAATCCTTTGGGTCTTTTCCTCTTGTCTCCGTTCCTTCTCGTCTCCAGCTCTCCGAGCCGGAGCCCCCTCGACCCTGCTACTCCACCCCTCAGCACACACCGTTGCCTGTATGGTTTAGAGGCCAGCATTTGGAGCCTCGGGGATTCACAGTGCTAATGCAGAGATGGGCACTTTCCTTTCCTTTTCGTCTTTGACCCTGAACTGGTTGGCGTCTGTGTTGAGTGTGTCTGTGTGTCTTTGTGTGCGCCCACAGGGCTCCAGACAAGGGGATGAGCAGGAGACTAGTTGCAAAAAAAACAAACAAAAAATGAAGACGGTAGAGCAGGCTACCCAGGAATTGGACATAGATCAAGAATTCACTGTTGCTTAATTTTAGATTTGCTCACTGTTGTTTTTTGGGGGGAGGGAGGTAGTAAGGAGTGGGGACCCCTGATGTCTTTGAAATGGGCACTCGGCACAGCTGTGCTGCAAATAATGCATCACACTTCTACCATCAACCACAGGCTGCTTTGTGGACTTGCTTTCTTTCATAGGGGACTGGAGTATTTCATTGTGAAACATGGGTTTTGTGAAGGGTCTCCAGTCTGTTTTGCAATTGCTCAGTTCAGACCGCTGGGGAAAATCAGAGACTCTTTAAATATTTCTCTCTGCTTGTACTGAGCATTTGGTATTTTGCACCTTCTCCAAGCTATTGAGACTCAGAGCAGCTATTCCCAGTTAACCAAAATTCAGTAGGCTATTCAGAGCTGGATTGAATTCTCAGAAGACCTACAACGTTGTACAATGGGGTAGTCATCCTTTGAAATGAATGAATTCCACAGAGCTGCCACTCTCATATGAAATATGCACAGTCACCCAGCAGTGAGTGTTTTCACTCCTTTTGCTAAACTTCGGTAGAGCATTTTAATATTTTTCAAAGGCTGGAGACGCGTTTACGTCAAGGGACTCTGCCGCCAAATTCTGCAGAAGCATCTTGCCCGCTATTTCTTTGTTTAAAGGCAGAGGTGACTCTGGCTCCTGCTGTTTCTTTCTCCCTTCAGATTTTTCAAGACATATTTCACTTTGGGCTGACCTTATAGTGTCATTCGTAGACTTGCTCTCTGGCCTGAAACTGTACTTAATCGGCTGGTTCAGTTCTTGCAAAGATTGAATCAGCCCCTCACCAATTACCATGCGGCTGCAAGTGGATTTAAGTGCAGTATCATTGTTCTGCTTGACAGAGGTCATCCCTTTAAGACACAGCAGCTTCTGTTTGCCTGCCTTTTTACCAGAGGTGATGTGGGTGACTTCTTATGCAAGCACAGTTGTACATAACCTAGGAAGCTCCAAGTGGTTTTATAAGGCTGCTTCTATGAACTACCCTCACGTAGGCACCGTGGACTTACTGCAAGGCTCAGTGAAATCTACACACTGAATTCCAGTTCCTTTTGACATCTTAGAATATAGAGTTCGTGTCTCCTAGCTCTGTGTTGACCCAAGAGAAAAAGTCTTTGCAAAAACAGATCCAATGTAAAATGCCACTTACAGACAACTCTGTAGAATTCCGTAGGACATAATTTGGGAGAGAGAGACTGGAGGGTCATTTAACCAAAATAATCATGCCTGTTTATTGTCTCCCTGTGCCTACTTTAAGCTAGGCAGATGAAGGAAGGGGACTTTAGGGGGTTCTTAGCTTACTGTTTTCATGGAAATGCTTGTAGCTACTGTGCAGACTGACATAATTACTATCTTGACAAAATGGGCACTTTTTTTTTTTGCAAAGGCTGTGAATGATGGCCTAATCTCTGCCTTATCTGAACTGTCACATTATATAACGAAGGCTCCAAATTAAACATTTAAAAGAAGCTGGCAACCAGGCTTATGGCTTGATTTTACACTTGAAGGTGATGGTTTAAATACCAATCCAAGCCCATAAATGCCTGTTATAGCTACTAATAAAAGTTTGGTTCCTACCCATTTGGGAAAACATAAGTACTTGCTTTATTTTTCATACTCTGTCCACCATCTTGGAATTTAATTTAGTCTCTTCTACAAAGGGTATGGCTGCATTTTGAAGCTGCCATGAATTGTTTGATTTTTTTTTTTTAATTTTAATGTCCCTCCAGTTTTTCAGCAGCAGGACAGGATAATAGACTAAAGGTACTGAGCAAAAAAAAAAAAAAAAAAAAAACTCCTTTTATTTTTTAAAAATGCAGCTCGAAGCAGGAAGTACGTTATAAATAATCATAACTCCATGAGTACTGGCGACACAGCCTGAAGCCTGGCTCTTCAGATCCCAGCATCCTCCTTATATAACACAGTGTTTACATTAGCCACTGCAAAGCCTTTATTGCTCTCTGGGAGATTTTTGAGGCTTTCCTGGGTTTCTGCTGCCTGCAGTCTGGGTGTTAAAGTTGACTCAAGCATTTCAGATTCCTAATTGAACGGACCTCTGAGGTCACCGCTCGCAGGTCATCATTTGACAGTATCAGGGTGTGATTTGTGGTCTCTGGGGACACTGAAGTATTCATTCTTAAATTCTAGGTTATAGTGGCAGCAGCTGTGCCACTTTCCTGAGATGCCTTATTATGGTTCATTCACAACGTTACTTTGCTTCCTCGCCGGGGTTCGCACCAGCCCTCCCGAGGTTCTTAGGAGGCCGGTTTGACTCACAGATTTTTGGGGTTTGTTTTTTGCAGCTAAGAGAGACTTAACTCATGGATTCTTAAGGAGCAGCCTGTGTCCCTGGCTGGGTTTTGGAAAGCCCGTGAATCCCCTTAAGACAAATCCAGTATTATACATGCTTTTGAGTGGTCATTGTCAGCTAAGAGGGGACAGAGCTTTTATCAGATTCTCAGGTGGGATCTGGACCCAAAAAAGGTCAACCATGTTCTAAATCAATGTCTTCAGTTTCTGAAGAGGAGGGAGGCCCAGTGATTCTGAGGGCTTTATCCCCTCGTGCGGGTTATTGGTGGCCAAGCCAGGATTAGATTCTCAGATTTGATTTATTCTAGGCCAGCGTTTCCCACACACACTGCAAAGTGATGATCAAGGAGAGTATGTTCTAACTAATGAGAAAGAAATTTAAGAAGCTAAGCGATGGTGAACCGATAACATTCAGTGTATTGTAAGAGCAATCCTGGCCTCCCATGCTTCCCAGCAAGGAACCGTCGAGCCTGCACCTCACTTCTGCTGCACCAGATAGACTCATCATACTCACATTCCCAGGCGGGTAGGAAAGCCACATTCCAAACCCAGAGATTTGTATCCCTGATTTAGTGGAGCTCTTGAAATGAATGAAGGCGTTTTCTTGTAACCTCAGAAAAATCTCGGTGGTGTTAATTCCTCTTAGATCTGTCTCCAAAAGGTACTGAGGATGGATTTTCTTTCTAAATAACCCCACAATGAGGTGGCATTTCACAGGCTTATTCTGATTCATAGAAAATCATTGCATAACTGATTCATTGAGCTAGATATCTGTGGAGGGAAGAGAGAAAGGAGCGTGTCTGCTTTCTTAATAAGAAGGACTGTGTCCTTTCCTGGCTCTGCCACTGGGGGCTTGATTTGACTTGTTATCTGAGCCTCAGTTTCCACATCTGCGAAATGAAGGTATTGAATTAGGTAACCTTCAGTTTACGCATTTAACCTATTAATTGCTGTTATGTTGTATACTGCTATACAACCCAATTATGCAGCACAAAACATGTTGTCTACAGTTGCTGTAGCTGTGTAGTGTTGGTGTACTTTTTTTTTTTAAGGTAAATAAGGTGTTATCTGTGCAGCTTGTGATGGGTCACTTTCAGATTTTGCCTTAATTTTTCTATAAACACAGGGGATTAGGATAGAGAGAAAAAAATCATAAACTTATTTGTGATTCGTTTTGTGTCATTGTATATACAGTTTGTGTAATACCATACACAACTTGTGATACGCAACTTGTGTATTGTATTACATCTGGCTGAGCATTCTGACCTTCGTTTTCTCCTATAATCCTCCTGACACGGTGAGTCAATCACTTGCCCTTTTGCACACGAGGACTCAGAGGCTCAGAGAGGTCAAGCGAGCTATTCAATGCCACACAGCTGGTAGGAGGCAAGGCCAGTGTGGTCTGGGTCCAAGTTTGGCCCACGTTTCTGGGAGGCATCCACATTCTGTGACTCGGTTGTACAGGATTTGGTTGTACTCTGACTCTTGGTCTTGTTCATCCTGCCCTAGGTGTTTGATATCAGCTGCTACCAGGAGTCCCTGGCCCCCTGCTTTTGCCTGTCTGCCCACAGCAACATCAACCAAATCACCGAAATCATCCTGGGGGAGACGAAAGCTTATGTGTTCTTTGAGCGCAGCTATGGGGACATGCATTCCTTCGTTCGCACCTGCAAGAAGCTGAAGGAGGAGGAAGCGGCCAGGCTGTTCTACCAGATCGCCTCAGCGGTGGCCCACTGCCACGATGGCGGGCTGGTGCTGCGGGACCTCAAGCTGCGGAAATTTATCTTTAAGGACGAAGAAAGGTGAGTCTCGTTCCTGTCCAGGCCCGTGTACTGTAGCAGGCTGCTTAGAGAGGTTGGAGTGGACGTTGTGTTTTGCTGTTGTGTTTTGCTGCCTGCCGTCCAGGAGAGGAGGAGGGAGCGTGGAAAGACAAAGGGAGGTGGGTGTCGCAGTGTTTGAAGTGCCCTTAGAAAGCAAATAGCCGCTCCTCTAAGAGATGTTATCAGATGCTCACAAGTGCCAGATTATTCCGTGACCCAGTAGTTATTTTTGTCTTGGTGTCTTGAACTCTGAAGGTGGCTGCCAGCCTGTGTGGCATTTTCAGTGTGAATAAGGCAAGATTTTGAAAAGCTCGCCTTCGGAAAGCTCCACGCCTGGGATCAGTTGTTTGTCATTCATTCGTCACTCATTCAACAGATATTTCCTAAGTCTGTTCCTCAGTATGAATTACAAGTCTCAGTACCGTGACTATCAAGTTTCATTAGCTAGTCAATGACCTATAAAGGAAATGTTACAGACCCTACATACACTTATGTACTGGGTCAGGTGGGAACTGAGGGCTGGGATGTCAGTTCTGACTAGGAATTGGAGAGTCAAGAAAGTTTTTATAGGAGAGGTGATTTTGGAGCCAAGACTTGAAAGATGAATGTGTTGTAGGCAATGTGGGAAGGACCGATGTTGCAGGTGAGGAACCTGCCTGTGCACATGCCTGGCAATGTGAAAGTCTCGGTTATTTTAGGAGTCGACCGGACAGGATGCTAGGCATCTGGGCTTCATTCATGGTTCTTCCATTAACTCATTACATTCTATTTAGCAGATCCCACTGGGGACCTGCTTTCTCCTCCAGCTGACTTTGATTGTAAAAACTCTTTCAAGTTCCTTTTTTTCTTTTTAATAATGTGCTTTTTTAGAGGAGTGGAAGCAGCTGATTTATGTCCATTGCTGACTATTCCAAGGATTGTTCCAGGGGCTCTGCATACATGATGTCATGGAATTCTCCGGACTGCCTTGGGCATCCTCAGCTCCCGTTAGCAAAGTGTTTAGTGAAGTGAAGGTTCCATTGTCACAAAGCTATTAAGGACCATCTGAATACAAGGCTAGTGCACATCATTCATTCTTTCACTCAGTGGACATTTCGGGGCCACCTTTTATCCGTCTGGAATAGATTTACTATCAGACCTTTCCATCTTCCATTTAGTTGGCCATCGATCCCAGTGGCCTGTGGTGTATTTAGACGACTGCTTGTAGAAGTCTCATGGCATCCAAATGAGAGAGGCCACGTGGTGTGTGCTTTGGTTTTTCCATCTTCATGGTTTGAGCTAATCGGGCAGTAAATGTCTGGGAAGCATTTGGGGATTAGCACAGGTCAAAGGGCCTGTGGTTACTTAACCCAAATGGAATAATTTCATGAACTTTTATAATCCAGCTGAGTATATACAAAGTGCAGAGAGCCCCTGGATTTCCTGGACCCACAGAAGTTGATTATTGTTCCATATTTTTACCCATAAATGAGTATCATAGGAATCCGTGGTGGCCAATATCCCGGTCTCTGACAGTGGATGGCATTTACCTTTATTAACAAACTAAAGAAGGTCGGGGGCGCTATTTGAAAATCTAGAGTGTGGGGCGATGGTTACCTTTCTTTCAGCTCAGGTGTGTCTGCCCTTGGAGCCTGGAGACCCAGGTTCTTATCCTGTTTTTGCCTTTACTCCACTCTGTGACCTTATATTGGTCCCTTCCCCTTGGCCTCAAGTTCCTTATCCTTTTAGTGTCCTGGCTCAGTTCTACTGGCTCTAAGGTCTTCCCGAGTTCCAACACTCAGGCATGTGCTGCTTTGAATATTCTCATATGGAAAGATATATACATCTGACCCCAGCAGAATACTGACAGAGAGGTATCCTCTTTGTCCTTCAGTGTTTCACCATCCTTGAAGATCTAATAACTCTAACTACAAAAATAAGAGGTAATATTTGGTGACCTCTATAAGCTCCTACCATAAGGTTATCATTTAACACACTTAATTCTCTCTGCAAGTTGGAGAGGTGAGTATTAGCATGTCCATTGGGTAGATGAGGGCTCCGAAGTGTAGCATGGCGAAGTCTCAAAGTTACAGACATGAAAGAGCAGAAATAAGGACATATTACCTCTGTTAAGTCAGCTCTCAAGAAATTCATTTGGCCGCCACCAGGAGTCAGGACAATCAATGCTCTCTCTCGTGGGGATCTGCATTTTTAAACATCATCTTTGATTTTGTCTCTTTAGAGAGGAATTTCAGGCATCAGCAAGGACATGGGGTGGGTGACCCATCCAGGCTTAGCACAGCCGTGGTAGACACAGATTTGTGAAGTGAGTCAGAGTAGGCTGGATGTTCCCAGGTCACAGGACATGGGAGCAGAAGCAGACGCTAGAGGTTCCATGCTTCAGCCCTTTTGTTTTGCCACCAAGAAGCAGAGCCCCAGAGGTGAGGGTGCTCACCCCAGAGCCCACCGCCGTCTGGAAGCAGATAAGGGCTGAGTCCGATCTCACATTTGCTGGTGCAGGGATTCTCCCCCAGGCCTGCTTGTCCTTTACAGGAAGACGTGTAAGACTGCTGATCAGTGCACTGTGGCAAAGCCAGAGTCTTTGATGTCGCAGGGGCTGGAGAAGAAATACCCACGCGTAAGACGCTTCCAACACGAGAACTGTGGGGCTCTGATGCTCAGTCTGGAGTTATGTTTGACTTATGCAGAAGAGCAGACCCTTTCTAGAAAGAACTAGAAAGAGGCATCTCATGTGAATGTGAAACCAGGACACCACTGGAGCAGGCGTGTCAAAGCTCAATCCTTTTTAACTCCAAAGAGCATTTTCCTTCTGAAAAAGACAACCCAAGTGACAGGCAGGAAGCTGGTCTTCATCTGTTTGCAGCATGTCTGAGCACCTGAGCCCGAGCAGCCCGGCCTCCCGAAGGACCATCGGGGGGAAGGAGAACTCCCCATGCCACAGGCGAGGCACCTGGGCCACACAGGAGCTAGGTGACCTTGCTCAAGGTCTCACAACCAGTCCGATGATGGAGCTAGCCTAGAAATCCTATCATTTCCTTCCAGAGCTCTTTTTCCGCCCCGAACCATGCTGAGGTACCAACGAACTTGCTGTGCTGAACACGACATGTATCTCTGTCCGGGCAGCTCCGAGAAGGTTGCTGTTTCCTTTTCAAGGACATTCTAAATGTTTTCATCAGTAGCTGACAGGACCTTTTTAATTTTCACCCAAACATCAACTTTTCGTAAAAGATGAATAATGCTTAGTGGCCTTCTTTCATCTTGTTTGGTTTTTAACCTCTCGACTTGGGACTGTGAGATGGGTTTTGTCACTCAGCATATTCTAGTTCCCAGGGGCCACCGAGTTTCATGGTAGAGTCTCTTTGTTGGTCTGCACGGTGGCTGTGTGGCAACCTTGCTTGTATTTCCTGAGAAGAACAGGACTTGGGGGCCATGCTGCTGGCAGCCTTCACTTTTGGTCCTAATCAATAGGACCTAATCCATAGGTATTTCAATAGGACTAAAGCTTCTTCCTCTCTCGACAGCAACGAAGCGTTAGAAACAATGGGTTGAATTTGAAAGCTTTTGAAAAGTTAGGCGACGGCGTCTGTGTCTGTTCTCTGATCCTTAATGCATTGGTCCTATGATGGGGGGGCGGGTCATAGAAGAGACTTAGGAAGCACTGCTTTATTAAACTTCAAATCACCAGACACTTCTTTTGCACTCTATTTTTTTTAATTAATTAATTTATTTTTGGCTGCGTTGGGTCTTCGTTGCTGCATGCGGGCTTTCTCTAGTTGCGGTGAGCGGAGGCTACTCTTCGTTGCGGTGCGCGGGCTTCTCATTGCTGTGGCTTCTCTTGGTGCAGAGCACAGGCTCTAGGCACACAGGCTTCAGCAGTGTGGCACGCGGGCTCAGTAGTTGTGGCTTGCAGGCTCAGTAGTTGTGGCTCAAGGGCTCTAGAGCTCAGGCTCAGGCTCAGGCTCAGTAGTTGTGGCGCACAGGCTTAGTTGCTCCACGGCATGTGGGATCTTCCTGGACCAGGGCTCGAACCCATGTCCCCTGCATTGGCAGGCGGATTCTTAACCACTGCGCCACCAGGGAAGCCCCTCTTTTGCATCTGTCTTCTCTCAAGGATGTGCTTCTTGTTCCTTGATGATCTTGAAAGTGATAGAAGGTGAAAGCATTACGTAGTGATATTGACTGTGCCCCACGTGGTTCAGAAAGAGACCTGCCTCCGGGCTGACTTCTTATGCACAGATTTTCCATTCTGGACCATCTGTAACTCTTGAGTCCATGGCCATCCATGGGAACATTCTTAATGGCACTGTCATCACCGCAAGTCCAGTTTCCCACAAGTGGCTTTGCAGACATCATATACAAATGACACCCAATGTTCTATTAACCCTGATGCTAGGGTGCCTTCTGCTTCTGTGTTGAATCAGCAGCACCTCAGATTCTTCTGCTCCTGTTTTATTTGTTTATTTTTATTTTATTTATTGTTTTATTTGAGCTAGATTCAAATTCTGGCTCTACCACTTATTAGCTACCTGATTAAGTCATTTCATGCTTCTGAGCTGCACTTTCTTTCCTCAAAGCAGAAATAATAATTGCATCTCTGTAGGGTGGTTGTGAGAGTTCAGTGAGATGATTCTGTGACTCACAGGGCAGGGCAGGCACTTACTAATCAACAGCTGCTCCTAGAGTCATTGATAAAATGGTACCGTTACGGGGGAGCAGTTCCCAGAGAATGGAGAATGCAGTAACCATTTCCATGAAGGTGGAGCCCTTGTGATGGAAGGGTTCAGATTTAAGCCACTTCCTCCTCTTTCTTTTCTTTAATTATAATCACTGGATCCGTATTATGAGGGCGCCTGACAGGTCAAGTACATGTGGTGTGGAACCTGATGCTCAGAAGGGCTAGAAGGTTGACGCGATGTACCAAAGGCAAGGTGGACAGAAACACAGGCAGGGAGTGAGGGATCCTGCCCCAACAGGCCTGGACCGGCCACTGTGCTTCTGCCCCCGCGCTGCTGCCTCTCCTCCCTGCCGAGATGCTTCTGCAGGGCAGAGCCTCAGTCATTTTGTTTGTGTTTTGAGGAAGTTAAACCCCTATCTTGGTTGAACTCGCCCTGGACACACCCTTTGCATCCCCAGTTCCTGTCGTAAAATCTGAGATGGTCTGTGTGCATAGGAGGGGCCCCCTGTTGGTTGGGGCCCTGAACCTGAGGGAGAGCAGTGCTCAAATTCCCAGAGGGTGTGCCTGCGTCCTCCAGCCCCTCTCGCCCTGCTCTGGGATTAGAGGGGTCTGCTTGGTCAGTCTGCTTCTTGAGGCCCATGGTTCAATCCCAGCCTCTAAGGGACAAGGCCAGTTATGCCCGTGGAAAGTGAGTTGCTGTCTGGATTCCAATCTCTCCTCTTGCACTTACTCATCAACTTAACTTTGACAAGTTACTTCACCTCTTCTGCCCCGTTGCCTCGTCATAACGAGAGGACTTTGCTCCTGAAATTAAGTGAATTAACGGCAGTGAACCTGATGCTGGGTGCGCAGCTGGCCGTCAGCACGAGATCCCGCTGCTGTCCTTGGCCTCTTCTGCACGTGCTGTCTGGCCCTCTGGGTGACACGGGGCCAGTCTGCTGACTCAGGACGTAAAGAGCCCTTTAAGCTGGTGTATCCTGGGGCTGCAGCGGGGCCACCTGAAGAAAGCGCCAGGGGCAGGGCTTGTGCCTACAGCAGTCCCCGTTTGCCAGCTGGATTTCTCCTCTCCCTTGCCACCCCTAACCCCAGCTCCCTGCCCCCAACCACAGTTCAGTGTTGACATTTCTTTGCCCAGAAATACCCCTTGTGAAGGAGAAGACGGCTTCTGTACATGTTTCTTCTTTGGTTTGGAGATCATTATCTCTTGACGTCACGGGTCTCATTTCCTCTGCTTTGTGGAAGCCGATCAGTGCTGTGTCTGCCACAGGGGACTCTTCGGAGGAACCCAGCGGCCTGGGGTTTTCGGTAGAACAAAAGCCCTCTGCCCAGGCGCCAGAGGACCTGCACCTCCCTGCGGGGTGAAGGCCTCTTCCCTCCCACACCGACCGAGGTCAGTGCTCTCTTTCCCAGGTGTTAGTATCTATAGGAGTCCTCCCTTTAGATCTTCCAGGTTTTTCTCACCTCTCTTGGGGCTCAGTATCTAACAAAGTACAGAGCGCAGGCACTGGATCCCTGGAGACCAGACTCTGCTTTCTGTCATTAATAGTGATTTACGTTAAGTTGTAGGCTCACTGGATTTTAGGGAAACACCTTGCCTTTTTGCTTTGAAGGAGCCAGAACTCCTGGAATTCTCTTCTTCATGTTGACCACTTTGATGTACACGGGGCCCATCCTTAGGGAAAGCTCCTCTCCCCAGATCCTTCTTCTCAGGATGTGTCGGTGACACCCTCCGGTAGCACCCACACTTGCCTCCGTCATAGCGTGTCTCTGTTATTGTCTGTGGGCATCTCCAGACTGTCCTCATCTCCTGCTGGCCTGGGAGCTCCTCGGGGTCAGAGGCTGTCTCATGCGCACGTGGTGGGCACTGAATGACTGAAAATGCCTTTTACTGAGTAGGAGCCGCTCAGATTGGATTCTAATGACAGAGTGAGGGGGGCAGGGAATGTATTGATCTAATGGTCGTCTCGGTCATGGCCCAGATGGGAGCCCAGAATGACTAAAACTTAGGATCTCCCACGTAGACACCGTTTTTCAAGAGAACTGTTTACAGAGCTCCACATCAAGTAACAAATCATTCCCATTTTGATTTAATGATTTATGCAAAAGTGACATTTATCTAAGATACCATTATCCATGTCTGCGGTGGGTGTCATTTTATTTAAGAAGGGCTTCAGGTCACAGTTAGAGGGGAGGGCTTCCTCAAGGTTCTGTGCTTAGAAATACACTAAATAGTGGAAATCCCAGTAGGATTTCTGGCTGGGCTCTTTGCTATTGGGGCTTAATAAATTAGCTCATGGGCTCGACTGGGACCCCTCAGGCAAATGGAGCAGAGGGCACAGCAGTGAGATTTTTGATTCCTGCACTTGACCATTTGACCTTGGCCTGCCTTCTCTGACATGGGTTGGAGATGATAAACTTAGGGTATCCAGCACAGAGCCTGGTGCACTGCAGGGACTTAAAAAGGTACCTGTCAAGAATTCAATCCCAAATCTGTTACACTGAAGTTTAAGCTAATACTTGAGATTAATAAAAACAGCACTAAATTAAAAAAGAAAAAAGATACCTGTCGTGACTGCTGTCCGTCATCCTCTATGGCTGTGAGCCTCATACCCTAGCAACCTGTAGATTCATTTATTTGTTCAACAGATATTTATGGAGCACGTGGTATGTGCCTGGCACTATTCTAGGTGCTGGAGATACTGCAATGCCGAATGAGACAGAAGGCCCGCTCTCACGGGACTTACATGTTAGTGAAATAATATCTAGGGTCCACCATGTACCAGGCCCTGTTCTAACTACAACACTTAAATGAATTTCATCTGAATTAATTACTATATTTAAGTGAAGCCATTTAAACCCAATAAGTGAGTTCTGCTATGGTTATCACCATTTTACAGATGAGGAAATTGAGGCTCAGGGTCATACAGCCAGTCAGCACAGAACTGGGGGTTGTACCCAGGAGACCTGGCTCCCAAGGTTAGGTCCTCAAATGCCACGTTAGCTGCAGAAATAGATGCCACGTAAAATACACCCTTGTGCTCAACCCGTAGAAGGAATTTTCGTATGCAATTAGGCGACAAGTGAACAGCACGAGGACCTGGCCGGCTGGAGTCGAAGTAAAGCTCAGGACTCGGTCTTCTCTGAGCAGTCTTGGCAGACATAGACTCGGCCACCAGTTAACTAATCCCACGGGCAGTCCTAATACGTCCTGTTGTTCCACTTTGCGGAGTGGGTTTGGTTTCCTCTGCAGAACTATAAGCTGTGGTCCATTTATTATTTGGACCCTCATGCCTAGCACAGGACTTAGCATTATAAGTGCCGGTGAATGTATGACATTTGACTCAATGGGGGGATGAATAGCCCCATATACCCTGGAGGCATAAATATTATAAGAAAAAATCCCCTAAATATACTGCTGGAGGAAGACAGTGGATGGAAACGCATTTTAAACGTCCTTTATCCAGCCCTCGTGGGAATTTCTCTAAACCATGCACAGAATCCAGTCTATTGGAAATTTCTTTGGATTCTAGACATTGCAGTTCTTGAGCAGTCATGCCAAGATGCCCTGAGCTCTAGACAGCAGGTTAGAGCTGGGGGCATCTCACAGACACGAGAATCACACTATCTTGCAAACGTTTATGAAGCACCTGTTATGCGCTACTTGCTGTGCTAGGTATTGGGGATACAAGACTCAATACCAGAGTCCTCCCCTAATGGAAGACACAGTGCAATGGTTATTTTTAACACCATGTCAGAGAGGAAGGGTGTGCGTTAGAGAGCTGTCTGCGAGCAGGAAGAGGATATTCCAACAATGGAGTGGGGTGTAGAGAAGGATTATGTCAGGGAGGAGATGGGCTTCTTCACAGGGCTGTTCCGAGTGATGGAGGAGGGAAGGGGAGGGGTCCCGAAAGTGCCAGGAGTAGGTGGGGAGGGACTGCTGGGGAAGGGTACTCTGGGGCGGGGTGGGGGCAGAGATGAGGCTGAAGAGGTCTAGGGCCTTGGCTTCATGCCTGGGACCTTGAACTTGATCTGAAATTAAGGAGGAGCCATTGAAGTTGTTTTCTAGTCAGGGCTGGGCGGGGTCACGTTGTGATTCCAGAAGCGTGTGTGGAGGATGGACTGGATGGGTATCCCCTTCAGGATGCTGAACCAGGACTCAGGCAGTGGGGCGGGGGGGGGGGGGGAGAGGGGGATTTAAATCCAGCCCTTTTATCTTTGCAGCTAAAGAAATCAGGAGGGGAAGGTCCTTCCCCAAAGTCCTATAACGTGTTAGTGACACGACCAAGAGCAGAACCCGGTTTTCTGACTCCCTGAACTTGTTCCATCTCTGCTCAGGCCACCTGGGGAAGCCCCAGTTTAGGACCCTGCCCAGGGAAGCATCCCCGTCCGGCCCAGTGTGTGGACCAGCCACTCACAGCGCTGCTGGGGGTGGCGGGCCTGAAGGGACTGGCCTGAGCCCTGCCCTCACCCCACCAGTGGGGCATGGATAGGAATGTTCTGGGCCCCAAATCATCCGAAACAGCACCTCAGGATGTGCCTGCCTCTTGGAAGAAACTGGGCTGGTGGCCCCTTGGGGCAGCGCTGTCCAGCGTGGAGCAGGGATGATTGCCTGGGAAGCTTTCCTGAGAGGCTCAGTCGACTGATCTGGGGTCGGGGGAGCCTCGGGGACCCAGGTCTCAATGCAGGGGAGCGAGCGCTGGATGGAGTATCATGAGGAGTCTGAGCTGCGTCTCCTCCCTTGGACGTCCTGGCTGTTCCTATGACGACGGCAGGCAGGCTGCATGGGGGGCGGGGGCGGGGTATGGCTTCCCCAATCCCACCACGGCCCTGATGAGTCGGACGCGAACGTGCATCTGCACGCCAGTTACACAGGCTTTTACATCCTGGCTGGGCGGCCGGTGCCGTGGAAACACCTGGGTGCTTGAGTCCGCTTGGGTTTCTCCTCCCAACTGTGCTGTTTCCCAGCAAGTGACTTCATCTTTCCAAGCTGCAGATTTCTCTGAATCAAAGCGGTGCGGGAACCACCACGTCCCAGATTGTGGGGTGGTGTCGTAGGGCAGTCAGAGGATATACTGCCTTCTAGAACTTACCAGCCCTCCCTAGGTCCCCCTCCCCTTAGACTTCTCCCCCCCACCCCCACCCCCGAGTGGTTCCCTTACTGGCTTACCTGCTGCTCTCTTGCTAATTTGTGAGCAGCTTGATCTAAGTGCTAGGTCTGTTCACTGAATCTCCGGGAGCTGGCGCATCGGTGGCTCTCAGAGGTGACTGCTGGAAAGATCTATACACACAAGAAACAGAGGCTCAAGGGAGTAGTGATTTATTGGGCAGTTTAGCGACCTGGGGAGTCCCAGTGGTGGCTGCCAGGCTAGCAAAATGCAGCCCATGGTGCTCAGAGGTCTTCCTTGAGTCCCCCCAGCAGTAGCCCCAGCTGGGACCCTTGCTTGACAACTGGACCGGCAGCCAAGGGTGGCTTTGCACTAGCGGCTGTGGCGGACTGCGGCTGACCTTTCTCCCTCGACCCTTTGCCTGCTTGGACCCACCCCACGGAACGGCCTTCAGTGACTTCCGGACTTCCTGCCCAGGCCAAGCCCACTTGGTCTGGCTGAACTCCCAGCCTGGCCCCTCCCTGGCTGACCCTGTCCTGATCTCTTCCTGCTGAGAGCCCAGGGTGGGTTTTGAGGTTTAAAAGCAAAGGATGATTTGCTTGCGTGTATACCTTTTTTCTATTTTGGATAGAAGCACTGAACATGGAAATCCAGGCTCTGTCACTCACTTTCCAGGTGGCCTTGGACAAGTCACATCTGCTTTCTGTACCCCAGTTTCTTCATCTAGTAAACGGGCAGGTCCAGCTACCACCATCCCCCTCATAAACTATAGCACTTAGATCATGTATGTGATGGTTTTGTAGGTGCTCTGGTGCTGAATAAACCCGGGGCCATATTTGTCTCCATAAACCCAGGGTCTCCCTTAAGAAGTTTCTCTGTCTTGGACACCAAGGAAATCTGTGATGTTGGTGCCAGCGTGTCTTTTGGAGAGGACACTGGCATTAGAATCCTCCTGACGTGGATTAGAGCTCAGTTTTTTCAGCTACTCTATGTATGACCTAAAACATTTCATTCTCTGTGCCTCACTTTCCTTATTTTTTAGGAAGTGGCACATATAATATTTGCCTTTCAGTTTTGTCATGAGAAATAAGATAATGTAGACTGAAAAAAATCCCAGCATTTTATAGATGTTTAATTCGTGGTTTCCTGTTGTTGTTACTACAATTATTATATCAATATCAGGATGGTATAGAGGAAGGGTTGCAGTCCCTATAGCTTCAGAGTTAAAGGAAAGGTAAAATCGGGAAATCTGAGGCTAGAAGAGCTCTTTTCAGGCCATGTACCATTGGTTCTCATTTTACAGAAGGGAAACTGAGGCTGAGGTCGATTCCGTGCCCCACAGGGAGCCACTCAAGCCTCTGCTGAGAGTGGGCAGGACGTCAGGTCGGGGCTTTCAAGGCGGGTGCGCATGCTCTGTGCGGGTGGGGAGTGGAACTGCATCCTGCTGGTTCTGGCTTCCGCACCTGGCTCGGGATCCGAGAACAGGAGGCCTGGCACTGGGCTGGGCCTGCACCTGGGACACAGGCGGCCCCCGTGTAAGCCTTGTTCGTTCAGAGGTTGAAAGCAGAGCAGGCTGTTCCCCGCCTGTGCCAGGGACAGGTTGCAGAATGCACGCAGGGATGCAGCTTGCAGGCCAAATCAACCCTGCCATGGCTCAGGGCTCAGGGCTCTCTCCTCCAAGAAGCTGCAGGAGATAACCACTGTCATTTACAGCTCTTTGGCCACACAAATCTCCACCATCCTCCCTTGTCACTTTCAGGAGTCTCTATTCTTCACGTACCATCTCTGGTCTCATCACCTCCATGCAGCCCATCCTGATTACCTTAGTCAGTACTGAATAATGTGAGCAGGAGTGAGCTGGGCACATATTTGGGGGAAGAACATTCTAAGCAAGGGGAAAAAAAAAAAAAAAACCAAGTGCAAATGGCCCAGGAAGGTACCGGGGCACAGAATTTATGTCCATTTCAATCTTCCTGAGGCTCGTACATCTGTCTTCCCCTCTAGGCTTTGGGGCTGAAGGTAGGTTCCTTATCGTAATAAGAAGGTTAGTTAGTTTCCACCACTTTTTGCCGACTTACTATGCTACGCTCCTTGATAGATGCTGTACTTGCATTGTTTCATTTAATCTTCACAAAAACCGAGATGATGGGTGTGACTCGTCCTGTCTGTGTCTCCCGTGACTAGTTTATTTGAATGACTAGGGCCATCTGATGCTCCCGTTGATTTTTATGAAAATCGATTTCTCTGCCTGGAAATTCCTAATCCCCAGACTGATCAGGAGCCCTCAGAAGCTGGAAGACTGTTCATTCATTTCCTCCCACTCTGGCGGGCGCGGGCGCTCCGCCGGGCACTCCCTGCAACACTCCTGAGAGGAGAGGGCGAGCCCCCCCCACCATCCCCGGGGGTAAGCTGAGCCCCAGAGACCTTCTGAAGGGCCCTGCAGTTGTGTGGCACATCTGTGGGGACCGGAACTGGAACTCCAGCCGGGCTCGGGCCCGCGACCTATGGGCACCCCGGAAGGTCCTTGTTTAAAGACGTAATCCAGGCTTTTTGCCTCGACCCTTGCCTGGGAGTGATGTAAACAAATTCAGGATGTTCCCAGAGAGGCAAGGTCAGAAGCATGCCTGGGGCGCCGCATTTCCTCCCCGTCCTTTTCTAGGCTTCTCTCAGCCCACCCCGGGGGGACGTCTGCACGCCTGCGCAGAAGAAGCCGGCTCCCTGACCCTGGGGCGCATGCGTGCTGTGCCTCGTGAGGGGGCGGCTTTGCAGCCCGGCCAGCCTGAGTTGCGTTCCTCCGCCCGGAGCTGCGGCGGCGCGGGTCTGGCATCCGTTCCCCGCCCGGAGAAAGGCGAGCGCTCAGCCGCTAACTAGTCTTCCCCACAAATGAGCTGACCTATCCTCTCTATTAGACTCGGTGTCCCCGTAAAGGAATAATAATTCTTGCCTTGGAAGTTGATTTTATACATCTTAAAAAAGAAAATATATGCAGATACCTCCTCATGCTTAAATGCAGAGACGGTGTTTGATATCTGGCACTTATTAATTGTCAGAGGCAGCATTTGAACCCGGGCCTCTGACCTCAAGACTTGGAACTGGCCTGGCTTCTGTGTGGCTGTGTCGCTACCGGCCGCACCGAACGCCGTGTGACCACAGATCCGGATGCTCCCAGCCGGAGGCTCGGCCTCTGAAGGGAGGAGGAGGCAGGGGCCGACGGATCAGCTTAGGGGCAGTGGAGGTCAGCGGCGCATGGAGTGCTTTTTGATTAATTAATTTTTTTACCGCCCTCAGAATCCTTAGGTATTTGCATAGCTCCTGAGTCCTCGTCTTGAGTTTGGGGAGGAGAGAGGTGATCTCGGGGAGGGGGTTAATTGACAAGAGGGAGACCCTAACCGTTTTCGAAGGCCCTTGTCCATGATCTGGAGGGGGGTTCCGGAAGAGCGGTGAGGATGAAAGTGGGGTCCCTGCTGCCCATGGGAGGGAGGGGGTGGGGTTAACGGGGTGAAGGAGAAAGTCGGAATCTAGGGGTGTGACCCGGAAGGAGATAAGGATGTAAAAAGGGCTTTAGAATCGGCTTACAGCGAAGAGCTTTAGGTGGGGAAGCCCGTCCCCTGAAAGGTCCTAGACGCCACATCTCCCTCCTGCCCTCACCCTGCCAGGCACCTGAGGTGTTGTAATTTACAAAGCCCGCCCCCCGTAGAACCTTCACCTGGCCTCCACTTAGTCCTGGGAAGGTGTAACTCCTTAACCCGGAGCAGGGGCCGTTGTTCCTTTCAAGGTGAACTCCCGGGCGCTCCCGGGGCTCAGCAGCGTGACTGTCCCTTTTACTCTTCAATCGAGGGATTGAGTGTCTACTGTGTGCCGGCTACTAGTCTAGGGGCCGGAGATACCGCAGGGAACACAGGTGGTTTTCTCCACGTTCAAAGTGACCTTAGCCACCTGCCCGGGAGCCCCTGGAGGTGGGGAATGAGGTGAGGACCCTGAAGCGACCACTGGCATCACAATACAGAGTATCAGTGCAGAACCGTGGACGTGTAAGTGCGTAGTATTCCCGGCGGTGATGACGGGATGCGGGATTCTGGGATGGGGCGCTACTTTGTATAGAAGGGTCAGGCAAGGTCTCTTTAATCAAGTGCATTTATTTGACCAGAGACCTGAAAACACTGAGCGGTGCATCTATCTGGAAGAAGAGCATTCCGGGCAGGAGCCTGGGTGGGGTGGGGAGGACCGTGTGCAGAGGCCCCAGGAAGGACTGGGCTTGGTCGGCGTATGTGAGGACCGGTGCAGGGTCTGGAAGGGGGTGGGGGGCGTGTGGGTGAAGATGGTCGTCCCCGCTTGGACGAGCTGAGACAGCGGCGGAGGGTTTCGGCGGACACACCTGGCTCCAAACACGAACCTTCTGGTTCCAAGTCTCATTCCACCGGACGATAGCCCCTCGTCACACAGATGCGACGGCTTATTATTGTTATTTGCCCTGCAATAATTCTTCCCATAGCTGCTCTGCTGCCAACACGGTGAACCTGGAGGTGAGGGAGCCTGGCTGGTCCCAAAGCTGGGCAGGAGCTGCTGCTGGTGAGGGGGGGCGGGGAAGCTGCAGAGAGAACCCACTGCGGCCTGTGGTTTGCGGCCCTTCCCCTCTGCCCTGTGGGTTTCACTGACTCACCTCCAATTTCTGAACATCTGGTGAGGCTGGTGTGAGTCAGCTCCACCTGCCACCTTAGATTAGAAAAAGGAAAAGGAAGAAGAGATTTGTTTCTAATCCGCTCAATTCCAGATTAGCACATCTAGACCCTTCCTATTTTTACAGATCATCACTAAAGGGGGAGGAGAAGGGCATGTGCACTCCAGATTATAATAGAATATGGGTGAGCAGATAAAGAAGATGTGTTGCTATATATGACAGAAGCCCAGAATGTTAAAACTGGCAGAGACTTTAAGACTGTCTTGTCCAGATGGTTGCACAACTGTGTGCATGTACTTAATGCTACTGAACGGTACACTTAAAAATGGTTAAAATGGTAAATTGTATCTTATGTATATTGTACCACAATAAAAAAAATAAAATTAAAAAAAAAAAGAAGACTGCCTTGTTCGGTACTCTGCTTTAAGGCTGAGAACAGAGAGGTTTAATGACTCACCCACAGCCACACAGCAGATAAGAGACGTAGTATGGCCTGGAATCTGCTCTCCTACCTCCTAGCCCAGCACCTTTTCCAGTGACCACAACTATTTCTTGCTCATTGATGGAAATTAGGACCGGGAAGTAGTCACCCTTTGGTCTTGGAAACTCCTGTAATCCAAATATAGGATCTTAGAGTCAGCCCAGGGTTTCATCAGACCTTTTGCTCTAGAGAGCTCCGAGCAGTTCTCCTTGGAATAACTTGAGCCTCGCCTGCCTTCAGTGGCTCTTAGGGGAGCTGTGGTGACTGCCTGGAAAGGCTAAGACCTGCAGTTGGAGAAAGAAAGAGAAGTAGCAGTGGATGGACCTGAGTCACGGGCTCTGATTTGGGAATAAAGCCATATTGTGCTTTCTCCGAGCAGTTTCCTATTCTCGGCTCATCTGAGCCTCCTGACACCTCAGGGCAGCAGGGTAGATGCTTTGATGGGCCCTTTTGAGTTGAAGGAACCAACTGATAGGAATGATACTGACCTTGTAGGACCTCGTTGGCACTATCCATGCGGTCCCAACCCCTAACTCTAGCCCCTTTTCCCCGTCCCATGTCCCCTTCGTGGCAGACCATCATCAGTGTGAGGGAATGGGATTAACTGAGTTTACAGGGACTTGGCAGTGGAGGTGTTCTGGCCAGGAGAGTGAGAGGAGGGTGTCAGTTTTAAGCACTGAAAGGTTAATAATGCCTAACTTTCCACTCAGAGAACAGCAGGGCAGGGACACAGGAATTCTTGGGAGGCCCCTGGGCTAAGGAAGGGATGCTAGGCTAGGAGCTTGGGGGCACTGAACACATACTTATTTTGTACTTGGTGATGATATCAAGTCCTTCTGCATAAAGGTGAGAGGTCGGTTCCAGGGACTCAGAGTTTAATGCAGGCTTTCTCCACCTCCGTTCTTCCCCATCGTACCCAGGAGAGTCCTGCATCCATCAGCAAGCTCAGTGGTCCTTAACTGGTGGGGGAAAGATTCACACACGCACCCATGTACCCATGTGAGACAGAATCACATATGTGCTGGCGCAAGTGGACTATCTAGTTAACCTGAGTCACATATGTACCAAGTCAAGGACCAGATCCTAGGAGTGTGATGGGCAGGACAGGAGGCAACTTCAACAGGAAATCTTGGAAAGAAGATGAGGATGTTGGCTTTGGAAGGACTAGGTAATGGGATGCACTCCTGATTGAATGTTCCCTGGCTCTGCCTGTGTCCTAAGAGAGGCAGCTTGGTGCAGTGGAAGGAGCATTCAGGTTGACTTAGGAATATGTGAGGTCAAGTTTTCTCTTATTTCCCAACTAGAAGGCTCTGGGCAAGTTACTCAGACTCTCTGAGCTTCCATGTTCTTTTCTGTAAAATGGAGTAATAAAATCCTTTACGTCCGAGTAAAGGGCTGTTGTGAAGCCAAAATGCCGTTGAGTGAAAAGTCCTGCTCCTATGTTGCATCGTGTTCGCCACAAGTTTGCCAGAAGCTGTGGACAGAGCTTCTGTGAGCTTCCCAGCTGGTTGGATCTGAGTTCAAATCTTGTGTCTCCCCATCATGACCCAGGTGTGACTTTGAGAGTATGACTTAATCTTTTTCTTCCTCGTCACTAAGATGGGGCGATAATAGTGCTGTTTTTGGTTTGTTTACTTGCTGAAGGTTGCAGTCCCCCGGTAGATCATAAGTTTCATGCAGAGTCTTTGCCTCCTGGGTCCCCAGCCCTGGAATAGGGTCTGGCACGTAGAAGGTGCTCAGTAGGTAACGTTTGGCTGGGCCAGTGAATGAATGGTCATCGGAAACATGAGATGTAATGATGGGATTCGTGGGTCTCAGAGCACCCTTAAGAGCTCACGTTTTCCTTCCTTTCTTGCAGGACTCGGGTCAAGCTGGAAAGCCTGGAAGATGCCTACATTCTGCGGGGAGATGACGACTCCCTCTCCGACAAGCACGGCTGTCCAGCGTACGTCAGCCCAGAGATCTTGAACACCAATGGCAGCTACTCGGGCAAAGCAGCTGATGTGTGGAGCCTGGGGGTGATGCTCTACACCATGTTGGTTGGGCGGTACCCTTTCCATGACATTGAGCCCAGTTCCCTCTTCAGCAAGATCCGGCGTGGCCAGTTCAACATTCCAGAGACTCTGTCGCCCAAGGCCAAGTGCCTCATCCGAAGCATCCTGCGGCGGGAGCCCTCAGAGCGGCTGACCTCGCAGGAAATTCTGGACCATCCTTGGTTTTCTACAGATTTTAGTGTCTGGAATTCAGGATATGGTGCTAAGGAAGTGTCTGATCAGCTGGTGCCGGATGTCAACATGGAAGAGAACTTGGACCCTTTCTTTAACTGAGCTCACGCCCCACAGTGACTTAGCAGGTACCAGGAGCAAGAGAGGGCAGTGGAGAGGACTTCTTCCAGGGAACACGTATCGCCTGGTTTGGTAGCAAGAAAGACACTGACACTCACAGGCTTCTTGGTTCAAAGAAGGAAAACCGTCAAGGAGCTGACTGAACATGTAGCATGGGGACCAGAGATGCGGGATGGGGGCGGCCTCCGGGGTCCTGTCGGATGGGCGGGAGCCCCCTGGAGCTTCTCTTGCCTAATGGAGCCCCCCCGGAGACTACCCCTGTCAGTTAGGCTGCTTCCGCCTACCCCACTTTCCATTTTGTTCCAAAATAATTGCAGATCCTGATAGAATCAAAACTCTCTGCCTCAAACATACATCTTGGCATCGCACTGTTAGCATTTAACTTCTTGTCATGATTCAGGGAAGGTACCATTGGCCAAGGGTTTTTTTTTTGGTTTTTTTTTTTTTTCATTTTTAAACAAGCCAACCACCTATCTGATAATTCACGGGGTTCGTTTAAAAAAAATTCGGTGCACACAGACTGACATGAAACCTGGGTGCTAAAACTAAAAGAAAATAAAAATCCATTTTGTGTCATTTAATTGCGTTCTTCAACTCATTTCTTCTAAATAAACATTGACTATCCTGATCAGGAAATGACATGTTAATACTTTGGCTCCCTGAAGTGGGAAAAAAAAATCTCTCCTTTAACCCACTATTCTGTTTTGTGTCCATTGGTTTATGGCAGGAAGCTATTAGAAGTCAAACTTCCAGATGCATTACGGCTATCATAGTTTAAAGAAAGAAAAAAGAAAGGAAGACGAAAGGAAAAGAGAAATTCAACTCCTTTTTTTTTTTTTTTTGGTGAACGATGAGGGCTGCGTTACAGGCATGCCTCTTTCCTGAGACGATAGTGTTAGTGTGAGATCCTGGATGCTCTCGGAGTCTGAAGCTTTTGTAACACTCTGATCTCAACGAAATATTTTGTCTTTGTTTTATTGGCAACTCGTGAAACGAAGCAGGTTGTCCCACACGTATAAAATACAGGGCAGCTATTGAGTTTTCTTTACGGAGTATGATCTTTTTTGGCTTGGAAGCCCCTCTGGTTAGGACAAAAAAACCTCAGTCGAGACAAGCGGGAAGGAAAATAAGCTGAAAGCTGGGATGATATAAATAAAACAAGCTCTCTATCCCCATACGTACCTTTGTATTTTCAAGAACTCTTCTATTTATTAAGGAAAATGTCACATTGTGATGTATTAAGCCAGTACTTCAATTACGGGTTAACTTGGGTAACATGTTACATGCTGTAGTTAACATTTATATATATTTTTTTCTCTGAGTATTTCTGTCCCTGAAATAACCTTTTATTTGGCTTTTCTAGCTAGCTTTATTTGATTTCGAGTGGCAAAATTTTTTTTTATGGCTTTTCTATTGCTGTATGATACAGAACTCTTCTGGCATCAATATTTGTGTTTCCAGTACCTCAGTTATTTGGATTTTACTGCCTGTATACGTTTTGTGAAATGGTCATGTTTTTGGGTAGGTGACACGTGGACTCTAGTATGTAAATGTTACTTGAATCTGTGCTTCATTATAGTACGTGGCATGTATGTTCAGACCTTGGATGCTTTATTCCTACTTAGCAGGATCCCGGCCTCACGTTCCCAGGAGGGCGGCTTATCCGTTCATTGTTGGGAGACAAGGAGGCCATGGATTTGCTCTTGATTCTATTTTGGTAATGGAAGATGAAAAGGAGAGAGGGTTTTTTACATTCTGAAGATGGGGCTGAGTCAAGAAGGACCTATTTTTCTTCCCTCTCCCTTATTTTTTAAGTCCCCTGTAGGAGGAAAGATTGGTGACATGCATGGTGGGAATCTATGGCCTCTGGTGCTTTGTCCTGTATTTGGTTTCATGTTTTTGTCCTAATCTCTTCAATCAATAAACTTGTGCGTATTTAACTAAACCCCTGGGGTCTGGCAAATGATGATTTTCCGCTATTTGGGGTTTGAGACCACCTCACAACAGCCAGGAACTCATCTGTTCTCTTAGGTTGCCACTTTTTTATGAGGGAACCACTATTATTATTTATACAAAGCAAAACTACCTTTCTGTCGTGTTTGGGCATATGCTGGCCAAATTAGATGTAATATCTCACTGAATTCACACTTTCAGAGGTGTAAATTATGTTCCTATTACAGATTAGGAAATCAGCCCAGAAAGTTGTATAACTTGCCTGATGTGAAACCACCTTTAGGTGAGTGAAGAATGAACCCATGGCCATTGAATCCCAAGCTGGTTACTCTTTCTAAGATTTTAAAGCCCAGAGTTTCTCAGGGCGAGTGTAATGATAGCTCTGGAGTAGCAAGGCTTACCTGGGACTCAGTGCAGTATCCCACATGATTCCCCAGAGAAAGCATCTGCTGCAAACCTGACAGGAAATCTCCAAGGTGGAGACCACCCAGCTCCCAGAAACAAA
Source organism: Grampus griseus (assembly GCF_964374135.1). Taxonomy (NCBI): domain Eukaryota; kingdom Metazoa; phylum Chordata; class Mammalia; order Artiodactyla; family Delphinidae; genus Grampus; species Grampus griseus. Next base: position 8,981,388 of record NC_139009.1, read on the forward strand.
TGTCCGCCCAGCATCCCTTCTCTCAGTCAGAGATCCAGGGAGTATCAGAGCTAGGTGGGCTCTGTCAGCAGTCCTATCTACCGTACACCTCATTTAAGAGACGTACCTCCAGCCCAGAGAGGGTCAATTCAATCCTGAAACGTTCAGTACGTGCCTCCTCTGTCATTTCAATGCAGGTTGGGGAAACAGACATGGAAACAGACAAAGACAGTGGTGGGTAAACACAGGTTCATGGCAGCCCATAGATGAGTGCCCCACCCGTCTAAATCGGTCAGGTGGTATCTTGGAAGGGGTGGCCGCTGAATCAGTCCAGAAAGAAAAGGCTTTGGGTAATAAAGGAAGAGAAACAGCAGTCCTCTAAGCTGAGGCGACTGTGAGAGAAAAGAATCTAAGACTTGCCCAAGTAAATGTCCCTCAGTGCCAAGCCGTGGACGGTGCTCATCAAAGTCCTTGCAAAGCAGTGGGTTTGTGGCATTTGGGAGGACATGGCTGAAGCGGAGGATTTCTAATCAACTGCACCCATCTTCTAAATTCACAGAATGCTTATCATCCAGAGACATCACCTCTGTATCCCCAGCAGCACCTGACCCCATGCCTGGCTCATGGGGGGCATTCAGTAAACAACTGTTCGTTGATGTTTAATCTGTGCTGGGGGCTCTATGTACCGCTAAATTTCCTTCCAACCCTTCTAAGGGGTGCATCATTAGAAAACAGCCTTTGCAAGGACGGAAGCCCGCCAGTAGTGACTTCTGCTAGGGCACAGATAGGCTGATCCAATTCCTTTGCTCGTTCACTGCCTGTGATTAAGCAGAAGTGGGCCTGCTGCCTAATGAGTGCCTGTTTGAATTGTGTTCTGTCAAACCTTCCCATGTGTGGTTACTGCGGGGAGGGAGTTGCTGACACACACTTCCAGCTTCTATATGAAAGCTTGCACCTTGGTGGGGAACCAGAACCAGCAAGCTCCCTTTTTCTTAACGTCTCAAGGCTTAGCCAGAAGAAATCTTTGATTCAATCATGCCTTTGGGGATAGGTACTTCACCCCATTGCTCCTTAATCCGGTCCTGGGGCAGGGCCAGGGGCCCCTGAAGGCGGGGGCTGGGAAGGTAGAGGACTCGTGCTCTGAATCCTCACACTCATATTAGCCGTGACCAGGCAAATCATCACATTTTTATTAGGACCAAGGGTGTTGTGAGGATGAGCTGAGATGAGGTAGGGCGTGTCAAAGGCTTAGTCGTGAGCCGGGCTGACGTGGTGAGTGTTGGTAACAGCAGCTGAGGGCATAATAGGGCAGAGCTCTTACAACTGGGCAATGGCCCTGGAGTTGAGAACTTATCAAGTGCCGTCAAGGAGAGTGCCACCGAGGCCTGTCCCCCGCCACAGCCGAAGCAGCTCCACTCTTACACGTGTGTAGTTCAAATGTAGACATAGAAGGAGGAAGACGAAGGTTCGGCCGCTAGGTATGCTTGAAAATGATTGATCAAGTCTAACTCCTGATTAAGAGTTGACAAAGCAGCTTTGATAAAGCAACCAAGGTCCAGAGAAGTCAAGGGCATTAGCAGAGGCCACCCCAAGACTAAGTAATGGATCCTGACCTGGAGGACGAAGGTGTGCACGAGCTCTGTCGGTGGGCTGTGCCTTACAGACCTCAGGGGATTTGTTATTCACCCATCTCCTCTCACTTTGACCTTAGGTCCTTCCCAGTGGCCTTTTTCCCTGACTCAGTCCGTTCTCCTCTGCGACTAACCCAGTGAACAATATTTAATGGGTATCAGATGATCATCAGAAATAAGTATGGATTATATATATATCAACATATCAAATGTCTAAGCCAAAGTTTTCGTATTCATTATCTGTGCCTTTAGATGATCCCATTTATACAAGTCAGATAATTGTGCAGTGTTGTAACAACAGATAAAGGCCAGGTAACTCAACTTTGGAGATGAAGTCCCTTGCTGAGCCCATGGACAATCCCTGTTGTGTCTGTGTTATTTCTGTGCATTTGAGTCCCTGGGTGTGTGTATACTACAGGAAACCAAACTCTGAAATGAGAGATGAGGGGAGGGAGGAAATAGGAACCCACACCTCCTATTCAGTCTATCGAGAAGCCTTTCAAGGTAGGCAAGAAGTTTTACAAATGAGTAAAGTGAGCCTCTAAGATATTAATTGAAGGATGTCATCCAGCTAATGTCGAATCTTCTGTTTGAACCGTGGTTTCACAATCTCCAAAGCCACCCAATGCTGTCAGAGGAAACCCTGATGCCTTTCAGCTCAGAGACCTGAATATTAAAATTTGGGAGCTGTGACCAATGTCCCCTCTCCCCTGTTCCACCCATTCGAGAACGTTTTCTTGCAGCTCCCAGAGGTAAGGGACTAGAGAGGAGTTGAGAGTACCACTGAGGCTAAATGAAGTTTCCACCTTTTCCTGAACTTAATCACAATTCAACTGGATGTGGACAGAAGCCTTGGGAAGGAATATCTTTCCTTTCTCAAAGAGAAACTTTGGAGGGGGTGGGAAGGGATAAAGTAAGAGGTTGGATTAACAGATACACACTACTATGCATAAAATAGACAAACAACAAGGACCTACTGCATAGCAGAGGGAACTATATTCAATATCTTGTAATACCCTGTAATGGAAAAGAATCTGAGAAAGAATATATATATATATATATATATATAGATATCTATATATATATATATAGATATATATATATATATCTATCTCCAAGATCCTCCAAGACATAATCATAGCCTTTCTTCACTCATCCTGTGATGAATTGTCAACACCTTACCTCTACATAGAGACCTAGTAGACGTTGTGCTTTCTTTTCCTAAGTACTGTATGAATGATGCAGCCACTGATATTTTACTTTGAAGATGATGTTCCTGACCATTGGACCTTTGAGAACTTTGGTGATGTGGCAGCGCCCTGAATCTTCATAAGGTTTATCTCCCGCTCTTTACAATTACAGTCATCTTAATAGGCTAGCCTTCCTGATCAGCATATTGTTATCCAGGCAATGGGTGAATGTGATGCTCTGTGGGGGTGTCCAGATGGTCCCCCTGTCTTCAGGCTATGTTGTGAAAGAGAGCAGTAGCATTAATATGGCTCTGGGCCAACTGTGAATACTTTTTGTTGTCCGTTTCATGTCAGTGCCATGATTTGGATAAAAAAGAATGCATTTATCAAAGCAATGGCCACATAGTATGTACCTGAGGCCATTTGAATCGCTCTCACAGTGATACCACATCTGGTAAAGCATCTTTGACAGAGGCTAATGATTGGTTGAGCTTGTGGTGGTCCATAGACGTTCTCCAGTGTCCCTCTGGTCCTGTAAGAAGTAAACTTCCATATTATGGAAATGTGAGAAGAACAAACCATCACTCCTTCATTCTTTAGACTCTTTTGGGTAGCACTAATTACCACCATCTGCCTGAGGATGTTTTTGTTATTTACTTTCCAGACTTGCATGGGGTAGGTGGGTAACCAGTTTCAGAAGACTCATTTGAGGGCTTCCCTGGTGGCGCAGTGGTTGAGAGTCCGCCTGCTGATGCAGGGGACACGGGTTTGTGCCCCGGTCCGGGAAGATCCCACATGCCACGGAGCAGCAGGGCCCGTGAGCCATGGCCACTGAGCCTGCGAGTCCGGAGCCTGTGCTCTGCAATGGGAGAGGCCACAACAGTGACAGGCCCGTGTACCACAAAAAAAAAAAAAAAAAAGACTCATTTGGGCTTCCTCACTATGCTGGCTCTTAACCCATAAGTCAAGACCCAATGTGAGAGGGCAGACAGCAGAAGCAAAAAGAACTACAGTTCTGCAGCCTGTGGAACGAAAACCTCATTCACAGAAAGATAAACAAAATGAAAAGGTAGAAGGTTATGTACCAGATGAAGGAACAAGATAAAACCCCAGAAAAACAATTAAATAAAGTGGACATAGGCAACCTTCCAGAAAAAGAATTCAGAATAATGAGAGTGAAGATGATCCTGGGCCTCAGAAAAAGAATGGAGGCAAATATCCAGAAGATGCAAGAAATGTTTAACAAAGACCAGAAGAATTAATGAACAAACACCTAGAAGAATTAAAGAACAAACAAACAGAGATGAACAATACAATAACTGAAATGAAAAATACACTAGAAGGAGTCAATAGCAGAATAACTGAGGCAGAAGAACGGATAAGTGACCTGGAAGACAGAATGGTAGAATTCACTGCTCCAGAACAGAATAAAGAAAAAATAATGAAAAGAAATGAAGACAGCCTAAGAGACCTCTGGGACAACATTAAATGCACCAACATTCACATTATAGGGGTCCCAGAAGAAGAAGAGAGAGAGAAAGGACCCAAGAAAATATTTGAACAGATTATAGTCAAAAACTTCTCTAACGTGGGGAATGAAATAGCCACCCAAGTGCAGGAGGTGCAGAGAGTCCCAAGCAGGATAAACCCAAGGAGAAACACGCCAAGACACATAGTAATCAAAGTGACAAAAATAAAAGACAAAGGAAAATTATTGAAAGCAACAAGGGAAAAATGACAAATAACATACAAGGGAACTCCCATAAGGTTAACAGCTGATATCTCAGCAGAAATTCTGCAAGCCAGAAGGGAATGGCATGACATATTTAAAGGATGAAAGGGAGGAACCTACAACCAAGATTACACTACCCAGCAAGGATCTCATTCAGATTCTACAGAGAAATCAAAACCTTTACAGACAAGTACAAGCTAAGAAAATTCAGCACCACAAAACCAGTTCTACAACAAATGTTAAAGGAACTTCTCTAAGTGGGAAACACAAGAGAAGAAAAGGACCTACAAAAACAAACCCCAAACAATTAAGAAAATGGTAATAGGAACATACATATCAATAATTATCATAAATGTGAATGGATTAAACACTCCAACCAAAGGACACAGGCTCGCTGAATGGATACATAAAGAAGACCCATATATATGCTGTCTACAAGAGACCCACTTCAGACCTAGGGACACATACCAACTGAAAGTGAGGGGATGGAAAAAGATATTCCAAGCAAATGGAAATCAAAAGAAAGCTGGAGTAGTAATACTCCCATCAAATAAAATAGGCTTTAAAACAAAGAATGTTACAAGAGACAAGGAAGGACACGACACAATGATCAAGGGATCAATCCAAGAAGAAGATATAACAATTTTAAATATATATGCACCCAACATAGGAACACCTCAATACATAAGGCAAATGCTAACAGCTATAAAAGAGGAAACCGACAGTAATACAATAATAGTGGGGGACTTTAACACCTCACTTGCACCAATGGACAGATCATCCAGACAGATAATTAATAAGGAAACACAAGCTTTAAATGACACAAATAGACCAAATAGATTTAACTGATGTTTATAGTACATTCCATCTGAAAACAGCAGATTACACTTTCTTCTCAAGGGCACACAGAACATTCTCAAGGATAGATAACATCTTGGGTCACAAATCAAGCCACAGTAAACTTAAGAAAATTGAAATCACATCAAGCATCTTTTCCGACCACAGTGCTATGAGATTAGAAATCAATTACAGGGAACGAAACATAAAAAACACAAACACATGGAGGCTAAACAATACGTTACTAAACAACCAAGAGATCACTGAAGAAATCAAAGAGGAAATCAAAAAATACCTAGAGACAAATGACAACAGAAACACGATGATCCAAAACCTATGGGATGCAGCAAAAGCAGTTCGAAGATGGAAGTTTATAGCAATACAATCATACCTCAAGAAACAAGAAAAATCTCAGATAAACAATCTAACTGACACCTAAAGGAACTAGAGAAAGAAGAACAAACAAAACCCAAAGTTAGTAGAAGGAAAGAAATCATAAAGGTCAGAGCAGAAATAAATGAAATAGAAACAAAGAAAACAATAACAAAGATCAATAAAACTAAAAGCTGGTTCTTTGAGAAGATAAACAAAATTGATAAACCTTTAGGCAGACTCATCAAGAAAAAGGGGGAGAGGACTCAAATCAATAATATTAGAAATGAAAATGGAGAAGTTACAACAGACACTGCAGAAGTACAAAGCATCCTAAGAGACTACTACAAGCAACTGTATGCCAATAAAATGGACAACCTGGAAGAAATGGACAAATTCTTAGAAAGATATAACCTTCCAAGACTGAACCAGGAAGAAATAAAAAATATGAACAGATCAATCACAAGAAATGAAATTGAAACTCTCATTAAAAATCTTCCAGTAAACAGAAGTCCAGGACCAAAACAGCTTCACAGGTGAATTCTACCAAAAATTTAGAGAAGGGATAACACCCATCCTTCTCAAACTCTGCCAAAAAACTGCAGAGGAAGGAACACTCCCACACTCATTCTACAAGGCCACCATCACCCTGACACCAAAACCAGACAAAGATGCTACACACACACAAAAATTACAGACCAATATCACTCATGAATATAGATGCAAAAATCCTCAACAAAATACTAGCAAACAGACTTCAACAACACATTAAAAGGATCATACACCATGATCAAGTGGGATTTATCCCAGGAATGCAAGAATTCTTCAATATACGCAAATCAATCAATGTGATACACCATATTAACAAACTGAGGAATAAAAACCATATGATAATCTCAATAGATGCAGAAAGAGCTTTTGACAAAATTCAACACCGATTTATGATAAAAACTTTCCATAAAGTGGACATAAAGGGAACCTACCTCAACATAATAAAGGCCATATATGACAAACCCACAGCAAACATCATTCTCAATGGTGAAAAACTGAAAGCATTTCCTCTATGATCAGTAACAAGACAAGGATGTCCACTTTCGCCACTATTATTCAGCGTAGTTTTGGAAGTCCTAGCCATGGCAATCAGAGAAGAAAAATAAATAAAAGGAATACAAATTGGAAAAGAAGAAGTAAAACTGTTTGCAGATGCCATGATACTATACATAGAGAATCCTAAAGATGCCACCAGAAAACTACTAGAGCTAATCAATGAATCTGGTAAAGTTGCAGGATACAAAATTAATGCACAGAAATCTCGCATTCCTATACAATAATGGCGAAAAATGTGAAAGAGAAATTAAGGAAACACTCCCATTTATCTTTGCAACAAAAGGAATAAGATACCTAGGAATAAACCTAACTAGGGAGACAAAAGATCTGTATGCAAAAACTATAAGACACTGATGAAAGAATTGAAAGATGATACAAACAGATAGAGAGATATACTATATTCTTGGATTGGAAGAATCAATATTGTGAAAATGACTATACTACCCAAAACAATCTACAGATTCAATACCATCACTATCAAATTACCAATGGTATTTTTTACAGAACTAGAACAAAAAAATCTTAAAATTTGTATGGAGACACAAAAGACCCCAAATAGCCAATGCAGTCTTGAGAGAAAAAAATGGAACTGGAAGAATCAGACTCCCTGACTTCAGACTATACTACAAAGCTATAGTAATCAAGCCAATATGGTACTGGCACAAAAACAGAAATATGGATCAATGGAACAGGATAGAAAGCCCAGAGGTAAACCCACACGCCTATGGTCAACTAATCTATGACAAAGGAGGCAAGGCTACACAATGGAGAAAAGGCAGTCTCTTCAATAAGTGCTGGGAAAACTGGACAACCACATGTAAAAGAATGAAATTAGAATACTCCCTAACACCATACACAAAAATAAATTCAAAATGGATTAAAGACCTAACTATAAGACCAGACACTATAAAACTCTTAGAGGAAAACATAGGAAGAACACTTTTTGACATTTTTCACAGCAAGATCTTTTTTGACCCACCTCCTAGAGTACTGGAAATAAAAACAAAAATAAACAATTGAGACCTAATGAAACTTAAAAGCTTTTGCACAGCTAAAGAAACCATTAACAAGACGAAAAGACAACCCTCAGAACGGGAGAAAATATTTGCAAATGAATCAATGGACAAAGGATTAATCTCCAAAATATATAAACAGTGCATGCAGCTCAATATTAAAAAAACAAAAAGTCCAATCAACAAATGGGCAGAAGACCTATATAGACATTTCTCCAAAGAAGACATACAGATGGCCAAGAAGCACATGAAAAGCTGCTCAACATCACTAACTATTAGAGAAATGCAAATCAAAACTACGAGGTATCACCTCACACCAGTTAGAATGGGCATCATCAGAAAATCTACAAACAACAAATGCTCGAGAGGGTGTGGAGAAAAGGGAACCCTCCTGCACTGTTGGTGGGAATGCAAAATGATACAACCACTATGGAGAACAGTATGGAGGTTCCTTAAAAAACTAAAAATAGAATTACCATATGACCTAGCAATCTCACTACTGGGCATATACCTAGAGAAAATTATCTCATAGTTCTGTGGGTAAGATGTCAAACACAGGTCTCACTAGATTAAAACCAAGGTGCCAGCAGTGCTCCTTTCTTCTATGGAGTCTGGGGAGAATCCATTTCCTTGCCTTTTCCAGCATTTAGAGCCCAACTGCTCTCCTCAGCTAGAAGCTCCCCTCGGCCAGCATCACATGGTTTCTCTGCTTCCAACATCACAGCCCTTTTTCTGACCCTTTCTTGCCTCCCCCTTCTACTTTTAAGAACCTCCGTAATTACACTGAACCCACTTGGATAATCCACGATAATCACCATATTTCAAGGTCGCCTGATTAACCATTCTAATTCCATCTGCAGCCTTAATTCCCTTTTGCCATGTAAACTGACATATTGACAAATTCTAGGGGTCAGGACTTGGACATCTTGGGCTTGGGGGTCACTATTCTGCCAACAACAGATAGTAAACCTTATACCCAAGGAGAGTGTCCCCAGGTCAATATGGTCTCCCGATGTACTTTTAGGTTCTAATCCCCTTGACCAAGAATCTTTAAAATCCAGGACTGCAAACACGCATTCCCACCAATACCTGCTGGCTGATTATTGGAGCTACCTTGGAATGTAGTACCCTTTCTCCCTTACCGGATGCTATGTGGAGCCATGATGACACTTTGGGTTTCTGGATTTCTCTGTGAATCCTACCATGTGACCAAAGGTCCTTGAAATGTCTAGGAAATCATTATAGTACATACTTATATGGGTTGTGTAGCTGGGTCCTGCAGCTACTGAACACAAATTATTGACATGGTATCTGAAAGGGGACTCTTGTCGTGCAGTGTCTCCCACAGAGGAGGGGTGCTGGCTTTTAATAGGAGAGCTTGCTCTCAGACTGTGAGACATCAGGATTCTGGCAAGCCAAAATCTTTGGGGGAATCCACTAAGATATAACAGGGATCCAGATTTTCCCAAGCAGGGCCTTGACCTTGGTATAACAGAGCTGTCTTGGCTGCATGTTCAATTGCCTTTGAAGCTCTACACTAAGGATTACACCCTGAGTTTGAGCATTTTCTGTTCTCCCACGAAACCAAATAAGACCTTCTTTGTAAGCTACCAAAGAGGCCCTCTGGTCTTCACACTCAGTTTTAAATGGTTTGTCAACTGTCCTCAACTTTCCGTTGTCCCTTTGAAGTGCAGTGCAATGCCACTGTCCTTCCTGGGCAAGGATGTTAATCAGTGTCCCAAAGCTGGCCTCATAGAGCAAAGCTCTTCATCTCCCGCCTCTGCTTCCCAGGGCACCACGGGAGCAGTAGTGCGGGGGGTGAGAAGATGAGTATCCGCGATACTCATGAGGTGGGTGGATCTCCTCTGGCACCCTTTCAAGGCACCCCCAGCCACCCCAGGAAATCCTCCCAGGCCACCTTTCTAGATTCCTCTAGAGCCCCAAGCCTCTGCCTCCAAAGCCAGGGTGGAAGGGGATCTGGAGCTTCAGAACCTGCCAGGCCCCATAGATCTCCACTTCCTTCCCAGAGGAGGAAACCTGGCCTAAAGAGGTAACCCATTGTTTCTCCTTCCTATGGGTGGGATGTTCCAGGGAGGATGTGTGCTTCACTATGAAGTCAGAATTTATTTCTTCTTAATGACCAGAGAACTGGGAATCCCACTGGCTCTGAAAATGTAATGCCTTAAAGGCATGTTTAAAATATAAGCTCCTTATTAATTGTAAAAATGAACCCTCATCTGAAGTCTTTTACATACCTTCCAGCGTACGGGTTCTATCTTTACATATTGCTACTTGGTTGGCAAAGAAACAAGAATCATCTAGTTTGGTTCCGCACTTCTATGGGTGAGGAAGGACACTGAAGGCCAGGGAGGGATAGAAACATCATAGCTGTTCTCACAACATCATCCTTCAAGACACAGCTCTGGGGTCACCTCTTCCAGAAAGCTGCGTGTGCTTGAGCAACCACCCTTCCCATGGGCCCTGCTCCACTTCTGGACTGTGGTCTCCTTGAGGGCAGGGTTCTGTCTAATGTGTCTCTATATTCCCAGTGGCCCACATGGGTCCAAGCACAGAGTCAATATTCATCAAATGTGTGTTGAATGAATGAAGATGGCCCAGAGATGTCCTCAGGGCCAAACCAGAGAGACGTGTCTCACATGGTGATTCAGAGCACAGGAGTCTGGTGTGAATCTCACAGCCAAGATGATTATATCAAGGCAGGGAGGATAGTAAGGGAGGAGGACAGGAAGAAACAACTGGTGAGCTCGAGAAAGCATCCTTTCTACAAATTACCAACCATTTTCTTTATTGCATAAGAAGCTTCGTAGTTTTTTAATATATTGAATCCAGCTGGCAGCTGGGGTGGTGGGCAAAGTCCTACAGACACTATCTGATTGAATGTTTAAACTCTTTATGCCATTTAAGGGACTGAAATCTAGAATACAGGTCTCCTGAGCAGGTACTGCTTTTATTACATATTGTTACATGCTATTAAATATTACACAATATTATTAAACACTTCTTTATTACAGGTATTCTTGAACCTTCATATAGAATCTGGGAAGTGACTGGCCATCAACGAATATTTGCAGAAAGAATGAATAAGAGGTTTAACAGACTGCTGGATCTTCAAAAAGGTGATGCAGCTTGGTATCATTTTGCCAGGGATGGTATTCTGAAGAGTAAATTAGAAGCCATCTCAATGTGAGTTCAATTCTTTTCTATTATTTTGACAATGTTCACCAGTTTCAGTATGAAATCTATGAAGCTGCTTAGAGAAATGGCCTCGGTAAGTTCAATACACATATGAGGCTGCTCCTGGTAGATAAACCTTTGAAAGGATGGTCCGTGCTTTTTGGGGTAAGTTTGGCAATTTCTGCACCCCATCCATGGAGCTGGATTTTCCAATATTTTCCCCAAGTGTTTATCTTCATCTTATTCTCATGATGAGGAAGCTGATTTTGTCAAACTTTATTTTCTGTTGTAAGTATATTTTTTAGAATGCACATCTCTCATTTTCTAAATATAAATTTGCTATGTTATTAAATGTGCTTTTTTTTTAAGCCACACGTATATCATCCAGTCCAAATGTGATTCTGACATTCCCCTGGGGAGACTTCACTGACCAGATCTCGAGGGCAGACCACTGGACTCAATGACCCCTACCATTGACTCCCATAAAGTTTTCAGTGGCCCTGGGCAATTAAAAGGCAGTGTGATGAATGATAAAGGAGAAAATCATGGCTCAAATTCCAACGCTGGGGCTCAGGGCATAATGGGGTAGCTGACAAGACTGGGCCCTTGCAATGCCCCGTGAGCACCTCTGGGATAGAGGTAAACTTGAGGAGTTGTAAGGCCACTTAATCCAGCCTCGGGGGGGGGGGGGTAAAGAAGGACTCACTGAGGAAAAATATGGCCAGTCTGAGTCCTGAAGGAGGAGTAGGAATATGTGAGGCAAAAAAGGTAGCGTCATCAGAAGGCCCATCAGTATACAGTATAATATATGCATATATTGGGACTTCCCCGGTGGCGCAGTGGTTAAGAATCCACCTGCCAATGCAGGGGACATGGGTTTGAGCCCTGGTCCGGGAAGATCCCACATGCCATGAGCATCTAAGCTTGCGAGCCACAACTACTGAGCCTGCGCTCTAGAGCCCATGAGCCACAACTACTGAGCCCACATGCCACAACTACTGAAGCCCGTGTGCCTAGAGCCCGTGCTCCACAACAAGAGAAGCCAACACAATGAGAAGCCTGCGCACCACAATGAAGAGCAGCCCCTGCTCACCTCAACTAGAGAAAGCCCGCGCACAGCAACAGAGGCCCAACACAGCCAAAAAAAAAAAATATATATATATATATGCATATATATATATACTGTATATAGACATATATAGAAATATACTCTGATATATTTCTGACTGCTACTGTCCAAAGCTAAGCACAATTGGTTATGAAATGCAACATGTCTGAGTAAATAAAATGTATTAATTAACAAAAACACACTTTTCCTGCCATCAAACTCTGAAAGCATTTTTTCGCACATGTTAGAGAGAGCATACAGTGACGTAAGCAATGTTTTCTTGATCAATTTTGTCACAGACATAGATACAGACTTTGCCTAGTTATGTTTCCATTCCCTAAAAGTCCCAAGGAGTGTGTGCTGGACATTGAAATGGTGGCACAACCTACAGATATAATAAAAGGAGAGAGTTCCGTGGGGACTGAGGCCATCTAGGAAGACTGGGGCAAGAAGCCTCTAGATGCTAGCTTTGACTGATGTCCTAGGATTAAAATTTCTGCCAGAGGGGGTTATGAATGACTCTTGCCACTGGCTTTGCTGAAAGCCGGGCCTCCGCCTCTAGTTTTGCGATGCTCATGTTGTTGAAGAGCCCAGGAGGACAGCCCAGATTAGGCTGAATCAATGCAGGAGTGTTTACAGCAATCCCATCCCAGGCCATCTGCTCAGAGAGTTAAACAGAACTTCAGGCACTTGGGCCTTTTTCCTTCTGGATCCCAGGTCTCACCCAATAAATGACCTGCCTTCACCAATACTCAGTTTACACTGTCAATACTGTACCAGTTGGAGAAAACAATTTCATCCTGTTTTTAAAAAAGCTTATTTTCTCGCATTTACTAGAGGAAAACATAGCTTCATAGGCCTATAGACATAGTAGGGGTTGAAACACAGAAATGGAGAAAGAAATTCTGGTTCCACCTCTTTGAAGCAGAGTAATATTAGGCAAGTTTCTTAACTTTCCTGTGTTTCAGTTTCTTCATCTGTTATTTGGGGATGATATTACCTACTTCATACGTCTACCGTGATAGTCACAGGGATAGTACATGTGGAAGATGCAATAATGCCTCCTTATTATCAGACGGCCACTTTCAGTCTTTCTTAATTTGCTTCCTGTGAAGCCAAGAACCTCGGGGATCAACATTTGCTTAGAGGAGAGAGAAAGGAAATATGATAACCAACTGGCAGTGAACGAGTCCACCCATGGGCTCCCTGGGACACCTTTGGAAGGGAGCCCATGTGTTCCTCTCTGCAGCTCAGTGCAAAGGGTGTGCTGGTCTGGGTGGGGCAGGGGCAGGGCTGGAGGTGACCTCAGGTGTCCTGAGGCATGGCAGCTAAATCACTCAGTAGCCATCCTATGGAAACAGGGGTGGGAATGCCAGGAGGTGTTGCAATATTATTTTAGAGGATTCATCTGCTTAGTATTATAGTTCCCCTCATTTAACCCTCAGAGGTTTTGGACTCTGTCTGGTGTGAAAATTTTTTTCTGTTTAGAAAGAGTTCCGCACATTGCTCATTACTTTAGCAGACTGCACATCGTGAGAGCTTGTTTATTCTGCTAAGTGAGTCATCAATATCCTCCTCTACACTCAGCCGTGGAATGGGAGACTTGGAAGAGAGTTGAGGGCTCAGCTAGCTCAGCCCTCTCAATTGACTGATGGGGAAATGAAGGCCCCAATGGGAGAAGGGTTTGCGTGAAATCACATCGTAATGGGCCTAAACTACGGGGCTCCTGATTCCAAGTCTGGCATGTATTCTACTCAATGCAACAGACTTTTAAAGAGTTTTGGAGGGAATCGGTGGAAGAAGAATCATGTTAAATACTCTACCTATTGTGTTCCAATTAAACCTCTCAGCAGCTCTGGAAGAAAGTCATATTTAGGAAGGGAATTATATAAATCTCCCATGTGAAAGGTACCCTCCCTGCATTAAGAAGTAGAGAAACATCCTCATGGCCAGAGGTAGGGAATTCAGGGTCAAGAAGTCTCTACAACAAACTGCTTAGATTCTCAATTGTCATAAATGCCTTGTTTCTTTGTCTAAAAGGTATGAAAGCTGCCTGCTTTGGTCGCTTCTTAGGTCTCATATCTATGAGACCTCCATAAATATGAAATTAAAACTTGTTTTTTTCTTCTGTTAAAAAAAGAGAAGAGGATTATAGCAGTTAGTTAAGGAGACACAAATAGAAAAAAAATTACATCATTCATTCTACATAAAAAATATCCTACATGGAAAATACTTGTGTACTTACTCCCCACTCATTGTGCTAAACGCGGAGATGTGGAAGAGAGTAATACAGATCCCATCCCCGTCGTCACTGACTTTATAATCTAGCGAGTTCTGGAGTCTGTACTACACAGGTAGTTTTAAAAATTGGTTACTTGGAGCACTCAGGTGCCACAGAGATGGCTCAAGGTTTAATTGCGGCTGCACAGAGGATCACGCTGGGGGCCACACCTCTCCTCCTCTCCCCATTCCCGCGACAACTGTCGAGATGCCATTCTGTCTCTTTCTACACTGGGACTTCGTGTAAGATTTTACTTGAAGACAGGATTCCTCCACTAAGCTGATTCATGCTGCCTCCTTCTCTTATTCAGAAAATCTTCAGCTGCCAGTGCAAAAACTCAACTCAGAGTATCTCGAGAACAGAAACAATGGAATGTACTGGAAATCCTTGGATACATCAAATTTGAGGTTCAGCCAGGTCGGGAAGCTTAAACATTGGAAGGGGTAGCCCCGCCCCCTCTTGTTTGGCTTCAGATCAGTTCAGATCTAAGAACTTGAATAAGAACATCAGATTTTGCTCTCTCTTCCTTTCTTTCCTTATCTTTCCACTTAGCTTATCTCTGCTTGACTTTATTAGTCATAAGTTACCTCCAAATAGCAGATGATATGGCTGTTGGAAGCCCCCGATCTGTAACCTTCCAGCAGAAGGAAACATTTCCTCTCTTTATATCCACATAGTCATCTCAAGGAAGAATATTATTGGTCCTGTTTGGGTCCAACAAATCTGTGGAGCCAAGGGCATAAGGATACTCTTGCTGCTCAACACATGCTCAGGTGCCAACCCTGGAGGAGAGGGTTGGGAACTATGATTGACAGTTCCACCACCATCAGAGAGAATGATGATTAATTTATAGAAAGAACGGTTGAGAAGGTGCAGGTGGGAAGACCAATGCTAAGGTAGCATAGTCTATTTTATCCTTCCTTCCTTAAGTTGATACAGATATATTCTTTGATAACCTATTGCTTTATTCTACTTATTGTATTTTCTTTAATATTGACTAATTGCAAAGATGATTCTAGACAACTGAAATTAAAGTATGTACAAGAAAGATGAAACTCAAACTCTTGAGCTCAAGGTAAAAGGTGAAAGGGGGTGATCGTAACACTACTTCCAGATGCCCTAGACATACACGTTAAGAAGAAATCTTAGCTTTGAGTGTCCAGTTTCCTTCCAAAAAAAAAGGAAGAGTGGGTTCATAATTCTCATTGTCTAATATTAGAATCTAGTTGCCAGGGGCTAACAAACTTTTTCCTGCCACTGAGATCTGAGTTTAGTTTGTCACAGACACTTTTGTCTATAAGATATTCATGTAGTTTTTTTTTTAATTAAAAATTTTTTTTCAAGCCAGCAAATAAGCCTTCTACCCAGTCTCTACAATCCTGGATGGTTCTTTTTTAAGCCTTTTGTGAAAAATACATACAGCCAGCATCTTTTGAAGATGTCATTCAAATGAGAGCACCATGCTACTAAGAGAGCTGGAGAGTGTTGAGGAAGAATGGCCCCGCTCGGGACCAAATGATCCATTTAGAGCTATAGTCATCACTTCAGAGGGAATTATTTCCTTTCTGTCTCAATAAGAAGATGGGAACCATGAGAATCATTGGAAATTAGCACAGTTTCCTTGAGAAAGGCACTGCAAAGGAGTCACACTTCTAGAACATTTTGACGTCGACAGTGGTAATGCCGGGTGCATTAATACTGCATTATTGTTATATGGACGAGCGATGAAAATAAAGAGAAATCTATTTTCCAGGTAGGAGAATGCATGCAAAGTCTACAAAAAGGCAAAAAGAGCTTGGTGCACATAAAGATTAATGATCCTGAGAGCCAGGAGATCTAGATTCTGTTTCTGGCTCTGTCCTTATTTGCTGTGTGGTTCTGTGAAAATCCCTTCTTATTTAGACTTCATTTTCAAAATATGCAAAATACAAGAATAGTTTTATGTGATTACTAAGATTTCTTCTGGCTCTAAATGTCCATATCTAGATCATATTTTTAATAATACAGATTCTAGAAAACTATGCCTGTTTGATTATTAAGTGACAATATTGTTTTCCACATGTAGCTTTTGGAAACTGGTCCTGTTAATTGGCAGAAAACTCTCACATTGCCAAAACACTCTTGTGTTTCTGAACAACACTTATATTTTGCTGAGAAAGATTTTGAATATTTCTTGCTCTTAATAGTTTTCTTATAGAGCTGCAGATGTAGAGAGCAAACGTATGGACACCAAGGGGGGAAAGCGGGGGGGGGAGGGGTAGGATGAACGGGGAGATTGGGATTGACAATATATACACTAGTATGTATAAAATAGGTAACTAATAAGAACATTTTGTATAGCACAGGGAACTCCACTTTGCTGTACAGTAGAAACTAACACAACACTGTCAAAAAACTATACCCCAATTAAAAGAAAATAACAGCGATTAAAAAAAAAAGTGAAGGAGAAATAAAGACTTTCTCAGACAGAAAACAAACAAAAAATAGTTTTCACTTTGTGAGCAACCCTCCTCCACAATATACAGAAAACAATGAAAAATTCAAAGTTTCCTTGAAGCTCTTTATCTCTGTTGCTTCTCTTTATGACATACACTAGCCTCTGTTACCAGAGAATTGTTCCACCGACCCTGCCTTGTAAGAGGGCATCCCAAAGTCAAGGTTAGCTTTTCCTGCCTCCAGAGAAAGGGCTGGAGATTCCTATTATAAGAGAGAGAATTAACATTGGAAAATTAGTTCTACCTAGAGGAGGGTGTGTAGGAATGAAAATAGAAATGGAAGATTCCATCTAAGAAGACTGAGACTGAGATTCTTCCAGTTCTGCCAATAAACTAAATATATAAGAATTGCTAATACTGATATACCGTTCTGCAGTTTACAATATACTTTCATACGTATTATTTCACATGATTCTCACAAATACTCCTGCACATAATCGATACTCATTGTGTTTCCTAGATGAGGCAATGGAGACCCCTATGGTTTAACTGAAGTGACAAGACAGCTAGTGGAGAAGGAGGGGACCAGGGCCCGCATTCAGCTCTCATCAACCCAGTGCAAGAGCCTGGGCTACTGCTTTGCAGCCCTGGGACTCAGTCTCCCGGCTGGTAAACCAGGAGTCATAACCCCAGTCTACCTAATTCACAGGTCTGCGTGTGTTCTGAGGAAACACAAATGCCATTCATTTCTTACTGACTGAACTCCAAGTCTATTTCCATAGCTCAGAAACATGGTCAAATATCAAAGACCTGAATTTAGCAACTTCTAAAGTCAAAACAAACCAAACACCACACAAACTCTGCCTTCTCCTCGTAACAAGGGAGTAGTATTAAGCCCAGAGCTGACCTGGGATTCTCTCCAGTGGGACCCGAGAGGGGAGAAACAAACCTTACATTTGCAATTTTGGTGTGGTTTGAGACTCCATCTGCAAAAAGAAGTTACTTACGAAGGAGGAGAAACATTTTTGTGGATGCAAAAACTGGAGACAAGACAGGAAAAAAAAAATCATAGATTTGAAAATCTTACAAAAATAACAAATGAATAATTTACAGCTTTCCCTTCATTTATTGAAAAACATTGGAACGTGTTCTTACTCAATGCAGCTCTTGGGTTCTCTTCCTGCGGCTATTACTCAGTCAACTTCATTTCTTTTCTTTTTTTAAAGAGACATTTATTTGGTGACTTGTTCCTGGCTTTCCAGATACCATCTGAGCACCATCTGTATGCTCTTTCCACCCAAGCCTTCAGAGACAGTGTCTATTTGCCTCTGCTGTATCCCAGACACCCTGCCACCCATCACACACACAGTCTCTCAGACCCACCCTCCCGATGCTGTTTCTAGCCCCCCATGAGAACCTTGTGAGAGTCCCTAGCCTCAGATCACCATTCATTCACCTTTAATATGAGCCTTTGAAAATTCCCGTGTCTTATTCCTCTGATTCAGAGAGCCTTACACCTTACATATGTTGGTCCCTGTAGTTTCCCTAGGGTTGCCAGATTTAGCAAATAAAAGTACAGGGTACCCAGTTAAATTTGAATTTCAGATAAATAAAAATTTTCAGTATAAACACGTCCTGTATACTACACTTGTGATGTCACACTGTTAGGAGAAGCGGAGCCGGAATCACTATTTCCATTTCTATGGAGAAGAAAACTGAGACCCACAAAGGTAAGAGAGATTGTCAGAGGTTGCACAGCCAGCAAGTGGTATCACCGGAATTTGAATCAGGCTGGCTGACCTCAAAGCCCAGGCTTTCTCCATGGCAGCGGGCTGCCTCTGATAAATATAACAGTGTATCTATGGTACCTGACAGTTTTCAAAACACTTTCAGATGCACGATCTTAATTAATCTTCCCAGGAACCCTTTGAGATAGGTGCTACAATTCATTTTTTCTAAGACACTTTTTTTCCTTTTTAACACTTTAACATCTCTGATTGCAGAATGTATTTCATTGTCAGTAGTGTGTCAGTCTAATTGGCAGTATTTTTTTTTCTTTCTTAGAAGGGCTTACCTAGTGGCATCTTGGATTCAATTAAATGCAACATTATGTATTTCCTCAGGGAAGTCTGGTCTCTAGGCTAAGGTGGCAGACACTGTAATTAAGCCTGTCTTCCTGACCTACTACCCTCATGTTGAAAAGAAATTATACAGACTTTCTCCCCAAGACACACAATGGAACCAGGATGGGTTCAGTGAACTCCGCAGGTATCACACTTCTTGCAGGAGGGTGGAGGTGTGTGCTCCCTCTTTGCTAAATTTCCCTGTAAACTTAGAACTGAAAGACTAGGCAGGTGAGATGAAGAATCTGGCAAGGAATGGCTCCCCCCTCTTTTGTCTAAATCTTCCAGGGGAGCTACACAGAGAAAAAACACAGCTCCCTGCAATGTCACACAAGTGAAAAATTCAAGGAAACGGGAGACAGAAGCTGGCCTTGGTAAAGTCATCCCACGGCGGGCTCTGCCAGCTGGAGAGCACTGTCGACAACACGAGCTGCTTGCTCCAAGCCTGGGTCCCGGCCCAAGTGCTTAATGACTCAGGCAGCATCTCTACCACCGCTTCCCCTTGGAGCCTCGGTCTACAGTCTAGACTGAGCTGGAGGCGCTCATTCTTGACATTGGGCCCACATTTCCCAGCACGTATTCACAGAATCTCATTCCAAGTGTTGTATTCTTGGGCTCTGAACAGCTAATATCAGGAGGGAAACTTCATTAGAAGAGAGAAACACATTGTACAGGAAAAAGGAGGAGGAAGAGAAAAATGATACATTGATCGCAAGCGGACGGTCTGAGATTGAAGCGATTTACACTTTCAGAGTTTAAGGCACGATGAGCATCTGCCTGAAAGATGATCATTTCCGAAGAGAAGGCATTTGAATGGTCTTTTTTTTTTTAAAGTAAAAGAGCTTATAACTGGAAGTTCGTATGGATGTAACGTACAGTGCGGGGATTATAGTTAACGATGCTGTATTGCGTACTTCAAAGTTGCAAAGACTTAAATTTTTTTCACTACACACACATAAATGGTACCTGTGTGAGTGATGGATGTGTTAACTCACCTTATTGTGGTATAATCACTTTGCAATATATACGTATATCAAATCATCTCCTTGGACACCTTAAACTTATACCGTGTTACATGGCAATTATGTCTCAATAAAGTTGGGGGGAATCAATATAAAAAAGGAGCTAATTCTGTATCAGAAGCCTATCTGCAGATTGCCCTCCATGTTGAGAACAGTCAAATGCATTTCCCTTCCCTAGGCTCTCAGGAATAAATCACATCACTTAAGCTTCCATCAAGGCTGTAGGGTCAATGTCAATGTTCTCATTTTAGAGACAAAGAAACAGAGGCTCAACGGCCTCAGTGACCTTGCTGAAGTTCACAGACTATTCACGGCAGAGCTGGGAGCTGAGCCCAGATCCTGAGACTCCAAAGGCTGTGTTCTTTTTGCTCCCTGCACCCGTAGCTACTGGTACCTCAGTGAATAAGAGAAGAGATCAAGTTTGCTTGGGCGAACTTGGGAGAAAGTTGGGGAGGGTAGAGTGGAAAGAGAGTGATAGATTCTAAAAGGGGCTTAAGAATTTGCCTTGCGTCCTGGCAATACTGACCTGATGGAGTCGTTAGAACATATGAAGAGGAAAGAAGGGGTTAGCATCGGGAAACCCATCTCTGTAACAGAGCCTTCATGTCAGAAGAGAAATGTTTAGTCTGGGGAGGAGGTCCTAGAATAAAAGGCCTTTGATGGTGAATTAGAGGGCTTTGAAGATCATTACCTCCTTACTCCAAGAATCTTGATACAAGAAAAACAAAATTTTTAATGGCATCATCCTTTTCCAATGCAGCCAAAGTTGCTCAAAATGGTGTAACGAAAACAAAATGATCTTTGGAACCAAACACAATTGGGTTGAACCCAGGCTACACCACTTATTGATTTTTGACCTAAGGCAGGGCATTCAGCCTTCCTGAGTATCAGTTTCCCCATCTGTAGAATAAAGGTGAGATTACCTCTCTCAGAAGACTGCCAGGAGATCCCTCATTTAACTCTGATTAGCTCACTCCCTTCGTGGGTTCCTTGAATCTGACACTTGCTCTGTTACAGCTCCACACACCATATTCTAATTTCTTTTTTTGCTGCTGTCTCCGCTTGTACTCTCTTGGATCCCTGGAGGTTTCACCTAATTGTATCTCTGGCATCAGTGTCTGGCAAAGGAGCCGCTCTCAGAGTCTCCTCAAAGAAAACTCCTGGGAGAGTAGGAAGCAGGAAAGATGAGAAAGAAGGGATTTAGTCTAACAAGCTCCAAAAATTTAGAATGTGTTCCCCATTTACTCTGAGACCTTCAGCCTTCTCTCTTCTCCCAACCTCCCAAGCCCTTGTACCAGCCCCTGCCTCTTACACATAAGCAGGTGAAGTCTAAAAGGAACAGTTGTAGGGTAAAATAGAAAGTATCTTTTCACTGGGGGGTTAGTAAGTTTACAATAATTAGATGTTGGTTTACAGTGGACAGTGCTCTTTCATCTCCATTATCGCCTCTTTTGAGGCTGGCTATAACCCTCTATGGTAAGATGGGCTCACAGTATTAGAGATAGTCCCTGACTAGCGATGGTTCAACTTATTATTTTTCAGGTTTACGTGGTGCAAAAGTGATACGCATTCAGTAGAAACTGTCCTTTGAATTTTGACCTTTCCCTGGCTAGCACTTTGCGGTACGACACCCTCTCATGATGCTGGGCAGCCGCTGTGAGCCTCAGCTCCCAGTCCCCACGTGATCACGAGGGTCAACAACCGATACACTTCCAACCATCTGGACCCAGACAACCATTCCGTTTTTCACTTTTAGTACAGTAGTCAATGAGGTACAGGAGATATTCAACGCTGTATTATAAAATAGACTTTGTATTAGAGGCCTTTGCCCAACTGTTGGCAAATGTAAGTGCTTGAGCACACTTAAGGCAGGCTAGGCTAAGCTATGATATTCTTTGCTAGGTCAGGTGTATGAAATGTGTTTTTGACTTACAATAGTTTCAATTTATGATAGACTTATCAGGACAGGAAGTAACCCCATCATAAGTTGAGGAAGATCTGTGCTTCACTGTACCAGTGAGGAAACTGAGTCTCAGAGAGGTAAAAAGGAAGCGAGGTCACACAGTTGCCAGTGACAAAATCAGAACAAGGAGGCAAGATGACTCCCTCTTTCTGCGCCTCTCCGTGCTTTGTCTCTCAAAGATAATGCAAAGCTAATAAGCCTAAAAATAATGGCAGGAGAGAAGTTTCCCTGCCATCTCGGATGTGTGTAGGCTCTCCCAGAGCCTCGCGTGGGGGTGCAGCACGGCCTACATTTCCTGCTCACTCATCAGACAGGCCGTCCAGCCCTCAGAGCAGAGTGGATCCTGCAGAACTGGAGCAGGAGCTGAATCACCGTGAGCCTGACTGTTGGATGGGAAGTGATGGCGTGGGTGGTCGCATCCCAGACAGAAGACGCTCTGCCAGATGGAGACGCGCCTGGAAGCTTGGATGGGGCTCCAGTTGTTGCCAGATCCCTGGCGCTGCTCTCTTTTGACTGAATAGGTGGCCGAGGAGGCAGCAGCCAGGGAGCTCCCCACCACTCATGGGGTCCCTGGACCCCCAGGTCGGGACATGTCCAAGGGTGATCAGGGGCCACACCAGCCAGAGGGAGAGGCGAGGGCACCAAGAAGTGCCGACACACCTAGTTCTTGGTAAGGAGATTTGGGCAGTAACGACCCTGTGGCCAGGATGCTACTTATACAACACCCATCTGGTGGGCGCTCTGGGCGCTTCCCTCCAGACACACAACCTGGAGACAGCAAGTATGCTGAAGCTAAGGGCTCACCCTGCCATTGCTGAGCTGCATGCAGGAGTATTCTATGGAGAGGACTCCCACGTAAGTGGAGGAGTATTTGAAACGGCCCTCCCTTTCTCCTCCATGGTGATCAGGACAATAATCAGGACAGCTACAATTAACTCTACACTCTGTGCTAATCACTTCTAGTCTTTATCACAATTCTGCCAAGTGGGTGTCATCATGCTCATTACATATGTGAGGAGATTCTCCAAGGTTAAGTAACTTACCCAAGGTCACCCGGCTGTGAGTAGTGGACCTGGGGCACTAAAGCCAGTTGACTAGTCACTCAGCTGACGGGTGACAGAGTCGGGTGGGAATCGGGTCTCTCTGACCTCAAGGCTCTGTGCTGCACACCGTACACCCCTCACTTGCCATCTCCTTCCTGCCCCCCGCCCCAAATCCCCAGAGGAAAAGAGCCCCTGAAAGTCACCTCCAGAGGGAGACAAGAAGACAGTTGCTCTCCTTGGCCCAGCACTGAGCTTTTATAGGGCTTCAGTGCTCTGGAATTTGTAGGCAAATGTTACTCTCTTGTCTCTGGCAAATCCAACGGCACATTTTGTATTCACAAAGTCCTACTCAGACACACGGAGGATGGGGGGCCGCTCTTCCTACTACCCCCAGCTTCCCCGGCTCTTTCTCTGCCCGTCCTGTGCTTTCTCAGGAGCACGTCCAGGCAACGCCAGCCAGCAGCACGGGAGTCAGAGCAGGACCGCGAGTGCGCTTGCCGTCACCATGCTCCTCCGGCCTGTGGCGGGGAGCCCTGGGGAGCCCGTCAGGATTGGAAGAAACTCTAGGAAGTTGTTTGTTTAGGTTCGCCCCCAACCCTGTCTGGGGTGGGAAGAAAAGGGCCAGAGAAAGGATCTCAGAACCCCTCTGAGTGCATTTTTAGACATAAATGAAAAGAGAAAATTATAGATCTATAAATCTAACCAAATTTGGAAAAAATGCCAGGAAAAGAAGCACTAAGTGCTTATAAATTACTTTAATCCGATGAGAAAGAAGGAAAGGAGGGAACAAGGGAGGGGGGAGGGGGAAAACGGATAAAGGAAACCAGTGTTTACTGAATACACTTATGTGTCTCCCACGATGGTGGGTGCTCTGAGACCAGAATGGAGGCGGGTTTTGTTTTTAGTTCAGATTCATCATTAAATGATGTGTGACTTTTGGCAAGTATTTTCCCTCTCTGGGCTTTGGTTTTCCATTTCATAAAGGGTTGAGGTAGAGGATCTCTAACTCCCATCCAGGCCTATACATCTAGAGATGTAGTCTTTATAGACCAATGCCTCCTCCTATATCACTGGGAGTTCTCAAAAGCAGTATCCAAGGTCTCACCATGTCATATGCGAGGGCAGCTGGAGTCCTGGAGTGTTTGCTCTGGAACTCAGTGCTGGTGCTGACAGGGAATGCCTCTTGTCTTTTTGTTCTAGCGTGGTATTCTTTCTTCTTCTCCAGGACAAGGATCTGGCCACTAGACCAGGAAGGCTACCGTATGTCACTGGTAGATCTGAGCTAGGATAAGGGGAGACTAAGTAAGTGAGTGGAGGTCAGGTAGAGATGGAGAAGAGGAGGAGACAGGATGTGTGAGGTGGCAGAGAAGGAGAGTTGCCAAGATGTGTCTTTATGGTAGGTCTGTGGCCAAATCTCCCAGCGAGACCAGCTGGCTTTCTTGTAGGGAGATAGCGGAGTGCAATGGTCTAAGATAGCAATTATCATCAAGGGACTTGGGTGCTAGTCTTAGTTCTGGACTAACTGATGCACACTTTTCCTTTTCTCTGATTCTCTAAGGTGAGGGCTGTGTAGGGGCCTCCTCAGTGACACTCTTCCACAGGAATATCTTGGTCATGTACCATGCATGACACCCTACAGAAAACCAGGACCGCTCAATGTGCACAGCTCACTTGACCTTGATGATTTTCATATCTCAGCTTTCCCTAGGGACCCAAGTCATTTTCAACAAAGGGTGTTCATCTTAGAGATGGCTGCTTTCAGGAGAGTCACCACTCTTCCAGGAAGACCTGGGCGCTGTGCTGAGCTGCCTGGCCCCTCACCTCCTCCACTCTTCTCTACCCGATCGGAGGTCCTGACCACTATTTGGAGAACGCCTGTTGAGTATGTTGCCCACGTGACTCCTGCATCCACTGAGAATTGAACTAGATGTTCTCTGAGATTCCCCCTAATTCTGAGCTTGAGAGACCTGTATTTTTTCCAGAATTATGAGAGCAGGACATGGCTTCTAAGAAACCAAGATCTTCAGGATATTAAAAAAAGATATACATAATTAGGCCTTATTTTATTTTTTGTAAAACTATGTAATGTGCTGTGCTGAACACTCTAGTTGTAGGGCCTCAGAAGGCAAGGAAGCAAGCAAAAAAGTAGAAAAGGATGAAGGAAGGGAGGAAGGAAGGCATGAAGAGAGGGAGGGAGGGAGGGAAGGAGGGAGGAAGGAGGGAGAAAGAGAACTTGTAGAGAAGGATATAAGAAGGCTGTACGTAAAAGATGCCAAGAGGAGAAAGGGGGAAGAGAAAAGAGAAAAAGAACAGAAAAAAGAAGAAAGAAGAGAAGAGAGAGAGGAAAGGAGACCAGAGAGATGGACATGCTCCTTGAGGACACGTTTCCAGGCTGCAGTCCTGCTGCCCGCCGTGCACAGGGATCTGCCCCCTGCCCCCCACGACTTCCTCTGAGCAGGAACTTCTGTAGCTGCGGAGCAGATCAGGCTGCCCTGGCTGGTTTTCAGCACAGTCCCTGCTGTTTCTGAAGGATGCTGGAGGTGGAGTAATTAGCACTTGTTCCTGTGCCAGTGCTATGCCGAGGAATGGGCTGTTGGAGAGCACTGCTTGGCTGATGGAGAGCACTGCTTGGCTGATGGAGAGCACTGCTTGGCTGATGGACAGCACTGCTTGGCTGATGGAGAGCACTGCTTGGCTGATGGACAGCACTGCTTGGCTGATGGATCGCTGGCCTCTTGTGCTGCCTGAGGGCTTGTCTGTGCATTTGAACTTCTCAGCAACCATGGAGGTAATGTGGGAGGAGGATGCTGGGACTGCGCCCTCCAGGCAGACTTCCCGTGGCTGTAAGGAGCCCGAAGAGACTAAACAAAGTAAAGGAATGGTGAAGTAGAGACAGTTTTGAGAAGGAAGGTAGCAGAGCCCGGAGCAAATTTCCTTCAGAATCATCTTTGTCAATTTTTAAAAAATGATTCAATCATCTTGTTTTGAAATAAATGAATCCTGAGCTCTGGCATCGTACAGCCCCGGATGTAAATTCCACTTCGCCCCTTCATCTTGAGCAACCAGCTTAACCTTTCAGAGCCTCAGTCTTCCCACCTGTATAATGGAGGTGCCACTTGTAGAACAAGGATTTGAGATGTTCTGGTTGCTTCCTGGTGTGTTACCTGGCATTCAGCAGGTGCTGGGCAATGTTTGCTCTCATGCCCTTCAAGCATCTAATTTCACTTCTTTCTTCATATTTCCAGTCCATTAGGGACACCGAGGCACAGGCATTGCTAGAAACCAATCATTGATTTTAAAAAGCAAAAGAAGATTCTATGTGGCAAATATATTCAGGAGGAAATAGTGATAATGAGGAACCAAGGAGGCCTCATGATGTCTGTTCATTCTCTAACAGTGGTCCCTAACTTTTTTTGGCACCAGGGACCAGTTTCTTGGAAGACAATTTTTCCATGGACGGGGAGCGGGGGGATGGTTCAGGTGGTAACGCCAGCAGTGGGGAGTGATGGGGAGCGATGGGGAGTGATCGGGGTAATGGGGAGTGGTGGGGAGCGATGGGGAGCGATGGGGAGCGATGGGGAGCGATGGGGGCGATGGGGAGTGATGGGGAATGGTGGGGAGCAATGGGGAGTGATGGGGAGCAATGGGGGCAATGGGGAGGGATGGGGAGCAGTGGGGAGCGATGGGGAGCAATGGGGGGCAATGAGGAGTGATGGGGAGCAGTGGGGAGTGATGGGGAGAGATGGGGGCGATGGGGAGCAATGAGAAGTGGTGGGGAGCAATGGGGAGCGATGGGGGCGATGGGGAGCGATGGGGAATGGTGGGGAGCGATGGGGAGCGATGGGGAGCGATGGGGAACGGTGGGGAGCGGTGGGGAGCGATGGGGAACGGTGGGGAGCGATGGGGAGCGATGGGGAACGGTGAGGAGCGGTGGGGAGCGGCAGATGAAGCTTCACTCGCTCGCCTACTGCTCACCTCCTGCTGTGCAGCCTGGTTCCTAACAGGCCACCAGCCTGTGACCCGGGGGTTTGGGACCCCTGCTCTAAGAGGTTGAGGTACCTCAATAGCCAGTATTATCTGTAGTGCCAGCTTTTTTTGTTTTTCTGGCCACGCCACACAGCACGTGGAATCTTAGTTCCCTGACCAGGGTTTGAACCCGCAGCCCCTGCATTGGAAGTGCAGAGTCCTAACCACTGGACCACCAGGGAAGTCCCCCTAGAGTGTCAGCTTTTTGTGCATTTCCTTCACCTGCAGTTTTGCTTGTCACTCCCCCTGGTACCTCAGGCATTGTCCCTTATGCCTTCTCTGAATACTTTTCCCCATCAAGTTGAACTGCAATAATTTGTCTTCTTAATGCATAGTTTTTACTCTCTTCTGAGAGGATAATTTTGATTTCCTCTCCTGAAAGTTAGACATTTATTTTTGTATTCTTCTATTTCTTGCCTTTTCTTAACTATTTCTCTAAGGAGATTCAGCTGTTCATACCATCTGGCCACAGCCTCAAGAATTAGAAAAGCGTGTTCCATGATAAGAAAGTTCATCTTTACGTGCTTCAGGTATGCAGGCCGGAATGGAGATTCAGAGAACAAAACTCATGCATCATCCTGTTGTGTGAAGCTGTTGTTTCCTACAGGAGAGTTGTCTGAAGGTGGTATCACACAACTGTGCACACAGATGTAGACACACCACACGCACACGCAGAATATACAACAAACCAGGAACGAGGAGACCACACTTCTAATTCCACCTTTGCCACCATCTTGCACTGTGACCTTAGAATAACCACCTAATCCTCAAAGCAGATCATATTATTCCAATTTTACAGATGAGAATACTGAGGTACAAGGTTATTTTTTGCTCAATATCACATTTCTATTATAAAATCCAGCAAGTATTAAAATTTAGCTTTCTTGTTCCCCAAATCAAGAGCTCAGAGTTTAGATTTGAAAGGAGGACTGTTCATGTCTCTGTGTCCTTAATTCCATGTCTGCCCTGGTTTGACTCCTTTAGGCCATACTGCCCACTTCTCTTGGTATGTACCTAGCCTCCAGAATAGAAAGTCTGGCGTATCAATTCCACCCATGGCCTCCACTCCTGGGCTCTCATCTTACCTTTCCTACACTAGGGGGTTTACCTTCTGACACAGAAACACTTAACCTTCTAAGACTGCTGGGTCCCCTTTCTTCTCTGGAAACTTTTCTCTTTCTGAGCTCTTAGCTCCTTTTCCTCTCCCCTTCCTCCCTCCCTCCACCCAGCCCTTCTTCACTAAACTCTATTGTTTGAACTGATTGCTCAGAGCCAGGTGTGGGGTGGAAGCGCACTGACTAAAATAAATTTGTGCTCAAGCGTTGGTGAATGAAAGCCTCCCGTTTCCTAGTTTGTATTTTAAAAAGAAGCATAAGGAAGCCCAACTGACATTCTAATAAGTTATGGGTTCTTCAGATGATGTGAAATGTGTCATGAACAATCCTGGAATTAGTGGAGTGATGTTCAGTAATTCACCACCAGAGAACGGGTAGAATATCTGGCTTAAAATTACCACCAGGGACAACTCCGCCATTTCTAAGCCTGGTCCTGCTCATTTGAAAGCTGCTTCTAGAGTCTTTAATTATAAAATGTGAGTGTCTTTAACACTGGAAGAATCTCCCTCAATATGTATTTTATCAAGAACTATAGATGTTTTTTTTGCATTCTTGGTGGGTTGGTGGAGGGTCCAAAAGCAACGCTGGGAGGCTGAACATGACAAACAGGAGGATTCAATTAGGAGGAAAAACTCAGCATCACCCGCTGGGACCACACTGCCTCATTCCTGCACTAGATTCCATCTTTGAAATGTCTTCCGTACAGCACTCTCACCCCTGCCCCCCTCCTTGAAATTTCACAGCTGCAATACAGAGGGACTTTGAAGGGCGGAAAGACAAGAGGGATTTTTCCTTTCTCCATGGTCATATTTAACAGCCAGTTCCCAAATGGTATTAATAAACATTTCAACTTCAAAAACCGAAGTTGACATTTCTACATCCTTTCCATTGTTGCTATGTTTTTGTCTTTGTCATTACACAAATGATGTGTATGGTACATGTGGGACTAAAACGGGTTCACATGTCTCTGGGTTCAGAAGTGTGTATATTTGTTGAAGTGTCTATAGGTCCCTGAGAAGTACTGGGGTAGTCGTTGTTATCCTAGAGATAGAATAACATCTAGCGCTGTGAGTCCAAAGATTGGAAACTCCAAGATCAATATGTGGGGTACAGAAAGTGAAAGTGCAAATATTCTTTTGGCAAAAGGGCTGAATGGGATGGGACAGTGGTACAATGGGTGCCAGGGATCAACCTTGCATTTGAATCCCAGCTATACTACAGGCTATCTGAGTGATTTTTGAACAAGTAATTGAATCTTTCTGCCTCAGTTTTCACTTCTGTAAAATGAGGATAATAATGCTTTCTTGCAGAGTTCCTTGAGATTTAAATTAAATGATAATGTATTGAAATGACGCCCACATAGTGAAGTAATAAGAAATACCTTTGTATTGGTCTCTGCCCCAGGTTCCTGACACAGAGGTTCTAAAGCCCTTATAAGTAAGGATGCTAGAAGAATCTTTTGTGCTAACATTTTAGTCTTGGCTCCAGTTCCTGACACAGAGCTCCCGAGACCTTTGCGTTTTCCTGAATGATAGGAGACTCTGACCCAAAGCTCCTAAACGCCTTGGACTTTCCTGGGTTAATAGGAATGTCTTTTGTTCTAAAAAGGTGACTCTTAGGAGGCTCCTGGGTAAGGGGCTGAACACCAGAAAGACCAAGCCATGATTAGAAGCTTGGAACTTTTAGCCTCACTCCGTCCCCCCCCCCCCCCATTTTCTGGAGAATTGAGAGAGGCTGGAAATGGAGTGAATAATTGATCACACCTAGGCAATGAGGCCTCTACAAAAATCCCTATAGTGCAGAGTTTGGAGAGCTTCCAAAGTGTGCAGGTTGGTGACTATACCCATAAGCTGGGAGGGTGGTGGACCCCAATTCTACGAGAACGGATGCCCCTGTGCTCAGAATTCTTCCAGACCTTGCCTTACGGACCTCTTTATCTAGCTGTTCATCTGTATCCTTTATTATATAATAAACGAGTAAATGTAAGTCAGTTTTTCCCTGAGCTCTGTGAGCTGTTCTAACAAATGATCAAATTCAAGCAGGGGGTGTAAGAACCTCCAATTTGTAGCCAAGTCAGACAGAAGTTGAGGGTAACCTGAGGACCTACTACTTGGGGTTGGTGTCTGAAATGGGAGGCAGTCTTGTGGGATGGAACCCTTCTCCTTTGGCGTCTGCACTAGGTCCCATCAGAGTCAGATTTGACTTGAATGTAGGATACCCTCTCAGAGAGCTGCTTGATGTGGGAAAAAACGCACACATCTGGTGTCTGCAGTATTGTGGGTGCGAGGAAAAGAGAAACACACAGAGTGCTTTTCCTCTTGCATCAAAGACATTGCCCAATAAATAATGATGATCATTCATGACTTAATACTAGTATTCATGGTCTCAGGAAGAGAAGGAGGAGGAGGAAGTCGCTGGAGGGGAAAAGGGCCGAAGAGTGACAGGCATTGAGGCACCTGGGTTGTTGGTGTCCAGGCAATTTGGCGTTCTCTGAGTTTTCTAGGAAGGCTCAGAAAACTCAGGCTCAGGGGATGGAGTGGCAGAAGAGAGCAGCAGTGAAGGCACTGGGAGCAGCTGGGCCTTGGGGAGCCCCTGTCTGGAAGCAAGCCTGCTGAAAGGCCGTGGGATGACAGAATCCATGGGTGAAAAGCTTCAGTCACGTGGCCAGGCAAGTGCTGGTCATGTGACCCTGTCTGCTACTTGCTGGCATTTGGTGTCAAACTCTGTTCTAGGAAGTATTTTATAGATAATTTTACCCAAATGGACGTGTGAGTCATGGTGACCTTGACTCTGTGGGACAATGGGAACTGGGCCTGGGAGGACATTCCGAGGAGTAATGTGGGTCAATGTCCTACATTTCCTGGAGAAAACAAGAGCACGGGAGACACTCCGAGTATATTTATACACACACAGTCACGCACACACATACACACACTAGCACGTATTTAAGACAATGACTGACTGGCAAATTGTAATAGAAAAGGGATCTATTTTGGTAGCATTGATGTGATTGATTGAGTACTATACATCCATAAGTTCATGGGCTTGACCATACTTCTGCTTGGGTCAGAAATGCTCTATGCACTCTAGGGCGCACATGACGCAACTACTGAAACTGCGTGCCTAGAGCCCGTGCTCCGCCACAAGAGAAACCACCACAATGAGAAGCCCATGCACTGCAACGAAGAGCAGCCCCTGCTCGCCACAACTAGAGAAAGCCTGCGTGCAGCAACGAAGACACAAATCAGCCAAAAATACATAAATAATTGATTTTAAAAAAATGCTCTATGTACGTGGTTCTGTGCCAGTAAGGGACTCAGAATTCAGGGACACAGAGCCAGGTGAAGGAGGCTGAGGACCCTGAGACACTTTGTTTTCCTAAAACTGAGCTTTAATCCTGCCAGTGTCCTGAAAAAAGCCATCCCTTGCTTCTGCTCACCTGCAGGATACACTCCCACCTTCCTCTCGGAGCCCACAATTGCAAGACTAGTTCTTGTTCAGTTCTAGCCTGATCTCATCTCACAGGCCCTCGATATCCTGATACTTGCATTTCCTTCCAGTCTTCAGGTTCCCTTTTTACCCCTGGCTTTGCACATTCTGTTCCCTCTGTCTAGAATAACCTTCCTACTCCAGGAACAGGAATTCACCTTCTCAAATCTGGGCTGTGTGGTTCGTGCCATCACAAAGCCACCTTTGATGGGTTAAGAGCACTTTCAATTGCAAACTTCTTACTTCCCTTGGCCCGGCCTTGATGACCCTTTGTAAGGGTTGTTAGCTCACTAGACTGTGAACCTTCCAGGGAAGAGAGGTCAGCGTATTTCACCTCCATGTCTTGAACCTCGTATCTAGTCTGGAAAAACATGTGTTAAAATAGATTAATGATTGAGTTGTTTTTCATCCCACAGCCTAAAATTTTTTTCAGTGTGATTCTCAGACCACCTGCATCAGCATATCCTTGGGGAGCCTGTTAAAAATGGGAGGTTCTGAGCCTCATCCCAGACCTAAAGCATCTCTCAGGTGGGGTCCTGATATCTGTATGGCTAGCAAACTTCCCAGATAATTATAGTTACACTGATGTTGAGAATCACTGCACTAGCAGATAGAAGCAGGGGAAGGCTACAAGAGACAAACACTGGCGAGAGCTGAGAGCCCGATGGGTGAATGGGGAGAGAGTGGGTGGCCAGAATCATTTTATTATACAGTTTTCTAATTGATAGTCACAATAGTCTGATAGATAGTAATAATAATGACACTGCATCATCTAGAAAAGTTTAAACTTGTAGTCAGTAATTTTTCTCAAGAAGGAATAGTCGTATATCAATCATTTTAGAAATATTGCCATCCAAAATGGAAAAGCTGCATTTTAAAAACTAAAGAATAAATAAATGAATGATTTGGGAAATTAACTCACATAAAACAGTGTACGGGTGAACGTCACAGGGGATAACCATTATATAACATGGCTACTATGTTCCTTCGGGCAGTTCATCTTTTGCCCTTGTCACACTCACCAACTGGCCTCACCAACTGAGCCAAAGAGAGGAAGAGTCTAGGAGAACCAAGCAACCCATGGATAAGTGTGTTCAACTCACAGTAGACAGTGCAGCAGAATGACTATGGGGTATTTGGAGCCTGGAAGACTTGGGCTCAATTCTCATGTCTACCTCTTGACTCACCTTGGGTCCTTGAGTATCTGTTTTTTCCCCCTCTAATGATGGCAGGTGATATCTCAATTGTGCAGTTGGTATGAGACTGATGTTCAGTAGTATTTAAGTGTCAGGCATTTTACATACATTATTATTGAAGAGATTGTTGTTATTCCTTAGATGGGAAAACTGAGATTTGAAAAGTGTAGAAACTTCCCCGCAGTTGCCTAGATAGCAAGTGTTGCAGTTCAACTTGGATTCCAAGTTGGTTATGATAAGGAGTGTAACAATGCCCAGTGCCTGGTAGGACATCAGAGCCTTTGCATCCTTCCTTTCCTATGACTGAGAGGAATCTAAAGGACAAAACAAAGTGCAGAGAGCATCTCAGATCTCTTTTGAATTGCATTTTTGGCTTCAACACAGAAGCTTCCAGCATCTCTCCCAGTCTCTCTCCATCTGGAAATATTAAACGTCTGTCTCAGGGCACAGGTGACTGACATGGTGGGAAGGGCCAGCTGCTGAAAGATTGACCCCGAAG
This sequence comes from Grampus griseus, assembly GCF_964374135.1. Taxonomy (NCBI): domain Eukaryota; kingdom Metazoa; phylum Chordata; class Mammalia; order Artiodactyla; family Delphinidae; genus Grampus; species Grampus griseus. The sequence continues at coordinate 9,014,744 of NC_139009.1, forward strand.
GTGACCAGGATCAAAGTGGATGTGGGCTTTGTAGATCAAAGGCTTTGCTTCCCCCATGGAGTGACCCAGAGAGCCAAAGTCAGGGCAGCGGCAAGCGCAGGCTGCGGGAACATCGCATTCCCATCAGTTCATGTTGTAATTAGGCAGCCGAGTGCATCGGCTAAGGCTTCTGGGTGGTCTGAGTGGGGGACTCTCCACTTGCTCCCGTTGCTGAGCTCTGGACGTGGAGCATGGTGGGCAGGCCCAGCCTGGGAGAGAAAGATCTCACCACTTAGACGGAGCAGTGGGCTCCCAGCGCTGTGGTCACTCTGTTTGTGGAGCCTTCTGTTGTCCTCAGAAGCCTGTTTGAAATTAGCTGGTGGTTTCACGAGTTGGGCTTAAAGAAGAGGTGCTCAGAGCCCCCAAACCACTTTCACCTCATAACTCTGGTTTGCCGGCCTCAATAGAGAGAATGTCTGTTAAAGGTCTGTGCCGTCAGAACCATTGGATGAGGACTTCCATGGACGCAGAGGAAACAATAATTAAAGCTTCAGTTACTGAGTGCTTATTAAATACCAGCACTTACATGTCACTCAGATCCTCACAAAATTCTGCTCTTGGTATGGTTAGTCCCATTTTATAGACAGTAACACTGGGGCTCAGAAAGATGCAATGACTTTCTCACAAGTGGAGCTCCCAAGTGAAGTTGCCAGGGCTTAGATCAGGTTTTGGGACTCCAGACCTGCATTAATTATCTAGTGCCACAATGACAATGCATGACAACCAACCACAAAACCTCAGTGACCAACAACCAGCAGCAGTTATTTTTGCTCCCTAGTCTATGGGTAAGGTGGGAAGTTCTGCTGATTTGGACCAGGCTCTGCTGCCTGGGGCTGGGCTCATTCCTGGGTCATGGGTCAGTGGCTGGGTTAGCTGGGGCAGGCCTATTTTGCATGGTCTCCACTGGGGAGACCACGCCCTCTACCGTGTGGTCTCTCAGCCTTCAGGGAGTCAGGCTGGGCTTGTTTTCTGGGTGTGGTAGGGGTCCGGGGGAAAGAACGTGAGCATGTTGTCCTGGGTATTGAATTATCTTGCTGCCCCATCACCTCGTCCTACTGGCTGACACAAAGCAGCACATTGTGTTGGTATTTGTGTTGAATACTGTGCTGAATCCGGTAGACTATTCAGGCATAGAAAAATAGATTCTCTCTGTAGATAGGAGGAGCTCTAATATCATACTTGTGAAGGTATTATTTGAATATCGAGAGACCATCCCTTGGGCTCTTCATGCAATCATTTTACCAAAAAGCTGCAATCTTTCCACTATACCAGTGTGCCACTGACGTAGAATTTTGAGGATTTTTGTACGTTGCTTCTATTTTTAGTAAATAAGCTACAACCCTAATATTGCCCCTGCCTTGGTTTAAGTAATACATACACTTCAGCTGAAAGACGCATAATAAAATTTGCACCAAATTTATTCTTACTCTAGCTGATACCGAATGAGGAATGGAAGAAAATGACGTGTACACTTTGCTACGGTCACTGTGTCTTAGGATTACTGACTGAGCTCTGGAAGCTCACAGAAACATTGCAATGGCGCCTAATTGAGTTTAGGATCCACGCAAAGTCCTCTGTTTAGTCCTCTGGAGCGCTCCCCATCCTGCCCTGTCCTCTCTCTGATCCTGTCTCCTAACAAGTCCACTCTCCTCCCCGGCTTCCTTCCTCTAGTCCTGAGTGGTTTGTTTTCCTGCAATATTGCCTCACTCTCCTTGTCTCTGTGTTTCTGCACATGCTGTTCCTTTGGTCTGGGGTGTCCTTCCTGCTTTCTTTCTCGTCTAACTCCTACTCATGCTTCACTTCTCGAGGGGGCCCCTTCCTAAGCGTGCCACCTGGTTTAGCACCGACACCGGGCTGCGTTTTCCTCGCTCCAAGGCCTCGCCACACCGTGAGTTCCTTGGGGACAGCTTTCATCTCTCTGTTTCCAGTGTCCAGCACAGTCACAACAGGTGGAGAGGAGCTATTTGTCAAATAAACAGATACATAAAAAAAACCATCTACGTGCTTCGAGTGTTATTTATTCTTTGAGGAAATGACTTTAATAAAGAAACCATTTTTAATTTCATGACTCTTCATGCAACTTTTTGCAATTCAAATTTTTCTTAACTGCTCCTTCACACCATGAGTAAAAGAAGCCTTTTTTTTTTTTTTTTTTTTTTTTTTTACAGTCACACATGTTGGGTTGGCTGAAAAGCCCTGTAGGCTGAATGGAGGTACCTCATTTGAGGAAACACAGCCTCAAGCCATGTGAGCTCCGGTCCACAAGCTCTGCCAGAGCTCAGCGGGACATTTTTATGAGCTGTTTCTAGAATTCTTTCCAGCCCAAACTTTATCCTGTTTGTCCCAATTCCTGGGTCTATCTGAACACTTGGTTATTGGCCTTCTACTCTGGAACACGGCCAGCACACAAACAGGGAGTGAGGTTTAAAGAATGAGGGTGTGTGCAGGAATTTTAATAAATAGTCCCATCTTGGAGGGTTTGTTGATGAAGTAGGGTGGAATGAAGGGTGTCAAGGATACAAAGAAGGAAACCAAATGAACAAGTACTGAATTTTCAAATATTTCATGCAGATCTATATGTAGATCTATGCACACATATTATTGTCTAAGTATAGTGTATATGTATGCATGCATATACTTTATGTATTTAACATATAAGTGTGTATTTAAATCATGTATTTGTTCTTCTGCTTTGTAGATGTATATGCATGCATATTTGCACACCTCTGTATATATACATGCATCTGAACATATTCGTAAACGTATACTTATGTGTATATCTGACATATATTACATAAAATCTTGCACTATGCATACATAGTTCTGATTAACTTTCTATATAAAGTATAGAAAGGCTAATTCATATGCAAGTATGTATGTAAATGTCTGTATATATAAATGTGTAATGCTATATATCACAGTTATTGTGTGTATATATTTGTGTGATGTAGCTACCTCTGATTATTCATATGAATAAGTATGCCTAAATGCTTTTCTACATATGCAGATATATAGACACACTTGAATGTAGCCTTATCAAGTCCTAGATTTAAAATATATAATATGGATATTTTTATACAAGAAGTATGTTATGGAGGAAATTCAAGACTGTGTTTAATATTTTTTTTCATTTGCAAGACTATCTAGGAAAGTACTTTGTATATAGCAGACACTGATGAATATCCCTGTTGATGATATCTTTCAAAATGAATTACATTTGTGAAGGTGATGCTAGTTACTGGAACAAATAAACCTAAAATCTCAGTGGGACACTGGTGACCTAGGTCCTCTCTTGCCCCTTGGTGATGCTCATTTCCTTTTCTTGGATTCTGTTTCTTCCTCTTTAATATGAGGATGTTGTATGAAATGGCTCCAGATGCTTTGTTAGTGATTACGTGCTTTGCTTGTTTACTTTTGGCAATTCTTAACTGGACACCCAGGGTCAGCCTTGCAACATTTTTAGAAACAGAGTGTGATCTTTTCAACTGCAGCTTATGAGGTTTATGAGGAAGAGAAGTCTTAAAAGAATCAGCCACTGGCATTCACTAACCTGATGTTATGGCCAAACTCTGTGATGTTGGAGGGAATGCTGATGTGACGACAGACAGGAGAAAGGGGATTCCATCCCTATATGGCCACTTATGAGTTCCTTCCTTCCGAAAGCCACCTGGGTTTTCCTTATATGTAAGATAAAGATTATGGTTGTGCTGTATCTACCCACAGAGACTTGTTACAAGAAGCAAATGAGATCTCTTCTAAGCTTTTTAAAATGAAAACTGATTTTGTTGAGGTGATAATGATAACTGATATCTGCTGTTTAGGTTGATAAAATATAGTAGCAAGGCAAGGCAAACACTTTTGAGCAATGAGTAGAACAACAGTAAACATCTAACACAAATGACTCTAGTTTCTGGGATAGTAACAAAACTCTGGGCAGAGGCTTTACATCCATGAAGTGAGAAAACACATTCATGGGATCCGTGGCCTGGGAAAGTTTCCCCAAGGAAGGCTCAGTTGATCCGTGCCTTGAAGCAAGGAGATTTCCACTTATAGTGAAGAGATGCTACAGTGATCTCCAAAGAGAGGGTTCCCAAGCACCTAGGACCATCTGGTACCCACACAGACATCTAGAGGGAGCTTACCAGAGATGCTGGCTGCAGGAGCCTCTGGAAATTGCTGGGATAGACCAAGGACTCCTAATTTTTGGTATACAAGCCCTCCAAGTAGTCTGTGGATAGAATTTCAAAGTTTGTAATCATGGACAAAAATCATATCTTTTATTCCTTTCCAAGAGTTAGCATAAGGACTACTCAGTTCAGGGTGGCAGATTTTATATTTAGTTTTGGCTAAGGAAGTATAGGTCACATTTTATGTTTCTTCTGAGGATTACTAAAGAAGTGAACGTTGTAGAGAACATTTTATTTTTCTTAATTCCTAAGGATATAAGAACTATAGAGAGATTGGTTCAAGATGGCGGAGCAGAAGGACGTGCGCTCACTCCCTCTTGCAAGAGCACCAGAATCACAACTAACTGCTGAACAATCATTGACAGGAAGACACTGGAACTCACCAGAAAGATACCCCACATCCAAAGACAAAGGAGTAGCCACAATGAGATGGTAGGAGGGGCGCAATCACAATAAAATCAAATCCCATAACTGCTGGGTGGGTGACACACAAACTGAAGAACACTTATACCACAGAAGTCCATCCACTGGAGTGAAGATTCTAAGCCCCACATCAGGCTTCCCAACCTGGGGGTCTGGCAATGGCAGGAGGAATTCCTAGAGAATCAGACTTTGAAGGCTAGCGGGATTTGATTGTAGGACTCTGACAGGATTGGGGGAAACAGAGATTTCACTCTTGGAGGGCACACGCAAAGTAGTGTGCACATCAGGACCCAGGGGAAGGAGCAGTGACCCTGTAAGAGACTGAACCAGACCTACCTGCTGGTGTTGGAGGGTCTCCTGCAGAGGCGTGGGGTGGCTGTGGCTCACCATGAGGACAATGACACTGGCAGCAGAAGTTCTGGGAAGTACTCCTTGGCGTGAGCCCTCCCAGAGTCCGCAATTAGCCCCATCAAAGAGCCGGGTAGGCTCCAGTGTTGTGTGGCTTCAGGCCAAACAACTAACAGGGAGGGAACTCAGCCCCACCCAACAGCAGACAAGAGGAGTGAAGTTTAACTGAGCTCTGCCCACCAGAGCAACACCCAGCTCTATCCACCACCAGTCCCTCCCATCAGGAAACTTGCACAAGCCTCTTAAATAGCCTCATCCACCAGTGGGCAGACAGCAGAAGCAAGAAGAACTACAATGCTGTAGACTGTGGGGCAAAAACACATTCATAGAAAGATAGACAAGATGAAAAGGCAGAGGGCTATGTACCAGATGAAAGAACACGATAAAACCCTGGAAAAACAATTTAATGAAGTGGAGATAGGCAAACTTCCAGAAAAAGAATTCAGAATAATGATAGTGAAGATGATCTAAGACCTCGGGAAAAGAATGAAGGCAAAGATCAAGAAGATGCAAGAAATGTTTAACAAAGGCCAGAAGAATTAAAGAACAAACACCTAGAAGAATTAAAGAACAAACAAACAGAGATGAACAATACAATAATTGAAATGAAAAATACACTAGAAGGAATAAATAGCAGAATAACTGAGGCAGAAGAACAGATAAGTGACCTAGAAGACAGTATGGTGGAATTCACTGCTGCAGAACAGAAAAAAAAAAAAAAGAAAAGAAATGAAGACAGCCTAAGAGACCTTGGGGACAACATTAAACACAACAACATTCACGTTATAGAGGTCCCAGAAGGAGAAGAGAGAGAGAAAGGACACGAGAAAATATTTGAAGAAATTATAGTTGAAAACTTCCGTAACATGGGAAAGGAAATAGCCACCCAAGTCCAGGAAGTGCAGAGAGTCCCAGGCAGGATAAACCCAAGGAGAAACATGCTGAGACACATAGTAATCAAATTGACAAAAATTAAAGACAAAGAAAAATTACTGAAAGCAACAAGGGAAAAATGACAAATAACATACAAGGAACTCCCATAAGGTTAACAGCTGATTTCTGAGCAGAAACTCTACAGTTCAGAAGGGAGTGGCATGATGTATTTAAAGTGATGAAAGGGAAGAACCTACAACCAAGATTACTCTATGCAGCAAGGATCTCATTCAGGTTCAACAGAGAAATCAAAAGCTTTACAGACAAGTACAAGCTAAGAAAATTCAGCACCACCAAACCAGTTCCACAACAAATGTTAAAGGAACTTCTCTAAGTGGGAAACACAAGAGAAGAAAAGGACCTACAAAAACAAACCCCAAACAATTAAGAAAATGGTAATAGGAACATACATATCAATAATTATCATAAATGTGAATGGATTAAACACTCCAACCAAAGGACACAGGCTCGCTGAATGGATACATAAAGAAGACCCATATATATGCTGTCTACAAGAGACCCACTTCAGACCTAGGGACACATACCAACTGAAAGTGAGGGAATGGAAAAAGACAGTCCAAGCAAATGGAAATCAAAAGAAAGCTGGAGTAGCAATACTCATATCAGATAAAATAGGCTTTAAAACAAAGAATGTTACAAGAGACAAGGAAGGACACGACATAATGATCAAGGGATCAATCCAAGAAGAAAATATAACAATTTTAAATATATATGCACCCAAAATAGGAGCACCTCAATACATAAGGCATCTGCTAGCAGCTGTAAAAGAGGAAATAAGACAGTAACACAATAATAGTGGGGGACTTTTAACACCTCACTTACAACAATGGAGAGATCATCCAACAGAAAATTAATAAGGAAACACAAGTTTTAAATAACACAATAGACCCGATAGATTTAATTGATATTTATAGGACATTCCATCCAAAAATAGCATATTACACTTTCTTTTGAAGTGCACATGGAACATTCTCCAGGATAGATCACATCTTGGGTCAAAAATCAAGCCTCAGTAAATTTAAGAAAATTGAAATCACATCAAGCATCTTTTCCGACCACAATGCTATGAGATTAGAAATCAATGACAGGGAAAGAAACATAAAAAACACAAACACATGGAGGCTAAACAGTACATTACTAAATAACCAAGAGATCACTAAAGAAATCAAAGAGGAAATCAAAAAATACCTAGAGACAAATGACAACAGAAACACGACGATCCAAAATCTATGGGATGCAGCAAAAGCAGTTCTAAGAGGGAAGTTTATAGCAATACAATCTTACCTCAAGAAACAAGAAAAATCTCAGATAAACAATCTAAACTGACACCTAAAGGAACTAGAGAAAGAAGAACAAACAAAACCTAAAGTTAGTAGAAAGAAAGAAATCATAAAGATCAGAGCAGAAATAAATGAAATAGGAACAAAGACAACAATAGCAAAGATCAATAAAACTAAAAACTGATACTTTGAGAAGATAAACAAAATTGATAAACCATTAGCCAGACTCATCAAGAAAAAGAGGGAGAGGACTCAAATCAATAAAATTAGAAATGAAAATGGAGCAGTTACAACAGACACCGCAGAAATACAAAACATCCTTATAGACTACTACAAACAACTCTATGCCAATAAAATGGACAACCTGGAAGAAATGGACAAATTCTTAGAAAGGTATAACCTTCCAAGACTGAACCAGGAAGAAATAAGAAATATGAACAGACCAATCACAAGAAATGAAATTGAAACTGTCATTAAAAATCTTCCAACAAACAAAAAGTCCAGGACTAGATGGCTTCACAGGCGAATTCTATCAAACATTTAGAGAAGGGCTAACACCCATTCTTCTCAAACTCTTCCAAAAAACTGCAGGGAAGGAACACTCCCAAACTCATTCTACAAGGCCACCATCACCCTGACACCAAAACCAGACAAAGATACTACACGCACAAAAAAATTACAGACCAATATCACTATGAATATAGATGCAAACATCCTCAACAAAATACTAGCAAACAGAAGTCAACAACACATTAAAAGGATCATACATCATGATCAAGTGGGATTTAACCCAGGAATGCAAGGATTCTTCAATATATGCAAATCTATCAATGTGATACACCATATTAACAAACTGAGGAATAAAAACCATATGATCATCTCAATAGATGCAGAGAGAGCTTTTGACAAAATTCAACACCCACTTATGATAAAAACTCTCCAGAAAGTGGGCATAGAGGGAACCTACCTCAACATAATAAAGGCCATATATGACAAACCCACAGCAAACATCATTCTCAATGGTGAAAAACTGAAAGCATTTCCTCTATGATCAGTAACAAGACAAGGATGTCCACTTTCGCCACTATTATTCAGCATAGTTTTGGATGTTCTAGCCACAGCAATCAGAGGAGAAAAAGAAATAAAAGGAATTCAAGTTGGAAAAGAAGAAGTAAAATTGTCACTGTTTGCAGATGCCATGATACTATACATAGAGAATCCTAAAGATGCCACCAGAAAACTACTAGAGCTAATCAATGAATCTGGTAAAGTTGCAGGATACAAAATTAATGCATAGAAATCTCTTGCATTCCTATACAATAATGATGAAAAATGTGAAAGAGAAATTAAGGAAACACTCCCATTTATCATTGCAACAAAGAATAAAATACCTAGGAATAAACCTAACTAGGGAGACAAAAGACCTGTATGCAGAAAACTATAAGACACTGATGAAAGAAATTAAAGATGATACAAACAGATGGAGAGATATACCATGTTCTTGGATTGGAAGAATCAATATTGTGAAAATGACTATACTACCCAAAACAATCTAGAGATTCAATACTATCCCTATCAAACTACCAATGGTATTTTTTACAGAACTAGAACAAAAAATCTTAAAATTTGTATGGAAACACAAAAGACCCCAAATAGCAAAGAAGTCCTGAGGGAGAAAAATGGAGCTGGAGGAATCAGACTCCCTGACTTCAGACTATACTACAAAGCTACAGTAATCAAGACAATATGGTACTAGAACAGAAACAGAAATATAGATCAATTGAACAGGATAAAAAGCCCAGAGATAAACTCATGCACCTATGGTCAACTAATCTATGACAAAGGAGGCAAGGATATACAATGGAGAAAAGACAGTCTCTTCAATAAGTGGTGCTGGGAAAACTGGACAGCTACTTGTAAAAGAATGAAATTAGAACACTCCCTAACACCATATACAAAAAATAAACTCAAAATGGAATAAAGACCTAAATGTAAGACTGGACACTATAAAACTCTTAGAGGAAAACATAGGAAGAACACTCCTGACATATATGACAGCAACATCTTTTTTGATCCACCTCCTAGAGTAATGAAAATAGAAACCAAAATAGACAAATGGGACCTAATGAAACTTAAAAACTTTTGTAAATCAAAAGCAACTACAAACAAGATGAAAAGACAACACTCAGAATGGGAGAAAATATTTGCAAATGAATCAATGGACAAAGGATTAATCTCCAAAATATATAAACAGCTCATGCAGCTCAATGTTAAGAAAACAAACTACCCAGTCAAAAACTGGACAGAAGACCTAAATAGACATTTCTCCAAAGGAAACATAGATGGCCACGAACCACATGAAAAGCTGCTCAACATCACTAATTATTAAAGAAATGCAAATCAAAACTACAATGAGGTATCACCTCACACCAGTTAGAATGGGCATCATCAGAAAATCTACAAACAACGAATGCTGGAGAGGGTGTGGAAGGAACTCTCTTGCACTGTTGGTGGGAATGTAAATTGATACAGCCATTATGGAGAACAGTATGGAGGTTCCTTAAAAAACTAAAAATAGAATTACCATATGACCTAGCAATCCCACTACTGGGCATATACCCAGAGAAAACCATAATTCAAAAAGATACATGCACCCCAAAGTTCATTGCAGCAGTATTTACAATAGCCAGGTCATGAAAGCAACCTAAATGCCCATCAACAGACGAATGGATAAAGAAGATGTGGCACATATATGCAACTGAATAGTACTCAGCCATAAAAAGGAACGAAATTGGGTCATTTGCAGAGATGTGGATGGATCTGGAGACTGTCATACAGAGTGAAGTAAGTTGGAAAAGGAAAACAAGTATCGTATATTAACGCATATGTGTGGAACCTAGAAAAATGGTACAGATGAACCAGTTTGCAGGGCAGAAATAGAGACACAGATGTAGAGAACAAGCGTATGGACACTGAGGGGGGAAAGTGGTGGGTGGGGTTGGTGGTGGGATGAATTAGGAGATTGTGATTGACCTACATACAATAATATGTATAAAATGGATAACTAATAAGAACCTGCTGTAAAAAAAATGAATAAAATTCTAAAATTCATATCTTTATTTTTACTGCTTTTCAACTGAAATTTAGCATGTCCTTTAATTATGAATGTGGGCAACATACTACAATCCTATTTGCAATACCTATAAAATCAATAGATATCGCAGCTATTTTCATATCCCATTAAAGTCGTAGATTTCTCAAAATGTTTACAACCATCACTACTTCGGAATTATGATAGTTACTAGATTTCTGTTCGATTTTTAAAATATAATGTGTTAAGCACAAATATTATTGTATCATGCCTTTATTTTAATATGAATAACTATATTCCTATATAACTGAGTCTCTTTTAAATCTTTGTTTTCTTTACACATTTAAATATTCTGAAAATGTGTTCAGAGGCTTTGCCGTACTGCCAAGACTGCATGGCACAGGAATAGTTAAAAACCCCTGGGTAGGACAAAGGAGCGATATTAGCCAGCATGACTGAAGGCCAGCTGAAACATAAGCCTGTCTTGTGCTCATACTGGGACATTGGAGCCGTGATGTTGGACAATAAATATAAGAAGGAAGACAGAAAAGTTATGGAAGGGAAAGCATGGCAGCTGAAGCCAGACATTAGAATTTGGAAAGTGTGGGAAAGATGCCTGGAGCCATCGGTTTAGATTAGTGCCAGGGCAGGATGAGAATGTTAGCAGTGACCATGGACTTAGCCTCAGAAGCTGAAAGGACTTCATTATATTTGTTATGGCAGCAATAATAACATTATTGTTATGAGCATCTATGTGCCAGGCACTGGGCTGAGTTATCAACATGCACAAACTTGTTTAATAACACCATCGGTTCATGTTTAAGAAACTGAGCCTGAGAGGTTAATTAACTTGTCCACAGTCAGGCAAGTAGAATGCTAGGACTGAAACCCAGGGAATGTAAATTTAAATTTAAATAAGCCCAGGAGTTTATTACAATAGCACACAGTTTCCTCATCAAGCGCAGTCCCACTTTGGGAGGGCAGGGGTGCCAGTGGGGTCTCCGGGGAGGTGGGATGTATTATGCATTTTGAGTCTTTCCTTGTCAGGGCCACTGTGTACTCACTGTGTTCATTGACTACATTCCTGAGTTACTGTAAGGGGCAGGGTGGGGGGTTGTTTGGAGCTTCTGGGTGAGTCTGGAGAGTTCTTACTGGAGTTGACTAGCAAGAAGCCTCGATTACATTTGTGGAGGCAGGATGAGGACAATGGAAGTCAGAGGCAACCATCCTGTAACTATTTTTAAATATGAAAATGAAAATAGCAACAACAAAATAAAACTGGGACTAGAGCACATTTTCCAAATTCAGCACAATTAACTCATCTTTTTTCCATGTGAAATTTGAGAGAGTGTGAGCTCGCGGAGAGAAATATGGCCCCCAGTTACCACCAGCCCTCCTTCTAAGCAAAGCAGAATTAAATGGGTTTCCCAGGACCCTGCTTATACAGGGAGCTGGGAGCTCAGGCTAAGATGCACAAATTCCCAGTGAATGAAGAAATACTTGTAAAGCCTCACTTCTCACTCAAACTTCACAGACACTTGAATTCTTTCCATGACATGCTTTGCCAAGTGATTGATCAACATTATTTGAATTCTTTCAGTGTCACGAAAGTTGTTACCTCCAAAGGTGACCCAGATATGCTAGACTTTATCTGTACGATGTTTTTCATCGTGTGAATTCATATTTCTCTCATGCAGCTCCTATTTTAGCACTTGTGATGTCTGAGAAAATAATTTTAAAAACTTGAAAATAATTTTAACTGTGACGGCAGAACATACTTGTGGTAGTTGAGCCAATTAACTGAACAATCAAATTAGGTCTTACAAATCTCCACTCTCCCTGCCAACACACACACACACACATGCACACATGTCTTAATTATTAATATTTTAGTTAATTCAGGTCTTACTGGATCACACATGTAAGTTTAAGTAACATTAGTTCAATTTTTTGTGTAATTTAGTCACATAAAAATTCCTTTCTCTATTTTGATTTCTTCACCTAGGCTTAATTTTGAGACAAAATATTACTATCTCCTCTCATAGCACAGGATGTGGCATAAACTATTTTTTTCAGGCCATGTGCTATGTGCCTTTGTTTAATCTTCATAATGACTATATGGGTAGATGTTATTATCCCAATGTTACAGATAAGAAAACTGGGACTCAAAAAGAAACTTAAAATGGACTATAGACCTAAATGTAAGACCTGAAACCATAAAAGTCCTAGAAGAAAACATAGGCAGTATGCTTTTTGACATAGGTCTTAGCAATATATATATAATATATATATATATATATAATATATATATATATATATATATAGGATCTGTCTCATTAGGCAAGGGAAACAGCAAAAATAAACAAATGGGACCTAATCAAACTTAAAAGCTTTTACACAGTGAAAAAAGCCATCAACAAAATGAAAGGCAATCTACTGAATGGGAGAAGATATTTGTAAATGATATGTCTGATAAAGGGTTAATATCCAAAATATATAAAGAACTCATACAACTCAGTATTAAAGAAGACCAACTCAACTAAAAAATGTACAGAGGACCAGAATAAGCATTTTTTTAAAGAAGACATACTGATGGCCCACAGGCACATGAAAAGATGCTCAACGTCTAATCCTTGGGGAAATGCAAATCAAAACAACAGTGAGATATCATCTCACACCTGTCAGAATGACTATCATGAAAAAGACAAGAAATAACAAGGATGTAGAGAAAAGGGAATGTTAGTACACTGTTTGTAGGAGTGTAAATTGGTGTAGCCACTATGGAAAACAGTATGGAAGTTCCTCAAAAAATTAAAAATTAAGCTACCATATGATGTAGCAGTTTCACTCCTGTGTATATATCCAAAGAAAATAAAAGCAGTAACTCAAAAAGATACATGTGCACCGATAGCAACATTATTTATGATTACCAAGATATGAAAGCTGCCTTAAGTGTCCGTCAACAGATGAATGGATAAAGAAGATGCAGTGTATATATAGAAAGGAATATAACTCATCCATAAAAATATGAAATTTTGCCATTTGCAACAACATGGATAAAACCTGGAGGGTATTATGCTTAGTGAAATATCAGACAGAGAAAGACAAATACAGTATGTTTTCACTTATATGAGGAATCTAAAAAATGAGACGAATGAATATTACAAAACAGAAACAGACTAGATACAGAGAACAAACTAGTGGTTACCAGTGGGGAAAGGAAAGGGGGGAGCAGCAAGATAGGTGAAGGGGATTAAGGGGTACCAACTAGTAGGTATAAAATAAATCAGATAGAAAAATGCAAGGTACAGCACAGGGAATATAGCCAATATTTTATAATAACTTTATATGGAGTATAACCTGTAAAAATATTGAATTACTATGTTGTACACCTGAAACTAATATAATATTGTAAGTCAACTATACTTCAATAGAAAATAAATTAAAATAAATAAATATAAACAGAGGAAAAACAAAACAAAACAAAACAAAAAAACTAAGAGTCCTGCTTGAGCACATACACCCAAGTAAATGTGAAAGCCGGGCTTCAAATGCAAGTTAATATTCCTCAAAGCTTATAATCTTTACAATATTATACACTATCTCTTAATTTACCACAATACTTTGTAATGCTTATTTCCTTCCCCTACAAGATGCTGCTGGTGTCCCTATGTACAGAGAATATAACATTCATCTTTGAGTTCTTTATGTCTAGTAGAATGCCTTGTGCAGAGTGAACACTTAGTAAATGAATAAATGAAAGATTAAATGAATAAAAGTAAGCACAGCCACTTTATTTAAACTTCTGCTGGATACTCTATGTATTAAAGAAAAAACTTAGAAGTCCATTACTTTCCTAGGTGTGTTCATGCCAACAAGATACATAGGGCTAAATATAGGGATAGCTGGAGAGTTTTACCCTAGACAATGACAGAGTGGTTAGAGTCTGTTGTTCTCTGTCTTGAGGCAAACCAGGTGATTCATCACATGGGGTGGGAGAGGATTCTTGGAAAAGGGATCTGAGAGGATGCTAGGGTGAAAGAGAGGATGTAGAAGTTGAACCATGGTTCACACGAGAACTGGGAATGACTCCAAAGGACAAGGAATTCCAAAAGAAAAGAATTTATTTCTATCTCCTTAGAATTCCATTCCATTGTATGAGCAATGCTGAGAGAAAGGGCAGAAGAAAGAAAAGGAAACAAAGATTGTGTTTTCCTAAGTTGTCCTTTATTAGGCAGCTGGAACACAATGGAATGAGAACTAGATGTGGAGTGAGAAAGACAGGGGTTCAAACCCTGTACTCTGACATTTATTGTCTGTGGGCAAACCACTTAACATATTTAAACCTTCATTTCTCATCTGCAAAATATGGTTGATAATATCCAACTTAAAAGTTGGAACAAATTAAGTGAGATAATTTTCGTGAAAACGTCTAGCATGGTGTCAGCCACATATTAAATGTTCCAAACATGTTTACAGAGATCACTAACAAAAGCCCTAGTCTTCCTAAATATTTTCCAGAAAGACCATCATGCTAGGAACTGTTGGACAGACTAGTTCATGATAGCAAGTAAGACTTGACCTTTTGTATCCTCACTGATCAGACAGATGAATAGCCTTGGTGAGAGACTAATTTGAAACAGATGTAGACTAGAAACACATTTTCTGAGCAAACTCTCCTTTTGAGGGAGTGTGGAGGGGATTCTCTAAATCCCTTTCTACCTGCATTCAACACAGATCTCCTGGGTGGTGGTTATGGGCTAGACACTCTTCTAGACTCAAACATGCAGAGATAAAACAGACAGTGCCCCATGTCTCTAGGAAATTATGGTCTGGTGAGTCATGAAAATGTTTAGTGGGTGCCTTTACATGTCTGGGAGGGGTCCTGTACTGATTTGAGTAGGTGATCAGATTCAACTGCCAGTTATCCAACTCCTCCACTCTTGGTACTTTCACGTAGAGTATCTCCTTTAATTCTCACTGAAACCCCTCATCTTCTAATGTCTATCTATGTATTTAGATGACAAAATGGAAACTCAAGGATTGGATAATGGTTTCAAGTTATTCAATTAAAGAGAAATAAGACACTTTAAAAATTAAAATTACTTGTTATATGTAAGGCAATAGTGAAGAATACCCATACACAATCTAGGAAAATATTATTTCAGTTATTCAGTGTATTTGGGGAACTAAGTAAGTATTTCCTAACTGTTCTCTTTGGAAATCTTAAAATGAAAAGAAGAAAGAAAAAAGGAAAGAAAGGAGGGAGGGAGAGAGGAAGGAAAGAAGGAATAAAGGAAGGAAGGGGGTGGGAAAGAAAGGAAGAAAGAGAGAGAGAAAAAAAGAAACAGAGAAAGAGAACAGAGAATAAAATTTTATGTAAATTAAGCCTAAACTAGGGAATAAATGTGAACAGCAACAACAGTTCAATAACTATAATTTTATATTAAGTAGTTTTTCTTCTGAAAATATCTATTCTGATATGATACCATGTTTAAATTGATTCCATATTCACTACCTCTCTTCATAAACCATAAATTCCTCACTTATGACATCTTTATTTTGATTCTGATTTCAAGCACATTTTTCAAGATCACAGATGTTCTGGTTTTAAGATCTTTTATCAGGAGAATCATTTCATTGTTTTTCTCTTTATGCACAATGACTTTGCTGGTTATAGAAAAATTTTGGGTCATACAACCTCCCTTTCAAATCTCTGTAGATTTTTAACAAATTTTCCATTGGTTTCTAATATTGCTGAGGCAATGGCTGAATTGGAAGAATTTAGTTTCCTTTTTTAGTAAGCCTAGAAACTGATTTCTGGTATGCTTTTTTACACTTAAATTTTGCTAACTTCATCAAATACGCCTTGGTCTGTTTTCTTTTTTCCCTGTAATATCTTGTATATTAGTTTTTACTGTGATGATACAGTAAAATCCAGCAATATCTTACAAAAATAAAAACATTTATTTCTCACTCTCTGATCAGCTCAAAGGTCTGTGGCTTCTCTATGTACTCTGTACATAGAGCTGTACTCTGACGGCTTAGGCTCACCTCCTGGCCCTGGGCTGGGACATGTGATCCAGGTGTCTTCATTCTGGAGTCCAGGCTAAAGGAGTCTAGATACCAGGAGCATGTCTTTCCTATGAAGGAGGTCAGAAGCATCAGACTAGTGATGCTTCTTTAGACCTTGGCTTGCAATAGCAACCATATTCCATTGGCTAAAGGAAGTCCTATGGTCAACCTCAAAGTTGATGAGATGGAGAAGTATTCTCAGACTACAGGATGGGAGTGGGTGGGGGTGGGATTCAGGTCTTCATTTATTTCAGGAAACTTTTTTTTAATACGTTTAGAATATTTGTTTCCAGTTTGTTCCATGATCTATTTCAGACCTTGGGTAACAAGATGTTGGATCTCCAGTGGCTTGTCTTCATATCTGCCTTTTATCCTTGATTATGTTTTATTTATCTATACTTTCTTTATCTGCCATTTTCAAGACTGAAGCAAGTACAAATTAA
Source organism: Grampus griseus (assembly GCF_964374135.1). Lineage (NCBI taxonomy): Eukaryota > Metazoa > Chordata > Mammalia > Artiodactyla > Delphinidae > Grampus > Grampus griseus. The sequence continues at coordinate 9,031,644 of NC_139009.1, forward strand.
GTGATTAGACAAAATTAAAATTATAAATATTGGCAAATAGAAGACAAAGGAATCATTATTTTCAGACAGCAGATTGTCAATTTAGAAATCTAAGAATTCAACTGAGACTGTTTTATAAAGCTTTTGTAATTATAAGTTGGCTGGATTCAAAATATTTACAAATTAGTAACTTTCATGTACAGTAATAATTACACAGTAAATATGATGAAAAAATTACCAAGTCACAACATTAAAAATATGAGATAAGGAGATATTAGCTTAAGTACAAGTGTTTACAGCCTATATGAACAAAATTATAAAACTCCTCAGACAGATGTAAATTAAGATTTGAATACATTATAGTGGAATAGAAAATCTCAACATCGTAAAGCCACTAGTTATCTCTAAACTAATCTATGTATTCAACTTCATGGAAATAAGAATTTGAATGAAATAGGGAAATATTTTTCTACTTCCCCTGGAAGAATAGGTTTATAAAAATGCTTAACACATTTTTTGGAAAAGTAAGAATAATGAGGGAAGACTTACCTCACCAAATATTTAAACTTAATACAATACAATACCATTATAATTAACAGACCTTCATGTTGGCACAGGAGCTCATGAACTACTCAATGAAATAGAATAGGAAATCCAGAAATGTATGCATGTGTATGATGGAGTTGAGTGTGCCATAAAGGCAATACTATAAATAACTAAACTGTAAATATTTGGGGCACAACTAATTAGCCTTGGGGAGGGGGTGGAGGAGTGATAGACCTTTGTCCTTGACTCACTTTTAATAAACATAATAAATTCAACATTTAGTTAAGTTCATTAAAAAAATCATACTATAAATGTGCTAGAAGAAAATATTGGTGAATCTTTTTATATATAGGGTTTGGAAGACATTTCTAATTCCTCTTCAAACCCAGAAAGTATAAAAACAAGTGTGATAGATTGGAGTATATTAAAATTTCAAACCTCTGAATAACAAAAACACCATAATTGAGGTTGAAATAAAAGAAGTTTGAAAAATTAGTTGCAACATATATGACATTGTGTGTAAAAGCTTTTATAAAGTGATGAGAAAAAAGGAAATTAGCATTGCAATTAAAATGGATGAAAGATTTGAATAGACAATTTATAAAATAAGAAAAGACAAATGGCCACTTAACATATTAATGACAACAAAGCTTATTAATATTTCAGAAAATCAATAAAAATTATAGCTTTTAAAAAATGTATATCATTTACCAATACTTCAATTGTTAATAATACAATAGAAACTCTCTTTACTTCCACTTAACTGATTTGCAGGATTGATTATTCCTCTTGGCACACTCTACTAGGATAATACTCTTCTCTTCACCAGTCAAATTAATGCTTACCAATTTAATTGTGTTTGTTCCCAGACTTGTTCATACCAATTTATTGGTATGCTTGCTCCATCAATTATTTAATTTAATTCAGCCTCTTTTAAATTAGCAAATGCAAAATAGAGATTTTGTTGCTGTGAGTTTGAATGTTTTGGAAAGTCTCTGAAAGTGTGAATGAAGTGAAATTGTTGAATTAGACATGCAACAGACAATGATAAAAGTTTAGATCAGAATAAAAAACTTATAAATCCTGAAATACTCTGCATAAAGGCTACTTCACAAGTGCTTTGAAATTTCTATACTCCGTTTCTTTGATAATGATAGAGAAGGAATCATGATTAACTTTTAGGCAGAAAGAAAATAGGGATTGCCAACTAGTAATTGGGCAAAAATTTAAAAAGGTCTTTGAGCTACAACCAAAGATTAGGCCAGTGCAAATTTAACAGCAAATGTGTGAAAGCTTAAATGTTGGAAAAACATCATAGTATCTATATATTTCATACTAAGAACATATTTTAGTCCAATTAACCTATTTAGACATTTATAAAGAGTCATTTTTCAAGAGTGAAATCTTGATTGGAGAAAATAAAATCTATGATTAGATTAAGCAGGTCTAAATTACAAATTATCATCTACCAAAAAACACGGCATACAAAGTAGGACAGGAAATATCAAGAAGCCAAAATTCCAAAGAAAAATATCACATTCTTTGCAGCAATGCAACTGAAACTCATGAATTGCCATTTCTTGTTTTTAGCAAATCAAAGGATCCTACCCTTTGAAAAACATAGATAAATTATCATTGCCAGTTTACTACTGCTCACAAAAATCAGCATGGGAGGGTTCTAAACTACTTAACGAAAGCTTTTAATTTTTTTCCCATGGATTTATACATTAAACTTAACTGAAAAATATCCTATCTCAATGGTGATGAACCTAACAAAGAAGAAGTGATGGCCTTGTTTTCTCCAGTCTCTGCAGTTCTAGAATGTTTAGTGAAATGTCCCTGGAAAAAGATCTTAGTTATATTTTGGGGAAAAAATAGGACACATGAATATATTTGTTAAAGAATCATTTAAAGTTAGCAACTTCATTGATAATCTTTATAATGTAGCATTAGCATGGAATAAATTTCCCAGTACATTTATTACCATAACTTCAAAAAACTGGCCTGAACCTCTGTGCAGAAACCCTGAACTATGAGACAAAATGAAAAAACATAATTTGTTAACTGACCTCATACCAAACAAATTGTTTATAGTCTGTCTTCACCTTAAGAATATAAGTTCCAAAAGACAGAACCTTTTATGTCTCACTCACTGCATTGCCCAGATTAGTATTTGGTCCATTGTAGGTAGACAATAAATATGTGTAGAATAAATGACTAAACAGAATTGAGATTCCTGATTTCTGAGCTCCTTTCCACAATATTATCCTATGGGATTATTATTGTTTACCAGGAAGAGCATAGACTTTAGAATTGGAATAGAAGCTCCTACTTTGCAACTTTCTTGCTGTGTGTTCTTGGTTAGATTATTTTTAACCTACGGTTCTCAGCTGTCTCATATATAAAATACAAATTAGACCTTTTAGACTTGATCAAATTAACTGAGATAATATATGTAATTTATCTGGTATATAGAAAGTTCTCAATAGATGGTATCAATGTGAATGATGTTGCTGATGTTGATAAGGACGAGGAGGATGATGGTGGAACTGGTGTAGGTGGTGTAGGATCTAAACATTCACTGAGTGCCTTTGGTGAACAGAGTATTTTCTAGTTTCCATGCTCAACAAAGGCAACACTCCCAGAGAGGAAATTGCTCAGCCCAGAAACAGTTCTTCAATGGGTCACATTGCAGAAACACTGTTTTGGCTAGCCTAACAAAGAGGCCATTATTCTCATCCCCAGACAATGCCAGAAGGTGCTGGGTGGTCTAGAATCAGGAGACAGATAATGTAATGACCCCATTCATCAAAAAGTCCAGCGTGCACACCAGCTGCCCGCCAGCTGGAAAATGAAGCTCTTCTTCATTCTGAGGATAATTTACTTCTGATGGGGAGACTCTGTGATACCCTTCACCTTAAGGGACCAACAGAATTCCAACAGTATCACGTAACATGGTACTAACCCAGTCATAGACTCAAAAGGAGAGCAAAATAAAACAAACAAACGAAAGAACTAAGTCAGTCACCTTTCATGTTAGGAAGAAAGGTGCACTAATAAACAACGATTTTTCTTCTGTATTTTTTCCTCTATATTCGCCTTACAGATATTTCAGATTCTGTACTTGATCATACTTTTCTTTTGTCTTTGGCCATGAGGAAGGCTGATGTCAAATTTTGATCACCATGTAATCATAGTGCAAGAAACTATGGTATGCATTTCTGTATGGAGTACTTCTACAACCTTTACTATTTTCTCCTCCAAACTTTAATACAGCCCAGGGTCCATAATTATTAACTTCATGTTTTTACTTTAGATATATTTTTGAGATTTTCCTCTATTCTCTACTGTGTGACTCATGAGTAGATGTCACAAAACATAATGAGATCATGATTTAAACACCTGATATGTGGTAAAGCCTATAGGTGCTTCTCTCAAGCTCAAAAAAATGACACAGTTCTTACTACAGTCAGCCTTCCATATCCATGGGTTCTGCAACTGCAGACTCAACAAACCAAGGGTCAAAAATACTTTTAAAAAAATTCCAGAAAGTTCCAAAAAAGCAAAACTTGAACTTGCTGTGCACTATTTTCATAACATTTACATAGTATTAGGTATCATAAGTAATCTAGAGATGATTTAAAGTATACAGGAGGATGTGTGTAGGTTATATGCAAATACCACTCCATTTTATATAAGGGACATGAGCATTTATGGATTTTGTTGTCCCCGGCGGTTCTGAAACCTATCCTCTGTGGATACCGAGGGACAACTGTATATTTTTTCTATAAGTTAAAAAAACCTGGTGTTCTAGATCATCTCAGTGCTTTGTGACCACCTAGAGGGGTAGGATAGGGAGGGTGAGAGGGAGACCCAAGAGGGAGGAGATATGGGGATATAAGTTTATGTATAGCTGATTCACTTTGTTATAAAGCAGAAACTAACACAACATTGTAAAGCAATTATACTCCAATAAAGATGTTAAAAAAAAACTGGGGTTCTAAGCTACTTACCGAAGGCCACAAAGATGAGAATCAAATCTACTTGGTTTAAAAACAGGTACATAGTATCGTACTCTATGTCATCTATCACCCAGCAATCTTCCTATGATGTTAACACTCACATTTATTGAACATTTTCTAAGTTCCAATCAATGATGATCATTTTGTAGGAAAATTATCTCATGTAATCTTTCCAACAACCTTTTAAGTAGGTTCTATTCATTTACATATTCAGACTATGGTCCTGAGATTTAAAGCTATTAAGTAGTTTACTGAATTCTTATAGTTAGAAATTGAATCCAGGATTTGAATCAGGTTCTGTCTGAAATCAAAGTCCAAATTCTGAATGATGACATCAACATTCCCCTATTTCTGCTTAGATGCCTTCTTCTTTGACCAGTGGGTAAAGCCCAGTATCCCTGTGCATAACCAGACCCCAGGTAAAATGCATCTGGAGCTCGTAAGCTTTAGGAGCTAGCCAATGTTAGTTTGTTGATTTAAAAGGAAAACTTCAACTTCTTCTAAAAGAACATGTGCTAACTCACGCACTAAAAAGCACAAAGCAGTTCAGGAATTGGGTGTTGCAGTCCCCAGGGTGAAATAAAAACTACAATAGAACATGAAGAAGCAGTGTCATGGAAATAATGAAGGCTTTTGGCATGGTTTTCTTGCGAGGAGGAAATTATTCCTGAGAGAGAAAGGAGGAGGTGGAAGGGTCAAAATTCCACTCTTGGAAAGCACCAGAGGATGGAAATGACCACAGGGGTGGGCAAGTTAAGTGCAAAAGATCCTGGGTTGAAATTGTGGAAGAAAACTCTGGACATGACTTTCAGGTTACATTAACTGTGTTTACTTCCAATTATTTTTCCCAGGGTAGTCTCCTTCCTGTTCATAATATTTTACTTTACTCATTAATCTAGAAAGAAAGAAAGACTCCCCACACCCCAACATGGAAATAACCATCTTAATTGGAAGAAATTCAATCTCCAGGAAAGGAATCATCTGTTTTAGTTACATTTTCCATAAAAAATTGGTTTATCTGACTGCTATTTTTGCCATAGCACAGTCAGGTTTATATATAAACTCATAATAAGTCATTAAAGTATTATTATTTCCAATCCCTTCCTGTGGGATGTGTTTTCTAACCACCGGCCCACAAGAAGGATGCTGTCCTGGGTGCCGTCTGGACTTCTTTGTCTGTCTGCCACAGCTATCTTGGAGGACTTGTCACCGCCTCAAGAGTGTGTCCGGGCTTTACATCATTTCCATTCTTCTGTTTGATCCATGATGATGCCAAAAAACTCTGGCGGTGACCACAGCAAACAAGTTACTTAATCCCATTGTTCCTCCTTTCAACAGCAAGCATTCCATAAAGCAAAATCAGTGGTGCTTGCCACCTCCCTCAGTGAAAGAGTCACACTGAGACTCAAAGGGTTTCTCACTAAACTGGAAAGAGCTTTAAAGAAAACAGACTGTTATTTACTTGGAACACATTTTAAATTGAAGATTCTGAGATTGAGGTCATGGAATGAAGGCAAGACGGTTTGCTTGCACAATGGTAGACTTGGCTGAACTACCCAGCGAGAGAAATGGGGCCATTTTGTGAGGTTAAAGTCCCAGTGTCAGGTAGACCAATGTGCCATATGTTCTAAGGTGATGATCAGGTTACAGATGGTGGGGTGGTGGGAGAATCAGGAAAGGGGATAGAGAAAAAGAGAGACAGAGAGAGACAGAGAGCAGCAGAAGAGCCCAGAGGAACTCACAAGAGCTCAGTTTCCTGAGCAGTTAGAAAAGGAAGCCTATTATTTGTTTTTAGTGCCAGCTAGAACGCTATCTGCCAACCAGTCTATTACAATAACATCTGTGTATCCACTCGACAAACTGATTGTACCATCAGCTCTTTTGAAGATTGGGCTGCCATCACTGTGCTCACCTTATTACCTTTTCACAAGCTGATTAGTGTGAAAACGTTAAGTTGCTAATATGTCTCACCTACGTACCTGCTACAGATCAGCCAGGTATCAGTGGAGAAGCCAAGGGAGCCATAGAAACATTTAGCACCAGTAGTCAGAATAAACTATGAGACAGGTATGGAGAAAGCAGGGCAAGCATTTATGACCAGTATTGGCAAGGCAAGAAGTAGGTTCAGAAAGAACTGCCATAACCCGCCACTGACTGCTCTGGCCCCGTGGAGAGCTGTTCATGAACTTGATGACCACTCACACACCTTTCCCTTCATTGTGCGTAAGAATCATCTGAGGATCCTGTAGATTCTGATCCAGCAGGTCTGGGGTGAGGCCCGAGAATCCGCATTTCTACCAAGTGATGTCAGTGGTGCTGGCCCAGGGACCATACTTGGAAGCAATAAGGTGCCACAATACGGCAGACTCCTGCTCACCTCTGTGTCAACTGCACTAAGTAAACATTTGTTTACTTAACTGAATTGTAACAGGGCAGTAATCTTTGTTCTTGATGATTTGTCACTTCAGGCAGGAAGCTGCAAATATGTAAACAGATCTTGGAGAAGAGGTTGGGTATAGCCTGGACAGATAAATCAGGCACAACGGACAGTTCCATTAGGACAGCCGGTACCAACAGCAATCATCCAGCTCTGGTGGAAGGAAGGTTCTGAGGTTATACCTGCATTTTCAGTGATCCTGTGAGCAGCCAGGTAGCCTTGCTACTGCCTCTTACATTTCTGTGGGTTAGTTTTTACTATCCACTTGACATAGGGAGAAGGCATACAACTCTGTTCTTTCAGAAAAAGTACTTTCTGGGAGTAGAACAGGGATTTAGCCCAGAACTGCCTGGTACACTTAAACTGAAAAGACTAGTCCTTCACCAAGCTAGTAAGTGGACAGGCAATAAAAACTGGACCTAGGAACTCGCTTGGAGTCTTTTCATCCCTGAGAGAATTTTACTCTAATTCTTGCCATAGACGCAAAGAGAAGGGTCATGGAACTCTGTTCAAGGGTCAGGAAGAACTTCCTACAAGAGGCAATACCTATACTAAGCTCTGAAGGATAAGTAGGAATTAACTCAGGGGTGGAGGGTGGAGGGAGCATTCCCAGCTGACAGAACAGCATATACATGAGGGAATTTGGGATCTGAGAGTAACTCCGTGTGGCCACAGTGTAGATTATGGGATGGGGAGGAGGACAGGAGATGAGATTGAGAAGCAGACAGAGGATGGATTGTGAAGAAACGCACGTTTTCCTAAGACAGCGTAAAGACCCCCTTTGCAATGCCCTCATTTTCCAGGTAGGTTGAGTTGCCAAGGTGTTTTTCCTCTGGGAGATCGCCTGGGGCCCGTTCCCCAACATTTGCTTTCCTGGACACCCCTGATAAGACCCCAGGCGAGACTCCCATGACATTCCCCACTTGCTGGTTTTCACAGCTTCCTTTCACAAGGAACATAGGAAACGGCGACAAGTACAAACTGATATTTCTGTCCCAGGAAAGTGGACTTTGGAGATTAGAGATTTTAAGGCTACAGAATATCCCACACTTTATGAACTATAACTGACATTAAATTCTGAGCAGAGGCTGAAGCTGGGTTACTCATACATGTGAGAAACACACACACACATAGGTATATATACGTATTTCTTACCACATAATCCAAGAATTTCTATTTAGTCTTGTTGATTTTATGTTGTTGTTGCTTTTTTCCCTTAACATACTCTGATCATAATTTGAAATAGTCACAACGTGACTGGTAACATGAAAATAGAGACTGTGACCTAAGTAATTTCAATGCAGAAAATGATGTGGTTTATTTTATTTGTATTTATCCAACCGAAACAAGAGAATCTCTTGTTATTTACATTAACCCTTTAGCATTGGCTCTGGAAGGTCTGTGAGGCCAGTGTAGGAAATGTTGCATGTGCATTTGAACAAACATTATATGTAACATGTGTTTTCATTCATGGGTTTGGTGCATTATTTCATCATGATGTATTCTTTGCGGTATTATTTTAGAAATTGATTATCCACAGATCACCAGAAGATGTCTTGTCCCGTCACTTTGGGGATAATGAACATTTTCCATATGTGTAAATCTGTCAGGCCATGTCTTCCTTAAGTGACAGTTACTAATTTATAAATCAAAGACATCATTCTTACCTTTTTTAATCAGTGACTGTTTTACTGCAGAAATACAGGAAGGGTCATTAGCTTGAACTATAAAACATCTCATCAAAGACCCTACGAGCAGAGGGGAATTTAATCTTTCTTGCTTTTGTAAAAGAGTTTTTAGAATCAAGAAGTTCTGGGATATATTCCATTTTTGGAAACAATGGATAATACAGCCCAACATCAAATTCCCATTGAAATTCCCATGGTAAATAAAGGTGTCAAAGTTAATCTAGCAAGAAGTTCTTTTGTGTTGTGATTCTCGGAACTTCTATAACTGAGGTCACATCTAACATTTAACCAGAGCTCTTGTTGGTCTACACAAGAACATCTTCAGCAAGATATGGAAATAGTTTTATTCCATGGATGGGTTCTCAAGAAACATAAGTGATAGATGTGAAATATCCCCTTGAAAAGAGCGGAGGTGGGGACTTCCCTGGTGGTCCAGCGGTTAAGACTCTGTGCTCCCGATGCAGGGGGCACAGGTTCGATCCCTGTTCAGGGAACTAGATCCCTCACGCTGCAACTAAAGATCCTGCACTCGGCAACGAAGATCCCATGCTCAGCAAAATAAATAAAAGACCCAGCACAGCCAAATAAATAAATATTTAAAACAAACACAAAGAGCAGGGTTGCTACCTGATAGATGCTCAATTCTGTGGGACAATGTTACAAGCCTTTCTCTCTCTGTTGCATGAATCTGTTAAATAACAATTATTAAATATATATTCTGCGATGGGCACAGTGAAAAGCTTTGAAGGATGTTATTCTTATCCATACCCTCCAGGACCTCTAGGTAATGAAAAAATGTCCAGAGAGACGTTATGAACCATCGAGAATATCTGAGATTTCAGCATCTTCTTTTGAGGTACTTCAGGAAAGAATGCTGTCTCCTGAAATAGGCAGGTTAGGGATGAGCAGAGGGCAGCTCAGTACCTCAGAGAATTTAGAAAGAAGGAATCAGATAAAGCACATAGCAAAGCAAGAAGTTGGAAATGTGAGTTTGGGGTTAAATCTAAAATGAATACAATTGTTGGTGTTCCAGGAAGATGGTTTCGGAATGGTTAGTTTATTCAGTATTACTCAGAGGAAATTAAAGATGCATAACAATAGAACAAACAATCAAATAAAAGGTTGTTTTTCTCTAATAAGATAATGTGCTTTTAATTTTAAGATAGTTTTATTCAGGCATCTTTGTTTTATTAAAATTTTTATTAGCACCAAATTGAATAATTTATAGTGTGTTAAGCACTAACAATTATATTCATTTAAAATTGGGGAAAAATCATGGTTTCTGAAAAATAGAAACTTGGTAGGTTTAAGAAAATCTGGTTCTTTGTCTTTAGCATTTTTTTCTGGTTTAAAAACATCTTTTTGGGCTTCCCTGGTGGTGCAGTGGTTGAGAGTCCGCCTGCCGATGCAGGGGACACGGGTTCGTGCCCCGGTCCGGGAAGATCCCACATGCCGCGGAGCGGCTGGGCCTGTGAGCCGTGGCCACTGAGCCTGCGCGTCCGGAGCCTGTGCTCCACAACGGGATAGGCCACGACAGTGAGAGGCCCGCGTACCGAAAAAATAAATAAATAAATAAAATAAAAACATCTTTTTTTGTTGGGGGGGTAGATGAAAATGGAATGGTGTTATTAGATCCAATTTTTGCTCAGGAAGAAATCTGCTTTCATGACTTCATTAAGTTACATCTAAAAGAAAATGCTTAATCATTGTTGAGTCCCTCTACTGAATATGCAAAGTTGAGGAGATGCTTGGGACGCTGGTTGCAAGGTATCTTTTTAAGGTTGGTAATACCCAGAAATCCCTTCAAACCAGGATTTATGGAGCGAAGTGGTGGGTGGTTGGAATCTTGCTTATTAGGGCTTTAATCCTCTTTTTCTTCTATCTCACATACCATTGTGCGACTCTCCTTGGAATTGTTTATAATATTTGGTAACTTCAAAGCTGATAGAATGGAATGAGGGATGAGATATTTACTTGTGAATAGTTGAATGATAGAGAATTATTCTAAGAACATTTACTCTTTTATTATGTTTTTATTTTTATTTTTTTGGCTTGTGGGATCTTAGTTTCCCGACCAGGGATCGAACCCGTGCCCCTTGCAGTGGAAGTGCAGAGTCCTAACCACTGGACCACCAGGGAATTTCCACATTTATTCCTTTAGGTGATGGAAAAATGACAACTAAAAGCACTTAATAGACTGTTTATATATTGATGACACCAGCCACACACAGCCCTCTCCTTACAAGTAGTACCAGGGGAAGAGAGTCTCTAGAAAAAGGATTAGATGTCCTATGTGATTCAAGAGAGATGATTAGGATCAATGAATGAATGCTAAGTGAAGACAAGTTTAGTCTAGATTACAAGAGCCACTTTGCATTGTTAATCTCTGAGCAGCAATGGCGTGGGGCATCGTGAAGGTCGTGATCTTACTACCTTCGGAACATCTACCTGCTACTGACTTCTTAGTGGGGCCATTTCGAAAGAGAATCAAACCCAGAAGGGGTTACTAGTTTAGATGGTCTTTCAGGTTTATTTGAATCTGTTCTAAGTCATGATTTGGTGTTTGCCTCCCCACGGTCATTCCTGTCCCAAGTTTCTGCTTCACTTTCCAGGGTAGCAGATAAATTAAGGTTCCCAGGTCTCCCAAGATTCTCGCTGGAGGGTTAATTTGAGATGCACAGAAAAGTTTTCTTATTCTTCAGCTTCCCTCAACTCCTGAAACCTGAGGATCCAAGTATCTCACTGATGTAATAGCAAAAGTTGGGGAAGGGAGCAGAAGCCTGACCTCCGGTATGGCTACCATGCTGGCCAGCCATCTGTGGGAGCTTTCAGAAGCCCTCATTCTGCTGAAATTCAGTTGCCTTTCATCAGAAATAAGAAACTTGGATCAGATGACTCCAAAAGCCCACTCTAGTTGCTAAATGCTTTAATCCAGACAGCTGAGGCACAGAGAGGTCAACCACTCGGTCCAAGCACACAGAGCAAGGGAATGATCTAAAGACTCAGACCCAAGTCCAAGGTTATCTTAATACTGAAGCCCTTTTAGAGATCTTTCAACAGCAATGAACATTTGTGCCTTCATGAGCTCTCTCAGTGTGGGGAGAGGCTGATGTGCCCCAAACTTACAGAGTGTCAGATCAGTAAATCCCTCTAAGGATGTGGTTAACATCTTCTGCATTTGGGGGGTTTTGACTATTTCTCCCAAGTCACTAGTACCGCAAATTTGTTATTACCAGATTCTCTCTGGTTCCTACACTGGCGCATGTGATTTTTAGTTACCCAGCATTGACGATAGCAATATGACAGTGAATGCCAGTGTGATGTGAAAAATACAGAAAGAGGGAGCAAAAGCAAGTTCAATGAACAGTAGAACCTGACATCACACTTTTTAACAGCTCCATTTCCTTTTATTTATTTATGTTGAGCCAGAAAATGACTTCCTAGGAACATTCACCACATCTACATCAATTGTCTCCCTCAGAGCCCTGTTTTAGAGAGAAAAACACAACGCTCCCAGTGGGATCCCTGGCTGATGTTTCCAGTCGGCTAGCTCAGCTCTCATTCCGTCACGGCACTGGAAATGAAATCAGAATACAGAGAGGGGGCTAGCTGTGTTCCAGTGCTGGCACAATATCTGGGTGTACTGGGAAAAGTAAAGGCAAAACCCACTTCACAATCTCAGCCCTACCCCTACTTTGTGATGCCACTTTGGGAAAATGCCTTATCCTCCCTAAGGCAGTGAATTGGCTATAAAATGGGAAGGTAAACACTCACTCAAGATTGTTCTAGGGATTAGCAACCATGTATAACTGGCCTGGTAGATCAAATAAACCATGCTTACAAATCAGGAGAGTCAGGACTTGCACACAAGTTTGATATTAAACATCCATCTGATGAGTCTGGAAACATGACCAAGCTAATGAGTTGAAGGAATCCAAAAGAATAATCTACCGTGGAGAATGTATGACTCTGGTCAAAGGTAGCCATGCATGTGAAAATCTTCTAGTCCAGGCTGTGCAAGGTTACTTGAGTTATTGTACCTCTGAGTCTGGCGGGGGGGGGGGCGGGGCTCCTGAGGGTGGCTCAGAATAAGGAACTGGGTGGCACACAGGACAAATTTATGGAAGCTTGAGGCAAACCTGTGTTTCTTCTTCCACCTTTCCAAGGGCTAGCAGTCAAGAAGCTAGTCCTACTGAGGGAGGGGGAAATTCAAACAGTTTGGGGTTGGGGGGGCAGGTGGACTCCTGAGTGGTGTACGCGTCTTGAAGGAGAGTGCTCTCAGTGAGAACATCGGGATAAGCAGGATTAATCCTCATCAATGTGGCCCCGCACTGACAAGGAAGCTTGGGAAAGGTCCCTTGTCTGGGGAGTACATAACAGAGAAGAAGGATCCATCCACACATCCACTGGCCTTTTGTCAGGGGCATGGTACCCACTGGTGAACAACTCACGGAAGCCTTGAACAGAGGTGGAACCAGAACCATTAGCAAACTCAAGACTAGTTTTGGGCTTCTTTGGCCATTGTTGTTTGCATTTAGGGCAGATATGTCTTATCCTTAAAACCTTCCCTGGAGATGCAGGGGATTACTCACATATTTACACTCTACTTTTCTATTGCCAAGGAAAAAAAGGAAAGAAAGTACTAAAACTGCGAAGTTTGTTTATTAAGAAAGTCTGGACATTCAGATGTTGTCAAACACCTGGCCATTCCACAACCCCCGAGAAAGGATGGCTCGATCACTTATCTGCTCAGCGTGCTTGGGGAAATGACACCCCTGAGTTCTCTCTCTCATTTGCTAAAAACAAAATACAAATGCTATGTGAAGTCTTCTCTTAGCGTGTTTCTGGCTTCTCTGGGGCTTCATCCTGTGTATCCATTATCCTGTGCTCAATTTCTCTCCTGCATTGCATGGATGGACTTGAAGATTCAAAGGACAGAACTACACTGGCTTTTAGTGAATTTTGATACTTTAAAAGCTAGGGAGGCTCGTCAAGTGGAAAATATGACCGTGTGGATGATGTATTATGAAACCAAGTCCCCCCTCTGCCTTTCCATTGGTCTCCCCTAGGGGCAGTTTCCTTTAATTTGGGGACATTGGGACTCCTTCTGGGCTGAAGGGGAGATAATCACAATGTTGTGACATCCTTGGGAAAATGTCACTGAAATGGGTCAGCCTTTCTATTTCAGAGCTGCACTCATCTGAAAACATTAAAGAATCCTAAAAATAAGTACACGGTGTGCTCTCAGACTCTCAAGCCAAGCCAGTATGCCTTTGAGAAGGCCCTTGGATATAAAGGATTGACCTGTAGACTAACAGCCTGCTCTGCTTTTCCCAGGGAGTCGTGTGGTCATTTGGGGAGGACTCCGCATCCCTCACTGCCCCAAATCTCTCCTTCAACAGGGCAGAAATGATTTGGACAATACTAACCTCTTGGGGGTGGGGTGGGACCAGCAGGGGTAGTGGGGGTGGGACTTCATGAATCCAACTTTCATGCACTGCAGACAGAGTCAGCCTGGCTGGGAATATCTGCTAAACTTGTGCTCCAGTTCTAAACACTGAAACTTCCACATTTACCCTGGAAAAATAAACACATTTCAACATCAGCTTCATCCCTGTGCCTCATTTTTTTCTTTGTTCCTATGTTAAGATATCCTACTCTCTCCCCTGGTGTCTATAAATTTAGGAGTAGAAATACTTCAGAACTGCCTAAGAGAGAGAGAGAGAAAAAAAAGTGGCTCTGAAGCCAGGCAAATTTGGTGATGATTGTCAGTTTTGCCACTAATGAGTCGGGTAAACTATGCTACATTTCACCTTTCCTCTTTAAGTCTTCATTTCTCCATCCATGCAAAGTAGGAATCACAGATAAGTGGTAAATTTGCTGTGAGGATTGGGACGCTGAGCCTAATTGTCCTAGAAGAGGGCTTGCTGCAAGGCCGGTCCTATTTGAACACTGGCCGTGACTATGATCACTGTTGTTACTACTATTATGATTGCTCTTACTTGATTCAACAGCCTTTCATTAAATGTGCCAGATCTGGGGCCATGAGATGATCTTTTGCCTGATCTCACATCTGGATTTTTGAGGGTCACTTGCTCCTAACTCACAGTCCCTACACCCGAAGGCCGATTTGTTTTCCTAGATTTTTGTTTCACCTGCCCAGCCCAAACTCCCAGCTCTGGGTTAATGCTCTTCACCTTGTGTGTTCGAATCATTCATGCGTCTGTCTGCTCTAAATAGTGAGCTCCTCGAGGACAGGGTGCAGGTCTGATTCGTGTCCTGTTTGTTCTTCAGGCCGAGCACAGGTGAGGCATGTTTGATGTTCTCAGCTCTGTTTGCTGAATTCTTTGGGACGCCATGTTTATCCTGGCTGGTGGCCCTTACTCCATGGCTTTGTAGCTGGATTTGGCTTTGCGGTCCTCCCAGCACCTCATTTCAGTGGAGGACAGTGTTCCAAGTGGAGGACAGTGCCTCCAGAGGGAGGCAACCCTCCCTCTCTGCCCTGATGCTTCCCTGCTGGCCAGGGTCCTGCTATGAGATTCTCTTCCCAGTGGTCAGTTAATAATTCAGGCATGTATTGCTTATGGGAACACAATGAAACTTGACCTGAAAAAGCCTGTAGTGATTACTACAATCATAATAATTTATACAGTAAAGAACTTGGGAGGGAAGGAAGGAAGGGGGATGAACAAGAAGGCTAGGAGGCAAAGAGGAAGGAAGAAAGTGAGACAGGGAATTGTTTTAATATTCTGTTTTGTGATGAGCCCTGGGCAAGATATTTTGACAAAAGCCTTGAGGAATAGTTTTTCATTTCTGTTTTCATACTGAAAAGACTACAACTTAAATAGGATAAATAACTCCCCAAATTATATGTGTAATAAGAAGAAGCTTAACCATTGGAAATGTTAAACTAGATCTCAGAGTTTTTTGTGTTTTTTTTAATTTTTAAATTTTTTTTATTTTTTGAATTTTATTTTATTTATTTATACAGCAGGTTCTTATTAGTTATCCATTTTATACATATTAGTGTGTACATGCCAATCCCAATCCCTCAGTTCATCACACCAACCCCAGCCCCCTGCGGCTTTCCCCCCTTGGTGTCCCTACGTTTGTTCTCTACATCTGTGTCCTCAGAGTTCTAAATGTAAGAGAAAACTAATAAACAAACAACCACCAACCAAACCAAAAGACCTCCAAACCCTGCGTTGCTAAACCCACTCCCACTTTAGCACGTAGATTTCGACTCTAGAAAAAGCGTCCGTTATATTTTTTAAGGGAAGATGCTAAAGGTTACTTACAGAACTGGTTGTAAGCCCAGTGACGAGCACAGGTACTTTCCCAAGTAAATATATGACTGTAGACAAACCCCAGGTTCTATTTTCTCCCTTTCTCTGGATGTCTTAAGAATTCTCTGACTCCCAGAGGGGTACAGCCTGTTTGCTTCCTGCTGAACTCACTGAGAGCTCCTCCTTCACTCTGCATGTATGGGCACAGGTTTACATTTTTCAGGGATAGCTGAAATCCATAGAAACACACACCTTTTCACATTCACATGAAAAAAACAAAAAGACTTTGCTTCCTCAGCAGCAAATACAATGTCATGACATACGTATAAATCAAGGATCACTGCGATTCTTTTGTTTTATTTTGTTTGTTTTGTTTTGTTTTTGCTGTATGCGGCCCTCTCACTGTTGCAGCCTCTCCCACTGCAGAGCACAGGCTCCGGACACGCAGGCTCAGTGGCCATGGCTCATGGGCCCAGCCGCTCCGTGGCATGTGGGACCTTCCCAGACTGGGGCACGAACCCGTGTCCCCTGCATCGGCAGGCAGACTCTCAACCACTGCGCCACCAGGGAAGGCCCACTGCGATTCTTTAATTATAAAACTTGCCAAGGTTCCAATGCTTCACGAATGTTAGTCACTATCTTTGAAGCAACGACTAATCTCTGATTGTAAACAGAATGCAAAAATCCAGAACTTTCCTCTAAATATGTTCAGGGCATAGTGATAATTACAAGGTCAATAATTACTTTGTGCATGAATGAACCCCATGATTCAGAGTTGCTTGGAATTACCCTGGCCTGGTCAGTCTCGTTAATTATTCTCAGATAATAACTCAGTGTAACTGCATTAGTTCAGAAAATACTAGCCAGAAGACCACAATAACTTCAACTCATTTTGTCTTGCAATCTGCTGTTCTCTGAAAGATCACAGATCCTCCAAATCACCAGAACATATGGAAAAGGCAAGGTTTATGTACATAGATTGGCCCATAAAGATTGGAAATTTGGACAGTGGTATGCTTGTAAATGTTTAACACCTGGCTTTCTAAAAAAAATTATCTAATTTTGTTGCTATAAAGTATATAGTACTGGGGGCTTCCCTGGTGGCGCAGTGGTTGAGAGTCCGTCTGCTGATGCAGGGGACACGGGTTCGTGCCCCGGTCTGGAAAGATCCCACATGCCACAGAGCGGCTGGGCCCGTGGGCCATGGCCGCTAAGCCTGCGCATCCGGAGCCTGTGCTCCACAATGGGAGAGGCCACAGCAGTGAGAGGCCCGCGTACCACAAAAAAAAAAAAAAAAAAGTATATAGTACATAATTTATGATTACTAATGAAATATACAATACTTTTTACTATAAATTCTGTATAGGTGATAGCTTCTTACAGAGTGTTTTGTTGACTTTCGCCAAACTCCTGTATCCATAGACAAAATGTGGTTTTAATTGACAGCCAAGTATAGTTCCAGCATGAATGTTAGTTGATATTTTAATTTATCTTAACAAGTAAATCAAAGTGAAACAACAAAGAAGTATGTCTGAACTTCACTCATTTGTCAATGATGTGAGCAACTTCTTTGCTGAATTGGATAATTGTTTTCAAATGCTGGAAGAATGTTTACTCATAACACACAACGTTTATTCACAATGTTTCAGCTATAGGCATCACGCTCATTTAAATTTAATCTGCATTAACTTTTTCTCCGTAATTTTCCTAAATCTAGATAAACAACAGAACAATAAATCAAAACTTGTATTACAGTAATTGTCAAATTCCATGATGTAAATATACATTCCAGAGCTGATTTCAATCTACCAATGTGACATCACTGAATGTTGAGCTGCAAAAAGATTTTCTACAGTACACCATCATATGGTATTTCCAGCATACCGTTATAATAGATGTAAATAACCTCAGGAGCATAGATAATGGGTAAAATGTAGTAAAATAGTTAGGAAGTGATGAGTTTTGCATATTCATAACCTTTGTTTTAAATATAATTTTATTGTAAATTCATATAATTTAACATTTAAAAATTACTATGGTTAACAACCGTCTTGCAAAAATTCTGAACATTTAACAATGGCAAAATGGTGTAAAGCAGTTTCAGCACACCGCTGAATTTGTGGTTGAGGGGAAAATATAATTGATAATCTAGTGTATTTCAAAGCATTGATTTCAAAGTTGACTCTGTTTTCTAACTCCAGTGCTTGTTTTAAACAAAAACAAGCATTTCTAAACAGGGATTCTGTCACAGAGATTAAAGGTACTCCACTCCTCAACCAAGTTTGATAGAAACACTGGGTTACTCAAAACTGACAAACATGGAAATGCAAATATTATGCAAATACAAAAACTCTGAGCTTTGCTGATGAGATAAAAGAAATAAGTACGAATATTGAACAATTCATTCAAGCAAACAGCCAATACACATTTTCCTTATTCAAACTAATAATTTCCTGACTGCTGCATCAGACTGTATCAGTTAATTAGGTTCTCGGAAGACATTTTATTAGGACCATGAGTTTAGGGTATGGATAAGCTTTTTGTTTGTTTTTAATTTTTCTGATTGCTACATTTTAAAATTGTGTTTAAAGATATATTTTTTACACTTTTATACACTTTACTATAAATATTTGGTTTCTAAATCCAATACAGATTCAGCCTTAGTAATTAAACAAATAAAAAAGGTGCTAAAATTTAAAAAGCATATGAAAAGTATTAGAAATTTCATTGACTTTAATTCAACATGGATCCTATAGATTTGATTACTTTTTTAAAACCTCTTCCTAGGGGAGTGTTGAGCTTATTGAAAGAGAGAGATACTTATAAAAAATTACCAGTCTCCAATATATTGTTGAGTATCTGCCCCAAACAAGAAGTTCCTTTTTAATTTTTTCTTTCAGAAACTTACCATCCCACATATATTAAAAGGCTAAAAAAATAAATACTATGAAAAACTTTATCCCAATAAATTCAACAAATTAGATGAAATGGACAAATTTCTGAAAAAATACAAATTACCAGAAGAATTCCAGAAGAAATAGATAACTTGAATAGCCCTGTATTCATTAGAAGAATTAACTTATACTGGAAAAACATCCCCACAAAATTCCCTCCAGTGTCATACAGTTTCACTGGAGACTTCTACCAAACTTTTAGGAAAAAATTAATAGTAATTCTATCAAAAAATATTCATGAAAATTGAAGAAAGGAGAATAATTTCCAACTCATTCTAAGAGGCTAGCCTTACTCAGATACCAAAACCAGGTAAAGACATTACAAGGGAAGACTACGACAGACCAACATCTCTCGTAAACACTGACGCAGAATTCTTTTTTTTGTGTGTGTGTGTGTGGTACGCAGGCCTCTCACTGTTGTGGCCTCTCCCATTGTGGAGCAACAGGCTCTGGATGCGCAGGCTCAGTGGCCATGGCTCACGGGCGCAGCCATTCCGCGGCATAGGGGATCCTCCCAGACCGGGACACGAACCTGTGTCCCCTGCATCGGCAGGCAGACTCTCAACCACTGCACCACCAGGGAAGCCCTGATGCAGAATTCTTAAGAAAATTTTAGCTGATTAAATGCAGCACATTTGAACTATATCAGAAATGCCATGTTGCTTCAACATTTGAAAATCAGTGTAACTCACCATCTTAGTCAGTTTGGTCTGCTATAACAAAAACACCCAGACTGGATAGTTTAAACAATATAAATTTATTTCTCACAGTTCTGGGCTCTGGAATGTCTAAGATCAAGGTGCCAGCAGATCCAGTGTCTGTTGAGAGCCCTCTCCCTTGTTTGCAGATCTTCTCGTTGTATCCTCAATGATGTATTTTCAACATGCATTGTCATCTTTCCTGGTTGTACTTCATGGTGGAGAGCAGAGACAGAAGAAGCAAGCTCTCTGAGGTCTCTTTCATAAGGGCACTAATCCCATTCATGAGGGCTCCACCCTTGTGCCTTCTAGAAGGCCCCACCTCCTAACACCATAACCCTGAGAATTAGAATTTCAACATATGACATTTGGGGGACACATTCAGTCCATAGCCCTCACCTTATTAACAGAATAAAAAAATTTTCATATCTTAGTAGATATAGAAGAAGCATTTGACAAAATCCAACATCCATTCCTGATAAAAACTGAGCACAGTTGCTAATAAAACAGTAAATAAGGCCCAACACAAATTTGATTTCCAAGGAGGTCTTCCTCACTGACAGAAAGGAAATTTTATCTCTTGCCTTTGGATTTCTCTTTCTACTTTTCATTCCTCACTTGTATATTAAGTTGTGGGTTATATATATAATTTCAGTTATTCTACCTGGCAAAATGTATTGCTTGGGGATTTAGGAGATTAGGCTCTACCCCATACCATAAATGCATCTCAAATTGGTCACTTTATCCCTCTGAACCTATTTCTCCATTTGTGAATTGGAAGTTTGAATGTGATCCATTTGAACAAATTCATGTAAAGCTGTGTCTTTCATTGTAAAGCATGATGTTTGCTGACACTCAGCGTGTCACTTGCTTCTATAAGGACTCTGCTTCCTCTTCTTTGTAGCCCCAAGTGCAGGCCTAGCCCGGAAGAATTGAACTCAGCAGTGCCTGCAGTGGAGTTGATGGTGCTGTGGTGACACGCTCCACCGCCAGGCACCAAGTGAAAGGGAACTCAATGCTTTCTGTAATCACCACCATCAACAGAGACCATCCAGGAACTGAACAGTTGAAGCCCTCTGGGCCTTGGCACAATTTGTAGCCCAGATTAATTAGTTAATGTTCACAGAGCACTCTGAAGATGGAAATGCTGTGGGAATGCAAAGCCCATTAATGAAGATCATTATATAAATTTGAGCTCCAAATTCAGCAATCGTAATTGGACAGGGCAACCCAGTTGCTGATTCCCAGCAGGGCAGTGTCTGGGATCTGGAAAGCCCAGTGAAAGGTGTAAAGGGCAGCGCTGCCCAGGGGCTCTGAGGCATAAGGGGTGAGGAAGTAGGTGGACAAGGTCCTCCTAAGCCACCCTGCTGGAAATGGCCCAGTAACGCTGCCTGTCTGCAAGTTGGGTCATTCAGTTTCCAGTGAGGAAGCCCTATTCCAATCCATATCTAGTAGAACTCAAAGCCCTCCTCCTTCCATGATGTCACGAGGCTTGAGGGTAATATCCTGGTGGGTCCAAACCCCAGCTCTGGTACTTTATAGAGTGTGACTTGGGGAAAGTCACGTCACTGGTGTAAGCCCCAGGATCCTCATGTTTAAAGCAAGTAAAAATTGAAGGTGATGTCATCAGCCATTCAGAGTTATGACTGTAAAATATCTAGTAAGAAACTAACTCAGCTTGGGTGCTCAGTAACTAGTAACTCTTGCTATGTTGTTACCAATTATGCCCATGGTAGCAGAAAATCAATCCTTTTACCCTAACATCCACTGATGAGGATTTTAGTGGCATTTGCTAGTTATGCTGTTTTTTAGCACAGTCTCCTCTTTTGCCTCTGGGGATCCCCTTTCCTCGTTCCTCCACCTCTTGTCTTTATTAGAGGAAGGAAAACAGCCTTTGGGGTCATGTTTTCTTTTATTGCTGTTCTCAGGGTCTCAATGGCTCATGGTCAACAACATATTTAGTCAGTGCAGTATCCATGGAATACCTCATTTTAGAAGAAACTTGTCATCCTTGAGTGCTTTGAACACATCAGTGCGATCAAAGGGCTGCTAGACCCTGGCACAGCCTCTAGGCCTCAGGCAAGGCAGTTAAAGGCACACACTCTAAAGGCCTCCCACTGGGTCTCTTCTTGATGCTAGGGAATCGTGGTCAGGCCGCCCTTCATCAGGATGTGCCAATAAACTTTGCAAGCAGCAAGCTGAAGCTGTGGACTGCGTGCCCCTTCCACGTGTAGTCCGCAAGGCCCCCTCCTTTGGTGGTCTCACTGGAGCCCTGCAACCCTTCCCCGCTAAGGTCCACTTGAGAAAGCTCGGGGATTAAGTCCTCTGTTGGCACAGCAGGGGAAGGCCCTTTGAAGATGCAAAGGGCATGAGTCATTCATAATCATCCTGATTCATAAGCCAACTTCAGAGACCAGGTTCTCTTTAATACTCATTATTCCTTCAATAGACGGAGTTCGACCAATAGTTCATTTGCAAATTGCAGGACTCAGTAAGGCAAGACTCTATAAGCAGGGTAATGAATAATTTTTAAAGGGAAGTTGAGTCTATTCAATTTTCCAAATGTATTGTACATAGGAGACAATCTTTTTAATTCTCTCTACCCTCGGGGCTCAAGAGAGTTCATTACCAGCTCTGCTTCCACTGTGCTCACCTCACCCTCTCTGTGGGGCTGGCAGGTGTTGGTCATATCCAGCTTATACTGCCAGCTTGCCATGGTCAGAGGGTATCGCTCAAAGAGGGCCCTCAACAGACACTTGCCTATTATAAGACGCTTCACCCTGTGTGCTCTCACTCTGTGCCTTTGAACCAGGCCTCTCCACTCAGCTGGAAGCCAATGACAATGAGACCTAAAAACCATTCACAGTAATTTCTTGTCCCACTGACTTCGCCCGCCCCCTCTCCCTCTCTCTTTGCTCTGATGTTTATTTCCCCACCTCCTGGCCTTCTTGCCTTTGCTGTACAATGACTGCAGTGTCTTACGGGTTGAATTGTGTCCCCTTAAAAAGATATGTTGAAGTCTTAACTCCCAGTACCTCAGAATGTAACTGTATTTGGAAATTGGGTTGTTGCATATGTAGTTTGTTAACATTAAACCATGCTGAAGTAGGAAGTGTTCCTAGTCTAATAATATCGAATAAAGGACTGGCGTCCTTATCAGAAAACATTCATGTGAAAATACAGAGACACAGAAGGAACGTCTCATGAAGATGGAAAATTGGAGTGATGTATCCATAGGCCAAGGAATGCCAAAGATTTCCAGAAAACCACCATAATCTAGGAAGAGGCAAGGAAGGATTTCCCTATAGACATTTCCTATAGATTCTCCCCCTAGAGAGAATACGATTTCAGACTTCTAGTCTCCAGAACTGACTTTGTGTTGTTTTACCCCACCGAGTTTGTGGTGCGTTATTACGGCGGCCCTGGCATACAGATACACAGGGCTGTGGCAGAAATACTATTTCCTCAGGCTGGGGCCGAGGCAGGGACAGTGCTGGAAACCAAGTCTAAAAGTCAGGTAGCATTTAAAATCTTCCATCTTTATCACGGCACATCCTGCAACACTGTCTTGGTGCAGGTGTTCATGGTTTATTATATCGGTAGAAAAATCTCTCTCTCATGGGCAAACATCTGGAGAACTTGACAGTATCAAAGGCCCCCATTCTATGAACTACTGGTGAACCAGGACCACTGTTCACAAGACTGAAGAGTACAGAGCGTTCTTCTAAGAATTCTAGCTGTGGGGTTCACAGAAGAGCATCCTGGGCAGAGGTGATTTGGCCATGAAATAGATAGAGTAGTGGAATCCTTACATTAGCCGCTGTGTGGCCTGAAGTAGTCAAGAAATGTTCCCCCAAAGAAGAAAGAAGCAAAATGTTGAAAGATGAGGAGATTTTGAAGAGCTAACGATGAGGATGAAGAATATTCCAGACATGAGGACCACATGAATAAAAGCACAGTGGTAGAAACAGAATGGCAGATGTGGTTCTGGTTAGAGTGACGGGTCTTTGGGAGTAGGGGAACACTGAGTGTTGAAGATTACGACATGTAATCCACCCCTCTCTTGGCTGTTAAACCGTGAGTCCCCCACCCTCCATCCCTCCCTCCCTCCTCCCTCCCTCCCTCTTTCCCTCCCTATTTTTGGTAACAGGGGCTTGGATAAAACAGCTCTTCTCTGAAGTTCTGTCCCTCCTTCTTTCCATAGAAAGAACATGTCACCCTAGGGACGGACAACTCTTGACAGGGCAGTGACAAACAGGAGTGCCTCAGCTGACAGAAGGAGCCACACCAACTAAGAGTGATGGTGGTTAGCTGAAAATACACACTAATCTAATCTTCTGGCTGTTCTAGATGAATCTCAGGAATGTGGGAGGCTAGCATGTCAGAGAGGCAATTATTGGCCGGAAGCAGGATTGCATAATACGATGATGACTCGGGCTTCCTGCTCCGGCTCACATGTGGTGAGCTTGCCAAAGAGGGTTTATCTTCCCAAGAGAAACATGCCAATTTTGGGAGGATGTGAAGTAACTGTGATTATGGGAAAAAAGACATGCTTAATATGAAAACAATCAAGGTCTCTTTCAGTTTGTACTCTGGATCTCTTTTTCTTTTCTTTCTTTCTTTCTCTCTTTCTCCCTTCCTTCCTCCTTCCCTCCCTCCCTTCCTTCCTTCTTTCGTCTTTATCTTTTCTGCCCTTCTGTCTCTATTTTTCTGTCACTTTGTCTTTCTCTCTGAATTTCCTTGTCCCTCTTACCCTTTTGTTTTGCTTTTATCTAAACTTTCCTTCTTGCTTTCCGTTCAAATCTTTACACAGATTTAGCGTTTGAAGAAAGTGCCTCGATTCATCTCCCATAAAAGAAGATGCTGATAAGAGGTCTCTCTGGTGGTTTTGCATGGAAGGGATCTTGAAGACTGCAGATTAAATGGAAAGGACTCTGCCGTTTAATGTGCAACAAGCTGGTAGACCTCTTTGATAACCAAACAAGCAAACTGCTATGCACCTCTCCTTTTTCTCCACAAAGACCACATCACATCCCTATGACTGTGCTGTCCACAGCTGCTCAGAGTGGCCAGTAAAATGCTTTCAGAGACCAAAAAAATGGCTCACTTAAACAAAACAGAATATAAGAAGAAGAGAAAGGACTCATAGATGTTTCTGTTTTTTTTTTTAAATTTTTAAGTTAAAAAAATTTTTAGTTGAGAATAGTGAAATCCAGGGTGGTAAAATCGCTAGCCCCTAGTGACACGGCTGCCCGTTAGAACCCCTGGGGCTACAAGCTCACACTCCCAACTCCTGGTCCAGTTTTCCACTAAATCATTGTGCTTCCTCTCTTCCTGTTAAGTAAGACACTTTTGTGTGGATATAAAAATTGAGGGCTTCCCTGGTGGCACAGTGGTTGAGAGTCCGCCTGCCGATGCTAGGGGACGCGGGTTCGTGCCCCGGTCCGGGAGGATCCCACATGCCGCAGAGCGGCTGGGTCCGTGAGCCATGGCCGCTGAGCCTGCGCGTCCGGAGCCTGTGCTCCGCAATGGGAGAGGCCTCAACAGATTTAATAAGACAGAAAAATATATAATAGCACTTAGAGACTGGTTGACATTGACTAAAAATTCTCATGAACATCTTTCTGGGGAGCTCAAAGGGGTCAGCTTTAATTATCTAGAAAATGTACTTAGTTCACTCAAAAAATTCACATTGAGTGATCAGCCACTTGCTTAATATATATAATTTGCCAGGCTCAATGGTAGGCATTTGAAGGAGATTGTCACATCCTACAAATTTTAATAAAGTTTTATTGTCTTATTCTTAAAATGAAAATCAAGTTCAGAGAGGTTAATCACCTGGCTTACAGTGATGTAGTTAATAAGCTGGTAGCTCAATGTTGAAATTCGGGTCTGTCTGCCTCCTACATCTTTTCCGTTTTCCCTCTTCTCTCTCCACTGGGTGCCAGAAACTCTCCCCGGTACAGAGGAAAGCAAGATCTTATTTCATTTTGGTAATATAACTCGTTTTCCTGTATGTCTTCAATAAAACTGTGAAGGCATTAAAGAAGTGACGGCTGGATTTACACCATCACAGCATAACCAACCTGGATGCTAGGTTTCCGATTAAGGAACTAAAACTACTCTGTTCAAAGTTCGGATTTTCCTTTCAAAGGACATGCATTCTTCCATTACCTCCCATGACACCTATCAAACAAAGGCTTACAACGGAGACACAATATTTTAAAAGAGGAAATTTGTATAACAGGTTTGACAGCATCCTCTCTAAATACGGTTAGCATCGAACACTTGCAGTAAGGCTTATGCGTTGTCAGCGTGTTCTTATAACTTAAATACATAGATGTCCTGAATATTCTGTGATGGCTGATCCCACCTGGTTGTGCTTTTCCATTTTATTGGTAAAATATCTACGTGATCAACATTGTCAGCCCCTACCTTTTGCCCCAGATTCTCCCAGCTGGAATCATTCTTTACTGTATCGAGTTCCTGAACCAATTCCGAGCTACAATAGAAAAGATTTTAGGAGTCCTTCTCTGGGGGTGGGGGTGAGGGTGGAACCTCCTGAAGTGAGACCTCCTGATTTTCCCTGTGTCGTTTCCATACCCGGGATGCACCTTGGTATCATGTAGCTTCAAAGACACACATTACCACTTCCATCACCATCACCATCCTCCTTCCCCCTCTTCCCCCACCTCCTCCTTCTTCTATCACTTTATCACCAATATCTTCATCCCCAGCATCACCATGACCAATCTTTAAACCAACCCTCTGAGATAGAAATGATGATCTTTTCTTTTTTTTTTTCCAGATTAGAAAATTGTGACTTAGTTTAAACAACTGGCTGGAGATCACGAGACTCATAAACGATATGGGCAGAATTCAAACCCAGTCCTGTCTACCTGCAAAGTCCAAAGCCTAAATCACTACCTAAACTCTAGGTTTTCTTGACCTCTAGCCCCACCAGGCCCTTGCCATGGTCTACGTTCCTACCCTCCGCCCACCTAGTATGACATCTCTCTAAGCCACATCTTTGGTTGACTGTACTTCTCCTGCAGCCCCACTGGGGCTGACTGTCATGACCAGCTCAGCTTTCTCACCCGCCCCCCAATCCTAGTCCATTTAGGTTTTCTAATCCTTCATTCCCTTTCCTTAGAATCCAGTTGTAGCTGAAGTCCCAGAACAACTTGTGCCCAAACATCTTGGAGTTAAGAAATTCTCTGGAATCATTCTTCTATATTAAAACAATGCTAGCCATGCCTTATTTGCAATAAATTTCTTGCCTCATAACACATTGCTTCACTAAGAAGCTACCTTCTTGAGTTTATCCACACACACACCCCTACCCTGCCACCGACATATCAGACAGCCCTGCCCACTACAGACTGACTTTCCTGTGAGCCCTTGAAAGGAACTGCAGGCATCTGGTGGTGCCTGGGACAGACAGACAGACAGACAGTCCCTTCTCTGGTTCCTGGTGTGCTTTCATTCCAAACTCTGTTCCACCTGATTCTGTGATCTGATCTACAACTGCTATTGATCCCTTTGGATTCCATTCCTGTACTTGGCAATGGGCCATGTCTCTCTCCTTGCTCTGTGCCTCTCACACTGTCAAGAAAGAACTCTGAGCCCCGAAGCTGGTGATTTTGCTGCCGAGATGGCCTGCCTTGTCCCAGCCCAGTCCCCTCCTAGAGAAGGGTGTTAGATAGTTTGGTTTTTGATGACAGGAGAAATAGAACAGTTCTCATTTCTGCCACCAACCAACTCTCACCCACCCCTGAATCAAATACCTGAGATTCTGGCAAACGACAGAGACCTGATTTCCCAAACCACCATAAAATAAAGCAATTGTACCAAAAGGACAGAAATTTAAAGAAATAGGTGTGTCCAGATGAAGTTATGTGTACTTCCCAACCCCCTTTGGCTTGATTGGTTTTCAAATAATTCTTTCCACTTGTTTACTCCGTATGGAGATGCTAAAAATGATATTAAAAAAAAACATCAACAACTTCTGTAATGTTGCAGAGAAAGGCTGGCTCCAAAAGTCCCAGATCTCAAACCTGATGACTGTTAAGGGAAAGCCCAGGGTTCTCTGGAATAGCCAAGCACAAACAGGAGGCCAGTGCTGGGCTCTTTGCTCTGATACTCCCTTACTGAGTCGTCCTGGGCAAATCTTTCTACCTTTCTGGGTTCTCTCAGCATTCTTTTTTTTTTTTTTTTTTTTTTTTTTTGCAGTATGCGGGCCTCTCACCATTGCGGTCTCTCCCATTGCGGAGCACAGGCTCCGGACGCGCAGGCCCAGCGGCCATGGCTCACGGGCACAGCCGCTCGGCGGCATGTGGGATCCTCCCAGACCGGGGCACGAACCCGTGTCCCCTGCATCGGCAGGCGGACTCTCAACCACTGCGCCACAGGGAAGCCCTCTCAGCATTCTTAATTACAAAACGAGTAACTTCTCTAGGTCCTTTCCAGGATTATGATGTGAAGGAAGAAGCAGAATGTTGGGCTGCATTCACAGCTCTCTGCTAGTGCATCCTGGTGGCTAGAAAGAGGGAAGGCAACAAACGGTCTTCTAGGTGGAGCCGGTATGGGAAATTAGGTGGACACCTGTGAACATAGGTCCAGGAACTCTCTTGGGATTGTGGAGAGGAGGGCTAAGGGGGAGGGGGCGTGGATTAACTCACTCTTCTCTGATTCCTCAGAAGCCATTCCCCTGCAGGAGACCTGGGTCGTACCCTTCCCTTCTTTGCCATACTACACTACTTCCAAGATGTTTACAGAAACTTCAAGGGGTGAACCAAGTTATCAAAAGAGTAGCAATTAAGGTGGCCCATCCCAGCAATTTAAAGTTTCCTGTCTAAGGAAGCATGTGGGGAGGGGGATGGTCAGGGAGGAGACAGGGAGGAAGACTTCTTGTCTCCCGCTTGGACCTCTCTGTGATTTCTATTTCTGAACACAGAAGCAGGAGGGAGGGCAGAAAGCTGGCCTAAAGCCCCAGCTCCCTGGAGGACCCACAGGCATCTGGAGGACCCAGATGCTCCTGGAGTCGGTTGGCTCCCTTCTTCAAAGAAGTGTCTCCCTCTTTCTTCTTTGGGGAATCCTGGCTCAGCTTTTAAAGCCTTTGGGCCTCTTCCGCCTGCTCCAACAATTAAGTTGTGTTGGAAGCTGCCTGATAGATCACTTTTTGCACCTTGGCTGCTGTGGTACTTATGGAGAGAGGTTGCCGCGTGATTTACAGCTGCTGTCTGAGAGGGCTTTCCCCAATGGCCAGCTCAAACCAGCGAGTCATCTCTGGCAACGTGAGTGCTTTGTCTAGTTCAAACTGATGCTAAAGAGTGGAAAGAGGATGGCTTTGTTCAAAACTTGCTGGCCGTCCCTTCCTCCAGCCAGCCCGAATCTCCAGCTTCATTTCTTCCAGGCAACTTGAGCTCGAGAGACGAGGTCCAGCAGAGGGGTTTGTCATGAGAGGCCCGCTGGAGGTCTGCTGGGGAGAGGAGAGCTTTCTTTTTCTGAACTGATGTTACACAATGCCGGGCAGGCCCTCTGACTTGTGGTCATGGTTTCCCAGAACCCCAAGGGGCCCATCCAGGAAACCGCCCATGTTCCCTGACCTTATCATCTGCTCCCTCCCAAGGGGATTTCATGCCCTTTATTGTTTTCCATGGCTGCTGTTGAAAGTCAGGTGCCAGGACCAGCTTGAAAATGGGCTGCTTCCAAAATACTTCACTTTTTACCAGCAGTGTGGGGTGGTGGGGACATCTCGAGCCTTGTGGAGAGACAGCTTTTTATTCTAGTTCTGGCTTATTCTTGTGCAACAAGCTAATTGACCTCTTCTAGCTTTAATTCTTCATCTCCAAAATCAGAATAAGATCTTCTTTGAGAAATCGTTGTTTGGGTTAAACCTAATATAGCTGGCACATTAAAGAGTAGATCCAAATAAAATATATGTATATATATTTTTAAAATGTTGTTGCTTGCTTTCTGCTTTGTTTCTGTTTTATTTTGCTTTTTCTTCTTTTCTGCTCACAGCTTTTCCTCTTACATTTATACGGAAACTCAAAAGGAATGCTTAAAACATACAAGAGTTATAATTTAGTGCAAGATTGCTAAAAATAACGTTCCTAAGACTAGATTTGACTAGATAACTGTTAGTGACACAAAACTCACAAGGTAAGGGTTCACGGAGATGTTATTAGGAGTAATACTTTGCTGCAGGACACAGATCATGAAGAACAAATGAATTTTTTCATGTAGAAAGAACATAGGTTTTTATCTCTGGGGTGAAAAATCTCCCTGGGAATGTTTACCGTTGAGAGAGAAATGACAGGCCATTTGAAAAAGTAGAAAAATGTGCTCCCTTTTGCTCCCCAACAATGTAGTGTCTCCCTTCTGAGGAAACTAGGAACTCATTTTCTTCAGGAAATATGCTACATTTATTCGGAAATATCCATCTCCTAACTCCCACGCTATGTGTTCTCGTGACTCCTTGCCCATCCTAATAGTCCAAGAGCAAAAGCATGAAGTACAGTTTTATTAACCAGAATGTAAATTGTTCCTTTTTTCATTCATTTGTCTTTCTTTCTTTTCCTTTTCTTTCTTCCTTTCTCCTTCCTTCCTCTCTCTTTCTTTGCTTTCTTTTGCTTTCTGACTTTGCTTTCTTTTTCTTTCTGTCTTTCTTTCTCTTTCTTTGTTTCTTTCTTTCTTCTTTGTTTCTTTCTTGCTTGCTTGCTTTCTGCTTTCTTTCTTTCTTTCATGGGTCTGAGATTTGGTTAAGAGCATGCACAAGTGTGCCTGATCTCATGCCTCTATTTAAACCCCATCCCAGAGATTTATCTGGGATGCTATGCCTCTTGGTATTAGAGATTTTGCTTAAAAGGGGGAGGGGGATAGGCAAAGCTAGTTATTGTTATTGCATCCCTCCATCTTCTCAGATAATACCAGGCTGAGATTACTCCATCTGTGCATCTGTGCTCCACACCTGCACACACACACACACACACACATTCCTGGTCCATCTCCCAGGTAAGCCTATATCCCCTGCTTTCCTCTTTACTCTGGGAAGAGTTCTCCTACTGTAGTGTCTATATATATGTCACCTGGGGATCTTGTCTGATCAGTAGCTTTGGAGTAAGGACAGAGGTTCTAAGTTTCTTACAAACTCCCAGCTGATTTGAGTGTGGATGATCTGCAGACCACACTTTGAGGATCGAGGGTGTAGGGGATAGAGCAGTAGATTGGAATTCAAGAGACTTGAATGTATTCTTTAGGTTTTGTTACAAACTGCCCACGTTACCTTAAGGAGTCCTTTCTTATTTACAGGTTCCTGGTTTG
The DNA here is from genome assembly GCF_964374135.1 of Grampus griseus. Classification (NCBI taxonomy): domain Eukaryota; kingdom Metazoa; phylum Chordata; class Mammalia; order Artiodactyla; family Delphinidae; genus Grampus; species Grampus griseus. The sequence goes on from NC_139009.1 coordinate 9,062,582, forward strand.
CCCACTTAACAATTGAGGGAACTGGGCCAGCTATCTCCTAAGATCTTTTCTGATGTTGTTATTTGTTTTACTAGATTCTAGAGTCTTACCGTTTCTAGTCCATCCAAGAAAGCCACTCAACAAAGAACAAAGCAAGCCTCAAGCTTATGGGGTGGAAAGGGGGTGGGAACACGTTAAGGGAAGCAAAAAGCAAAGAGACCCCTTTCTCCACTACTGTGTGCCTTGTCCACAGCATGGGTATGTTCAAAGAGTGACATGGACATATATACACTACCAAATGTAAAATAGATAGCTAGTGGGAAGTAGCCGCAAAGAACAGGGAGATCAGCTCAGTGGTTTATGACCACCTAGAGGGGTGGGATACAGAGGGTGAGAGGGAGACGCAAGAGGGAGGAGATATGGGGATATATGTATACGTATAGCTGATTCACTTTGTTATAAAACAGAAACTAACACACCATTGTTATGCAATTATACTCCAATAAAGATGTTAAAAAATTAAAAAAAAAAAAAAAACACTGATGTGTGTTGTAAGAAAATGCAAACATCGACTACTAAAGTCCCACTGGTTTCTCATCCGTCACCCTGGACATCTGTAAGAATTAAGTGAGATAATGCAAGGATATCCATCAATACTGAACGGCTGATATTTGATACACTCACACTTCAGAGCCTTATACAGTCCTTCAAAGAAATAAGAACAAAATGAATGGACTTGGCAGGGATTTCCACAATGTATTACCGATTGGAAAAAGAAAGAAGTAGATCAAGTGTGCACAGTCTTATCCCGTTTTTGCAAAACAGTGCCATGCATGTGTATGTCTATTCACAGACCACCCTATTTAGGATTCCACACCAGGCATCTCCACTCCTGCCCACTCCTACCCAAGTTATTATCCTACTCTTCTGCTTTATTTTTCCTCATACTATTTACCTACTTCTGTGTTTATTGTTGATCTCCTCCCATTAGAATATATAAGTGGTATGAGGTGTTGAATCTTTGTGGGCTTTTCTCTTGTTGCTTTGTGTCTTCTTTTATTCATTCCTACATCCTCAGAATCTAGCATAATGCTTGGTACACAATCGGTGCCTAGTAAACGTATATAAATCTAATGGCTACATGAACTGAGTGAATGAATACATATGAAAATGGAGGAAAATATGGAAGGAATAACATGAGGTGGAAGGTATGGGGGGGGAAGTTAAAGGAAAGAGGAAGAAACAGCTGCATTAACAACAGGATGGTGATAGGACAGAATTTATGTGTCCATGAGCATATCTATGGTTGTGCGTGAGTCACTCAAAACACAGATGATGAATGGACACCCTCAGACGTCTAACAGCAGTTCTGTAAACTTACTTCCTTTACCTCTTGTTTTCATAGAATCTCGGGATTGGCAAAGGAGTAACTTAGTGGTGACACTGGTACAGCATTCCCGGTCTCTTCATTGTCTCCCCCAGATCCTACTGGGTGACAGTCAAAGATGTGGCTTCTGGTTCCCATATTGCTACCATCAATTTCTACTTGACTTGGGCAAGTCAATTCCGCGCCCTGGGCCTTGGTTTGATTATCTTTAAAATAGACCTAGTGACACTGTTCTTAGAGCCCATGCAGGTTTTTGTGATATTACTGTCCTCCTGCTCTGTGATCTTCCTCTAGATCTCTGACCCACTTTCTTTCCCATGCTGTGGTTACAAATGCAAATGGTTATTTCCCATTTAGATGGATGTGAGTTGATATGCACTAACACCAAGTGCCTGATCTGTCTGTGAAGCATCTTCACAGTCAGGGTGGGGATTGTGTCTTAGCTTTGAATTGTCAGCACTCAGCTGAGGGCCTGGTTCAGAGCAGAAAACCAGACCTCTTTGCTAAGCTCTGTGGATGTACAGCCCAGATGTTGTTTGGGACCATCTTACTTCTCCAGGGTTCAGGTAAACTTGCCTCAAACAAACACCCAGTCTCATGACTTGGATGAGTCCAGACTCCGGCAGATAAATCCGAGAATTTTGGTCTTTCTCCCTACTTCCTTCCGCTGTTTCTCCTGTGGTATTTCACCTACTCTCTCGGTTTTACATGCCCCAAACTGAGCCCAAAATTCTACCTCTTAACGAATCCTCATTCAAAAAAATAAAAATCACTTGAGCTAAGGCTATTGTGGATCCAGGAAATATTTCTGAAGATTCAGGTAGTCTCATCTCACCTGTGTGGCTTTTGAAATCCTTATAGGCTTCACTCCCTCTGCTGGAAAGGCTTCCAAAACCAATGTCTCAGTATTTGACTTTCTGGCTGTGATCAGTTTCCCAGAAAGTGTTCACTTCTTTGCCAGGCCCTTGTACCTCCCCGACCAATCTAGAAAGTCCAGCAAATGAAATTTCTCCAGTCCCCAGGCAAGTATACCAAATCATTATGATGCTCTTTCCACAGTCATGTATTAACCTAAACAACGTTCCAGACCCTTCTCAGGGTACAGTAGATATGTTACTACACTTAATCCCTATGGATGGAGACAGACATTTGCATCAATAATACAAACTTGACATGTTACTTTAAGTACAATTAGAGAGTTTAGCACAAACGAAGTGCTACCTATGGAAAACCAACAAATATTAACCTTTGGGAGCAACACATATTAGTGAACAAATTGATGTATTCAGTATTCACTTATTAAGCATTTGCTAGAGATGCTAATTTCTGTGCTGTAGACTGGTTACCCTGAGATGAATTCACCTTCTGCTAGGAGAGAGGACATGCACCCACATTCCTTTAAGATAGGTTAGAAACTGTTAATATAGGTGAGAAACTGTTAATATCATAAAAAAGAGGTAAAACATGCTGTGGGGTTCAGAAGCAGAGGAATACCATTTTATGGACACATTTATGCTGAGGTTATAGGGGATGGCATATCTGTCTGCTAGGGCTGCCGGGACAAAATGTTGTAGATTGAGTGACTTATATAGCAGAAATTTATCTCTTACAGTTCTGGAGGCTGGAAGTCTAAGATCAAGGTGCTGGCTGATTTGATTCCTAGTGAGGACCCTCTTCCTGGCTTGCAGTTGGCCACCTTCTTCCTGTGTCTTCACGTGTTAGAAAGAGGGTGAGCAAGCTCTTGGGTGTCTCTTCTTATAAGGACACTAATCCTGTTGGATCAGGGCCCCACCCTTATGACCTCATTGAACCTTCATTACCTCCATTAAAAAACTTGTTTCCAAATATAGTCACATTGAGGGTAGGCGCTTTAACATATGAATTTTGAGGGGAAGTAAACATTAAGTCCATAACAAATGGTATCGTGGAAAACTTCCTAAAAGGGTATCTAGTGGTAAAGGTATTTCAGGCAAAAGGAAGAAAGAGAAAAATGATAATATAATAATACAACAACAACTGCATACTATGTTCCTGTGATGAGCCTTATGGATATCACTTTCCAATTTCAACAACAATATCACTGGGCAAGCCTTGTAGCCTTCATTTAACAGATGAGAAAACTGAGGCTCTGATAAGTGAGTTATGTACCAGATCATTTCACTGGTTAATTGGTAGAGATAAGGCTGAACTCAGGTTTAACTGTTATAAACTAGCACTGCCATGTGCGAGACTCTTCAAAAATGTTCTTTGTGCAAATGCCATGCATGGCCACCTCCAGGTTCCCAGGGAGACTCTGGAGCCTCAGCTTTTAGTATCAGGGAACAAAACCAGAGCTTTCCTTGAGTCTTCCAATGCCTTTTACTTGTTCAGAATGTTGAAGAGTCAGTATAAATCCCAAGTACCTTCTCGTCATTTTACTTTCACACCAGCACAATAGGTAACAAAGCTTTCTCCTGGAGTCTAAATAGTTTTGTGTCAGCCCACAGGTTTTTAAGCCAAATTTGCAGTTCTAGAAGCAATTCCTGACTTGGTTGGGTGGAGGGAGACAGCTAAATGCTTCTCTACCTTTTCTTATCTGACAAATTGTGTTTCCTATAAGAAAGGGAAAAAAAAATCCTAAGAGAGATTCATCGGCAGTTTCTACTCTTTTCTCAACTTCTGAAAAGTAGTTAAGTCTCTTTTCTCCCACCCCTCCTCTTATTCTCTCTGTGTATTAAAATTCAACTTGAAGTCTTTCTGGGTCTAAGGACATCTCTAAGTGTGCCTGGGCTGAAACCATGTTAACAAGAATCAGTGTTGGTGGGTGTATATTTCACAAATGGAACAGAGGAAATTGTGTATCCTTGAACCATTTACTTAATCTTCTGAGCTTCAGTTTCTCCTTTGATAGTACAGAGATAAACACACTTCCCTCACAAGATTGTTTTGGGGGTGAAAAGAATGCATAATACACTACCTAGTACACTAGGTACCAAGTAGATACTCAAAAACTGGTAGTTAGTAGTTTAATTTCTATCATTGTCACTTGAAAATATTAGCAGCTAGTCAAGTATTTTATGGTTTAACATTGATTCTCAGAAGGAAATTCATAGATACATTGTCTGCTCTGAAATTAGTGTATTTAAATTGGTCTGAACCTGTCCGGCTCTGTTGTTCACAGCCTGTTAGGAATGACAGCGGGGGGGGGGGGTGTTGGGCTATTATTTACTGAGCATCACTATATAATATGTTGTCTCACTCGGTCCTTCCATTAACTTCATGACGTTACAGATGAAGAGATCAAGCTTTCAGATCACACATCTAACGGTGACATCTTCAGGATTCCATTGTGTTTGATTCCAGTTGCTTCTGTCTGACTCAACAGCACATGCTCTTTTGCATGACATAGTGTTACTGTCAGAAAAGACTTCACTCTTTAGAAGAGCCCTTTCATGCTTTGTGTGGAGGTGGGCTGAAGTAGTAGTGAACACCCTCCTCTTAAGAGTCACAGATGGGGCCCACAGATCTAGCTCTGCTGCTAATGTGGTGGTGACCTTGGGAAGCCATTGAATTTCTCTCTCCTCTGTAAAGGCAGGAGGTTGAATTAGATGACTTTCAAGGTCTTTTCCAGTCTCAAGGGGAGGACATTATTTAGCTCATCCTGACAAGAGTATCTAGTTGCCAAAGCAAACATGCCCAGGCTCCAGGTGTCTATGGTTTCAAAGAGTCAGAGCAAAGAAGGAGGAGCACACGCCCAGAGCCTGAGCTGTCCCTCTTCCAGCGCTGGTTGATACCCATTGCAGCCATCTACCTCGAGGTGCTATAATCCTCATTGTAAGCCAGTTTTCTGAAAGTCAAAACCTGGAGATCATCTCACATCAAAGTCAAACTTTAAAGGGGCTGATGAAGCAACACAGGCATTCTTCAAAGAAAGGGGATGACCTAGTTCTGGAAATCACCTCCTTCATTCAGTAAGTTTGCCAAAATGGCTGATCACATGCAAGATATTATGAAGATTAATCCATGGACCTCACTTGAGAGGCATGTCTTTCTTTATGAAGATGCTCATGATAGATTGGGGAAAACAAGGGATTTGTAGTTAAATGTGTGTTGTTATCCTGGTTTTTCCCCTTGCTAGCTGTGTTACCTTGGGACAAGTCCATGGGCTTTTCTGAGACTCAGTTTACACATTTATATAATTCAAGATATCTATCTTGCATGATGTAAAGTTAACATATGTAGAGCTCTTGACAAAATATGGCTCAATGAATATTAGGGCATATTGAAAAACAGAGTGAGTCTTTAGGGATTTTTATATGACAATAATCGTCCTTAGGATCATGTATCCCTACCCTCTATAACCTTCCATCTTCGGCCCTCCTAGGATGTCTGGGGTTGGAAGCTAGGCTAGCCCAGACTACTACTGGGGAGAGCCAGAGCTGGAGCTCTGATTCTGAAATGTCAGTCTGGAATGCCTGGAGCCCTATCGAGGACACTGGCTGTGAGCTGCAAGTCTACATAGGGAGGCAAGGCAGCTGTATCAGGATTAAGGATAGAAGGTGCTGATACCAGAAAAGGATGGAAGATACATTGGATGCCAAAGGAGCAAAGCAAGGGAGATGAAGAAAAGGATAAGGTGAGAGGGTTAGTCAAAAGTAACTATCCAGTGTGCTTGTAATTTGTTACTTTATGATGTATAAAGTAGTATAAAGAAGATGTTTCTCCAAGGCAGTCATAAGGAACAGGGTCAGACCCTTTTCTGGTATTTGGTGACTCCTTTCTTCCCAAGCCCACAGAGACCTTCCACTCAGCCCTTCCTGACAGAGAAGTACATGATGGAACTTTATAACCTCATCACTTTAGGAGTAAGGACTGTTTTAGCAATTCATCCTTATAGGAACTAGGCATGGCTTTTCTGCTGGGGACATGAATGTGGTTCATCGCAGGGGTTGGGGCTAGGCCTGAGAATACTCTGGAAAATGTAGTCCACAACCCCCTGCAGTCACGGGAAAGGGATAGAAGTCTTTGAAAACAAATCTCAATTGATTTATGGAGGCTAAAAAAGAACAAAGGGAAAACAAGAGCTCCAATGGACTTAAGAAAAGGGAACATTTATGTTGTTCTGGGACTAACAATTTGCAACGGAAGTTCCAAATTAAATGTCAATGAGATTGAGTTTAAAAGTGATCTTTGTTCAAGGCAAATACTTTGACATAATGTTTCTATATTGCTGTATTTGGAGTGAATACAAGCAGATATGTCAGAGATAAGTTGGGTAAAGCATGAGCAATATCTTAATTTGATATGAGTCATTCTTCTTTTTCTGATTACGTCTTATCTACATACATGTGGGCGTGGCTGAGTTCTGAGTTACAATGTCTGGGTGGGTCTCTCTTGCTTTTCTCCATTGTTCTCTGAGGAGCTCTAAATTTTCAGAGGGGTATCTAACAGGTGACATATGGCAAAGTCTCCAAGTCCCCCCCAGCTCTCAGCACAACCAGAAGGGCTTCATTTATATCTGCTTCATATAAGAGGTTCCCACCTACAATTTTATCACTGTCCTAAATGAATTCTAGACAGCACTGTTCAATAGAACGTCCTGTGTTGATAGAAATCTAGTATACTGTCTGTGAGAGTCGCCACTAATCACCTGTGGCAATTGAGTCCTTGAAATGTGGCTAGTGGAAATGAGGAACGAAATCTTAATTGTTTTTAATTAATTTAGTTTTTAATTGTCACATGTATCTAGTGACTAGGTATTGATCAGCCCATTCTTAAGCGTGAGTTTTAGTTGATTTTGCCTTGACTCTGTGGCCAGAGTCTACAGCATGTCCCAAGGCAAGGAGGTGTGAATAGCACAGTGTTTAAAGAGGAAATGCAAGTATCTCAGTGGGAGCTATACCGAAAGACGTAGTGGTGTCTGTAGACTGGAAAAAGGTAGACAAGAGCTATAGGCCAGGTCCTTGAAATTACGGCTTTACCTACTAAGTTAAGAGGAACGTCCAGTGACTGCTCTATTATTCAGGTATAGGAAAGAGCTGCATGAACGGAGTTATGGTCTGTGGGAGAAAAATGCAAGAGGGAGGGAGATGAAGGAAGGGGTGCCCAGCTCTCCCTCTCTCTTTCTACTTTTTAGTCTCCTAAAGGTAGGAGGTTCCCTACCTTGGCCAAACTGAATAGGAAGTCCAGGAGTAAGGGGTTCTGGTGGCTGCGGTCCACAGAATCCAGCTTCCTGGACTACCGAACATGATGGAGAGGAGGGGAGAGTAGATCTATAGGGGCAAAGAGTGAGTACACAGCACATGGGTCACATGTCAGAAAGATGGAGAGCAGAGACAAGAACATCAGGTATCCATTTGAACTTTGAAAGAAGACTTCAAACTCTTCTGTCAATTAAATTTCATTAAAATAGAATGGTGAAAAGGAAAGTCAGATTACGTGGGCTAAAAGATTTTTTAGGGAGGCAACGGATGTAACTTCCCTTTTCAAAGCAAAAATGTGGCAGGTTCAACTCTTCAAAATGGTCATCACCATGTTTATCATTCTGCACGCCCTTCTCACAGTGTAATGATGACGCTTTTCCCCTTTGAGATGTGGAGTCTGTGTTTCCTACTCTTGAATCAAGGCAGGTTTCTGACCATGGAGGAATGACACCCAGTGACTTCTGCGGTTGGATCACAAAATGCCGTTCAGCTTCCACATGGCTCTTTTGGGATATTTGCTCTTGGAAGCCAGCTGTCATGCAAAAGGAAGCCCAAATTTATCCTTATGGAGAAACAATGCAGGGAGACCACATGGAGTGTTCTAGCTGAGATCCATGCTGAAGTTCCAGCCAACTGCCAGCCTCAACCTGCAGACGTCTGGATGGAGATCCCTCAGGTGATTGCTACCGTTCTCCAGTCATGGAGTCACGTCTCCCCCCAGCTGAGCCATTCAAATCTTTCTAGCTAAAGACCCAGATTTTGTAGAAGAGAGATAAGTCCTCCCAATTCCGCCCTGTCTGAACTCCTGACCCACAGAATTCAGGACCATCGCAAAATGATTTCTTTTTTTGAGACCATTGCTCTTTGAGATAATTTGTTACACAGCCATAGTAATCAGGACATTAATGTATTTAGAATAACTGAGGGAAGGTCATTTTAAGGAATATCTTTTTTTTGGCAGAAGAAAGTCTAACTCGTTCCTGAAGGTTTTGTCATGACTAGGTAAGCTACAAGTAAGGAAGAATGAGCAGGTGGCAGAGGCAAAAACGGGAGTGAATAGCTAAGGACTGGGGCTTTAATCCATCCTTCCAACCCACTTTTTCAAAAATCTCATTAAGAATAATCTATCAAGGAATCAGTTTAAAAAAATTAGAGTGAATTAAAGGTAATTGAACAATCAGCTAACCCCTCTGCCTCTGTTGTTCACACAAGTGATAAAGTAGAAACAAAACAATTTGTTTGTGTGAATGGAGTAGGCTTGTTTTTCATGCAGTGTGATTCACCGAGTTCCTGAGCCGGGCACATTTGGGAGAAGAGAAATGTGAGGTTTGTGATGACTGTGTGTTCTTTTTGGTAAAACAAAACAAATCTGTGTATGTATAATTTCATACCATTTTTCTGAACTCTGGGGGGTAAACCTTCAATTTTTTCCCCATTTATTTTAAATAAGTGGCTCTTGAAACTGGCTTGGTTTTGTATATGAAAGCAGAGGAGGGATGGCCCACTTTCCTTCCATGCTTCCTCCCACCCAGCCTCTAAATAAGTGTGAGCTAGTCACTACCATCCACGTGGGTGGCAACTCTGTTCTTGGTTCAGGGAGAGAAAGAAGCACAGGCAAATAGAGGCTCTTTAGCAAGTTGTAGGACTTTAAAATCTTGCATTTTTAATAATCCAAGGAACATGTAACAAAGTCAATTATTGTTAAGATATAATAGAGTCCATCACACTTGCTCATTGTTACATGGTGCTAGGCACAGAGAAGGCGCTTTGTAGTCATTTTGTGAAAAGTTTAACTTCTAACAGGGATCTCCAGCAATGTCAGTGGCAATGATTTATCACATCATTTTTTACTTGCTCTATCATGTGTGCTCACCAGGAGTTCTGCAATGAATTTAGAAATCAGAGTGCTTAATAATGCATATCATCAAGGGTAAAGAAAAGACACCTCATAATAAATATATACAAAATATTTTAAAACAGTAAAAAATTGCTGGTAAGGGTCTTGTGGTTAGATAATTTTATGAGGAGTCAAAGGAGAAGAGGTGGAAATCTAACTCAGTTTGGATGTTTGATATATTCTCTTTGAAATTGACTTAACTTTCATTTTTTATTATGCACTGTGTATCGTGCTGTGAGATACTCTTTACCTACCACCATTAAACTGATTTTGTAATGATATTCCTTACTATTCAAGCATTTGGGGTCATTGGGGACAATTTGTAGCCACCACGAAAGACAAGGTGAAAATCAATGGGCTGTAGCATTCCCAGGCATGATTTATATTTATAGAGATTGGAAGTGACTGAATCATCCAAAGATGCAGGAAGTACTGAGGGTCTAGGATGCAGAGACAATAATATCCCTGTCTTGTGATGTTGCTTCCTTTGCTTCTTTCTTGGCATGAGAAAGTAGAAATCATCCTTTGACCTGGAAACTTTACAAAAATATTCCTTGGGAAGCAGCAAGAATAGGGAGCACAGAGGCAATCATTATGTCTGTCTTGATGTCTGAACATGTGTTCAACTAGGTTTATTGGCTAGCTGTGGAGGTATTTGAACAAACTCATCAACATCTTTAAGAACTGTATTTATCAAACACCTTTTATGTGCTTGAATCTACAACATTCATTCACAGACTTGTATCAAAAGAAAATTCAGAGAGGTTGGCTTGATACAAATATTTTATCAAATGAGAAACTAGGTCTCCAAAAACCAGGAGACTTCAAACCCACACGTGACATGAAGCTCAGAGGAATGTTGTTTTAGGATGGCTTATAGAGCGAGAATGAGGAAGTTAACTTTTACCACGATGGACTATGACAATGGGGATTTCCAAACAGCAGAGGATTTGCTAAAATAAATTATTTATGCCATTTTAGGAAGACAACTTATGTTTCCTTTATGACTATTAGAGGTATGTACAAGACACAACCTAAGTTAAATTTTACTTGTGTTCATGAAATAAACTAGACTAAACTTTGTTTACATGGCTTAACTGGTTTTATCTGCTTGGGGGATCTTCAAGTAGTTACCGTTTTATTTCAACACCTGTCTGATTGATCTCCATACATAAATAGAAAAACAAATTGACTGGTTAACCTTCACACATTTATGTCTTGGTAAACTACACATATATAGTGTCTTAGCCAGAATAATGGCTCCCAAAGTGTCCACAGTCTAATCCTTGGAACCTGTGACTACGTTACATTCCATGGCAAAAGAGACTTTGCAGATATGATTAAGGTTTTTGAATTTAAGATACGGAGATGATCCTGGATTATCTGGGTGGACCCAACCAAATCACAGGATACCTTAAAAGCAGACGGCTCTCTCATGCTGGAATCAAAGAGATGAAATAGAAGAAGTTGGGAGAGATTTAAAGCATGAGATGGACCTGATCCACTGTTGATGGAAGTGGACCACATGGAAAGCAGGAGAAGACAGACAAGTGACCTCTAGGAATAAGAGAATGGGAACGCCAGTCCCACAATTGCAATAACCCAGTTTAGTAAACAACCCAAATGGGCTTAGAAGCACTTTCTTCCCCAGAGCTTTCAAAAAGGAGCTCAGCACGGACAACAGGTGATTTGGGCCTTGTGAGACTCTAAGCAGAGAAGAAGAGAAACCATCCTGTATCCAGAATTCTGACAGTTCTCACGGAACTGTGAGTTAATAGATGGGTGTTGTCTTAAGCTACTAAATTTGAGTACTTCGTTATGGCAGCAATAGAAAACTAAGGCGTACAGTTCGAGATTTGAGTTGAATGACTTTTCTCCATTCAAATGAAGCCAATGAAACATCCATAGAGTCTTTTCTAATTTCCTCCCAGTAATACAATTCTAAGATTCCATTTTACCTTTATGTAATTTTAGCCCCAAAAGCCCAGAGGCTGCAATTACTGAGGAGGGATAATAAGATACCTAATGTATGCTACCTGAAGAAAATGGGACATGTTCATTTTCATGGAGAATCTCCAGTGAATTTCTCAAGAAATTTCATTTTCTAGCACCTTTCAGCTCAAAGCAATGTTCAGCTTGGGGATCTGCAGCTGGTATAATCAATTATGTGATGACTACACCATCATTTTTCAATGAAAAGTTCATCACTGTCTCACCTGCAGAGGGATGCAGGGAAACCAAGACATGTTGTCTTTCTGGAAGAATAACTATACTTTACTGGACTGAAACAATGCCCTTGACCTCATTGACTAATACTTCTGTCTACTTTGGAGCTGCTTCCCTTTCTGCCTTGGCTTCTCCCATGCTGTCTTCTAATGAAGGTACTTGCGCATGTAGCTTAACCTTTTCTGTACATCCTATGTTGCTTGGTAGCAGAAAGTGTATCTCTCACATATTTATATTTCTGCAAGAGTCTAGAATCTGGCCTTTTAACAAGTGCAAGACAATTTGTATAAAAACTGAAGGCTTTGCAAACTCAGCCAGCTAGTTCTCCTACTATATGCCTGAAGCTTTGTCAGTTACTAGGGATGCATTAATGAATCAGATATATGTTTTCTGCTCTCAAGACACTCACAGATCAATAGTGGTAGAGGTATATAAGCAAAAGTTTATGACACAATGTGACAAGCATTATAACTGGTGAATATACACAGTGTTAGAAGCCTAAAGAGGAACGAACTGGTATATTTGTGGGGAAGAGGGATGTCATGGGTTTGCAGTAGAAACAAAGTTCAAGCATAATCTTAAGGGATGAAAAGGTGGGAACCAGGGAAGAGAAATGGACTTGCTCTCTGAATAATTTGGGTGGACATAGGGAAGTGGTAGAAGATGAGGTTGGAGAAGCAGAAAACAAGTCACGAACGTCCAGTGTGCCATGGGACTCCACACTGAGAACACTGATATGGGAGTGATAAGAGCCATATCCATTTCCATACCCATGGCAGCATTCAGGTGGTCAGAACTGACTGGCTTTACAGGAAGGATTTAAGGGAAGCCAGAGTGGGGCATGAGAGCCATCAGGAAGCTACTGTCATATCTTAAGAGCAGAATAGAAGCTGAAAGCGGGGTGGCGGTTATAAGGTTAAAAAGGAGTGGTAGCCTTTCAAAGGGATGTGGCATGAAGACTCTAGACATATAATTGAAAAGCACCAGCAAACTATTACATTTTCAATGGAAAAATATAATTAAGCATGCTGTTTGGTGACACAAGATAAAGATGCCAGGTGAAGCAGCGGCTGTCTTTGCTGCAAGCAGCCCAGCTTAATTGAAACTGCTTGGCGACTGAAATAAGCCAATTCTGTCTCTCTCGTGAAAACAAACAAACAAACAAAAAGGCACTCCTGTTTCACCTGAGTTTCTCAGTGCCAACAGAAGCAAATGCATTAACTGAAAGCGCTCAGGGACCTGAGAAAACGTGCACGGATTGGAAATCAGGTAAGGACTCCCCACTGAGAGGGTTTTCTTACCCTGACGATGCCAGCAACTCGCTCTTGAAGTCTGAGCGAGTGTTAGTGTGGACTGAAACTCATTGTATCTGAATGTGACCTCTTCATTGATTTGTGTGTATGTTTGTTTTACAGCCAGTCTGGAGGCTAAGAGGGGATATATCTGAAACTTGTGCTGAAGCAGGTAGATAAAAACAGGAAAAGTTATGGTACAGCAGGTCAGGTCAGAGCCCTGTGTGTGAGAGTAGTTTTGTAGACTTCCATGGAGGCGGGTAGGAGGGCACCGAGCTTCCTGGCACTCTGCTGTCTCACGGCAAGTGACCTCTATTCGTGAATATGACGTAGCATGGAGAGCTGTGGCCCACTTGCTCAGAAAATTCTATTCGGCTAGTACATTTTATAATGTACCAGTTCAATCTCTAAATATCACTAGAACAAGGGAAAAAGGGACCTGTTTATGTAAATAGAACTATCACACTCACTGGGGGAGGAGGGAAACGGCTTTAACCACATTTCAAATGAATGAATGAGCAAATGAGTGAATTCCAAGCTATTAATGATCATTGCAACTTAATTACTCATGAAAGTCAAGCAATCCCCAAAAAAGTCTTATGATTTTTTTCTTCATTTGTTTAAAAATTATGGTTTCAAATTCCATAGTGGATAGAACTTGTCCTCTTGGGAGGTATTTTATAGCTCTCTTTATATTTCAGGTTCCTTGGAATAATTGTTTAACAATCACAAAAATTGGGGCATGTGGTAAAGGTCTCAGTCATTGCCTAGTCAGAAAAATAAACAGTATTATAGTTACTATGAAAAGAGGGAATTTAATATGGAGAATTAGTTACAAAAGAAACAGAAGAGCTAAAGAAACTAAATTTGGAAGGGTTGTAGAAAAAACTTTAAAAACTAAACAGTAAGAAAAGAACAACAAAAAACCTTTTAAAAAGTGGGCAACAGTTATGTCACCAATATGGCAATATAGGAAACACCAGCCTCTGTCCTCCCACAAAGATCAACAATTAGACAGCTGTCCATGAACAAAAACAGCTCTGGGAGAGTTCTGGAGTCCAGCGAATGCTCTTCAGCAGCACAGTAAAACAAAAGATCTAAGAATAACCACACAAAAAGAGAAGGAAGAGAGTTTCATTTTGCCTGCATCATCCCGTCCCCCAAGCTGGAACTTCTCAGCACCAAGAGGGAACTTCCCAAGTAGAAAGAGTTCCCCTCACCAGGAAAGGAAGAGTAGGATGAGGGAGCAGCTTCTCCAGCCTTTGGGGCACCACACAAATGTCCCACTTCCAGAAGCAGCCAAGCAGTGGGCGTGATCAAGATTCACAGCGACCTCCTCTGCAACAAACCCAGCAGATTTTGCCACTGAAGAGACCAATGGCCAGCACAGCCACTGCAGACCCCTGCAGATTTCACCAGCTTCAGAGTCCCTGATGCCACATGCCTGAGTCCCTCCCAGATCCCTCGGTGCTCAACATCATTAACCATCAGGAAAAGGCAAATGAAATCCATGTTGTGATATCACCTCAACCTGGTAGAACGACTGTCATCAAAAAGACAACAAATAACTGGTGTTGGCAAGGACGTGGAGAAAAGGGAACAGTTGTGCACTATTGGTACGACTGTAAACCGGGGATCTAATGTACAGCTTGGTGATCATAGTCAATAATACTGTATTATATACTTGAAAGTGGCTAGGAGAATAGATCTTAAATGTTCTCACCGCAAAAATAAATGGTAAAGATGTGACATCACGGAGGCATTGGCTAATACCCTGGTGGTAACCATTTTGAAAATATAAGTGTATCAAATCAACATATACACTTTAAACTTACAACGTTCACTTATATGTGAATTATATCTCAATAAAGCTGGAAAAAAACTAAAAAAAATAAAAGTGAAACAAAACAAAAAAGTGGTGAAAGATATGAACAGATACCTCACTGTGGAAGATATGCCGATGGAAAATAAGCATATGAAAAGATGCTCAAGGTCATGTGTCATTAGGAAAATGCACATTAAAACAACAAGGTACCACCACACACCTGTTAGAATGGCCGAAATCTGGGCCACTGATAATACCAATACTGAAGAGGATGTTGAGGAATAGGAACTCTCCCTCATTGTCGCCGGGGACGCAAAATGGTACAGCCACTTTGGAAGAGTTTGTCAGCTTCTTACAAAACTAAATATACTTTCACCTTAAGATCCAGCAATCCCATTTCCTGTTATTGAAAACTTGGAGTTGAAAAATTAGGTCCACACAAAAACCTTTGTATGAATGTTTACAGCAGCTTTCTTCATGATTGCTAAAACTTGGAAGCGATAAAGATATCCTTCAGCCAGTAAATGGATAAACAAACTGTGGTACACCCAGACCACAATGGAATATGATTCAGCTCTAAAAAGAAATGAGCTACGCAAGGCACCGAAAGACACAGAGGAACCGTAAATATATATTACTTTGTGAGAGAAGCCAATCTGAAAAGGCTACAACATGGCATATGATTCCAATGACACGACATTGAGGAAAAGCAATACGATGGAGACATAACAAGATCAGTGGTTGCCAGGGTTTGGGGTGAGGGAGGGATGACAGGTGGAGCACAGGGGATTTTTAGGGTGGTGAAACTATCCTGTAGGATACTGTAATATCAGACACATGTCATTATACAGTCGTGAAACTCATGGACTGTACAACACCAGGAGCGAACTCTAATGTGAACTATGGGTTTTGAGCATTAATGGTGTGTCAAGGTAGATTTATCGACTGAAACAAAGGTACCTCTGTGCTGAGGGTTGTTGACGATGGGGAGAGCTGTCCCCGGCGGGGTCAGCAGGTATATGGAATATCTCTTTACTTTCTGCTCAATTTTCCTGTGAACCTAAAACTGCTCTAAAAAAAGTCTTTTTAATAAAAAGGAGGGGAAAGTGTACCCAGAGTTAATAACTTTAGGAAGATGCTACCATCCTTGGGGCTGTAAGAGCAAAAAAGTGGAGGAGGTAGAAACTGGTACCCAGAGCCCAAGGTCACTGTGCCACTAAGGCTACTGCTGGAACCACCAGAGCCAAAACATGTCACAGGAGCCAATGTTGCTCCTCAAGCTGCTGAGACGCCCAACTCAGCAGCACCTCGCTGCCCTGGCTGCTGAAGAGCCCCCGGCTGCCTTTCCCAGCACCACGCTGCGGGGGAGGAACGCATGGGTTCACTCACTGGCTGCTGTGGTTTCAGCCACCTCTACCACCACCAGAGATGCCGCTGGCAGCCAGAAAGAACAGGCCACCTCCCCTCTGCCTTCCAGTCTGTCCCCCCATTGGCAAAAGGCAAAGGAAAACCAGCTGGAATGGGAGCCTGGGGACTGTGTTTGCAGATTTCAGCCCTCTGCAGTACCTGGGAGAGCATGGGAACCCTTTGGACGGTCCACAAAGAAGTGGCTGGTAATTTAGAGAAAGATTGAAAAGCTTTCTGCCCTTTTGTATCTGCTTATCTTTTCTCTGTCAGATTCAGATCAAAAGCAATTGATTTAAAAAAGATCGGAGCTGCCACCATTACCTGAGAGCTTATACCAAGTGCCCTGCCAGC
Organism: Grampus griseus; assembly: GCF_964374135.1. Taxonomy (NCBI): domain Eukaryota; kingdom Metazoa; phylum Chordata; class Mammalia; order Artiodactyla; family Delphinidae; genus Grampus; species Grampus griseus. The sequence goes on from NC_139009.1 coordinate 9,079,128, forward strand.
TACTTTGTGTTCATTAGCACAGACCCTGATAACAACCCAGCAACACACACTTAAAACACCCATTGAATAGGACGCTGTGAGTCAGAGACATTAGGTCACTTCTCCAAGGTCAAGTAGCTCTTAAAAGGCAAACTGGATGGTCAATCTCTACTTCATCTGCCGTCAGGTTCTGTGCTGTTTTTATAACTCTGGTAGCACTTATCTAATCAGAACTTAAAATTTTTTTTAAAAGTTCCTAAAGTCATAGCAAGAGTAGTCCATCCTAAAAGGTGTCAATAAACACAAGCGAAATCAAAGCCGCGGAGAGCATTCTTGAGTCCTATTATCTGCCTCTCTCCTCCCTCTTTCCCTGGTGACATTAAACTAAACCATTTTCTCTTCCATCCATTATCTAAGGAGTAGGTGTTCAAAAACCTGTTTCAAAGAAATGAAGATAAATTAGCCCCAGTATGGCTGATGGCTATTAGCATTACTGCCTTCTCCACCTTGGCTGGATCACAGACCCAGGGCCAAGGGTGTAAGAGTCCCCAGACCTACAAAATGATGGGCTTCTTGCAGTTCATGGTCCTCTCTATAAGGGAGTATGGGTAAATCTTCTCAAGCAGACACATATGACACTGATGGAACAGAGGAGGGACATTGGATGTTGGAGGATCCCATAGTTCTGCACCAAAGGACTAAGCATGTGGGTCAAAGACTGGGTGAGAGTGTGTGAAGAAACCTTGCCACTAAGGAGTAAAGGCCACCCTGTAAAATGCTGCAGGGGTGGGCATTTTTGGTTTTATGTATTTGTACAGTATGAGGAGAAGAAAGACTGAGTGAGCCATGGGAATGGTGTTTTATAGTGGGCTATTGTGACTGCGTTAGAGGGAGGCTAAGAATGAAAGAAATGTATATAATGTGTGAGCTAAGGCCCTGATTAAAATGGGTGGAATGTTTGTGTTTCATGTGGGTGAAAGAAGTATGGGCCTTTTTCTTTAACTTACCAATCCACCACTGTCATCGGGGGAGGATGGTTCGCCTGAGAACTTCAGGTTTCTGTCCCCTTTTAATCTCAATGTCCCTCTCTGGAAATGGCAATATGCATTATGTTTGTTCCATTTAATTTACCCAACAATATTAATCTCTTTCTAGCTGTAAGTGTACTGTGGGGTAAATAAGTTGCATAGGGCATCTTTCCTGCCCTCAGGGAGCTTACAGTTTAGAAGTGGAGAAAAAGGGGAAAGGCCCAAAGAATTATGATGCAAAAATTTAAAAAAAAAAATATATATATATATATACATTTTTAAATGGCAAATGCCAAAAACGGTGGAGAGGAAAGGAAGCCACGAATATTAAGAGCTTTTATATATCAGGGACTTTATGTAGGTTGCTCCGTTTAAAGCTTACAGCGTCTATTAAGGTACATATTGCTATTCTCACATTACTGACAGGAAGTGAGGTTCAAAGAAGCAAGGTAACTTGCCCAAAGTCACATCGTCAGGAGCCACTAGGGCTCAGTTTAAGGGTAGGTCTTCTGACTCCTATATCTGGAACTGTGCTTCTTTGGCAGAGCTGTTAACAGAATGCACAAGTTTACAAGATTCAGTAAATGACAGAAATCCCACCAGGATAGAGGAGAGGTTTGAGAATGGGACAAGAAAAACTTTAGAATTGAAGCCACTTGACCAGGTTTGAGGTCTATGGTGGCTGGGTGGTGAAGAGGGGCCGTTCCTAGAAGAAGCAGAAGCAAGATGAGCAAAGAAACAAAATAAAACACAGGACTTCCCTGGTGGTGCCGTGGTTGAGAGTCCGCCTGCCGATGCAGGGGACACGGGTTTGAGCCCCGGTCCGGGAAGATCCCACATGCCGTGGAGCGGCTGGGCCCGTGAGCCATGGCCGCTGAGCCTGCGCGTCCGGAGCCTGTGCTCCGCAACGGGAGAGGCCACAGCAGTGAGAAGCCCGCGTACCGCAAAAAAACGAAAACGAAAACAAAATCAAAAAGCTCACACAGGAGGCCTATTAAAAAGGGCACACGATCCCATTTGGAAGGACCGGCAAGGGGAAGATCAGAATCCATAGAGTAGCCCCGAGGGCAGGCCAGGAACAGAGCAGAGGGCAGGAGTGGGCGCCAGTGCAGCATGGGAGCCCCACAGGGCTGCGAGGGGAGAATCCATAAGCCAAAGGGTTGGATGAATCTGTTGACATTCATTCCAAAATTTTCTTTGTGGCTTCCATTTATATTTCTCTTCTTTTTTTTTTTTTTTACACTGAGCCCATAGTTTTGGAAATTAAAGGTTCCAGAGATGAACAAATGATGCAACTTGTTATTTCCATAGAACATAATTTACAGTCTAAGTGACTGGGCTATCATTGTACTATGTTGGATCTTGCCAACGAGAGGAATCCCAGCGACATCCCTCCCGTCCCAAACTGTATCTGTGAGGAGACTCAGGCCAAGAGGCTTGCCTCAAACAATACAGGTCATCAGTGGCAGCGCCTGTTTGGGAACAAGGTCCACTATGTTCTGAGGCTCCTTCCGGGTCTCCCTTATAAGAGCAGAGGAACATAGCTATTTCTAACCTAAAATGGGCACTGCTTTTTCTTTTTTACGGTGCTCAGTTTTTGGAATTTGAGGTGCCTTTCTAGAGTAGATAGAATCAAAGAGAGGAGTATCTTTTTGTATTAAAGGCATGCCCTCGGACAGAGGAGGCTTTCGTTTTTCAGCTGCCGTGATCAAGCAGCAGATAGAGATGGTGTGCCCGTAGCTGGCTGCATGTGACAGAGATGATTCTGTCTCCAGGTGAGAGCAAGGCTTCCATGAGCCTCCAGCTGGCAGGAATAACATGTAGGGAAATTCCTGATGCATCTCCCATGAGCAAGACGACACCAGAAACATCGTAGCGAATTGGTCTTTATTGTTCTTCCCTTTAGAACCAAATGCAGGCTTTTAGACATTTCTTGTAAATGAACGCCTTGTATAACACATTTATTTGGGTGGAGGGACAGTCACAGAATTGCAGTTTATGCAAAAGGCAATTTAACAATGAAGATCCTGAGCCTGACGCTTACAACATGTGCCAGATAAAACACACATGCAGATGGAGGCTCCGCCTTTGAAATGATTTTCTAGGGAAACCACTGCTGAAATAGCTGCAGGATGCCTCTTCTGCACAGACCCCATCAGTGACCTGCCGGGACCACACGATAACCTTTTCTCTGGTTCACGGGGCCCCTGATCGGCAGTGCCAGGGTCTCCTCTAGTCTGGTCAGTGCTTTTCTTAACAGTACTGCCTCCTGATGACTCTGAGCTTTTTCCAAAACCCAAATCCACTTTGGGGAACAAAGATAACTGTTCATTTTCTGCGTAGGGAGGAGCAAGATGCTTTCAGGGTTCAAGATGGGTTTTTCAAACAAGAATTTGTCACACTGAGTGAAGTAAATCAGACAGAGAAAGACAAATAGCATATGATATGGCTGATGTGTAGAATCTAAAAAAAGGGTACAAATGAACTTATCTACAAAACAGAAATAGAGTCACAGATGTAAAAAAAAACTTATGGTTACCAGGGGGTAAGGGGGGGGATAAATTGGGAGATTAGGATTGACACATACACACTACTATATATAAAATAGATAACTAATAAGGACCTACTATATAGCACAGGGAACTCTACTCCATACTCTGTAATGGCCTGTATGGGAAAAGAATCTTAAAAAGAGTGGATATATGTATGTATATAACTGATTCACTTTGCTGTACACCTGAAACTAACACAATATTGTAAATCAACTACATTCAAATAAAAATTTTTTTAAAATTCCAGCATGTGCTCATTCATTTGTCCAGTTAGTCCATTAAATATGCATGCAAATATACTTACCGCGTCCTTGCATGAAGCATGCGCTGTGCCAGTAGGCACTGAGGACACAGTGTGGACACAAACACGACAAGGTTTCTGTCCTAATTACGTTAGAGGAAGGTGTACAAATAATGACTCAAATGAACATGTCAGTTCAAGCCCTGGTCAGTGTTATGAAGAGGAGGCAGACTATGAAGGAGACCAAAATCGAGATGAGACAGAAGAGGGCTGCGCCCACGAAGGGGTGATGAACCCAAGGAAGCTGAACAGGACTCAGGCAAAGGAAGAGTCTGGGGGCAGCCCTGCATCGAGGGAACAGTGTAGGTGAAGGCCAGGGACGGGAAGGGTGTTGGCATGTCAACGTGCCGGAGGACCACAGGGCTTTGGATCCTGTTGATGCTTTTGGACTTTACCTTAAGTGCAAAGTTTTGAGTCAGAGGAGTGGCAGCACCACACTGGTGTTTGAAGAGGGTTTTCCCTGATTGGGGTGTAGGTGGACCTTGTTCTGGAGAGGGGCAAGTTTGGGAGCTGACCACCACTCAGGAGGCTGTCATGACAGCCTAGATAAGAAAGGAGAGGGGCTTTGACTAGGGGGCACACAATAGAGTTGCGGGAAGTGGATGTATTTGAGGTGTGCTTTGGAGCTAAAAATGTCAAGACTCGGTGATGAATGTGAGTGGAGAGTGACGGGATTCTTTGTGTCAGTTCGTTTATCAATTTCTCTGCATCTTAGCCCTGTGCGGTGCTGGTGGCGCTGGACAGACATTCACAGATAGCGCTGAGTACAGTTGACTGTGCTCTCAGGAGTCTGCTGGGACCTGAGACCACACTGTCTGCAGGACAACCCTCTAGACAACCCTGATGAATTATCTCAAGCTCTTGTCACATTCACTTATTCCTCCTTACCAAAACTGTATCTGTTTTTGCCCATTTCCTTAGTATGGCCTTTGGCCACGCTGCTCTTCCCCTTGCTTACACAACTCTGCCACAAAATGCTCTTCCTTCAGAGCCAGCAAAAATCCCACCTCCTCTGTGAAGCCTTCCCTGACTACTCCTAGGCAAGGGCAGTTATTACTCTCTCTGTTCTGATCCAGCCCCTCGTTCCTTTCTATAGTGTTTCGGCTGGAAGACTTAGTAGCCTAGACTTAGTCTCAGACAGACCTGGAATTCACTCCTGGCTTTACCTCATGGTAGTTTTCTGATTTAGGGCAAGTTACTGGATCCCCTTTAATTCTAGTTACCTCACTGATATAATAGGAATATTAACAGTGCACACCTCGTGGGATTGTTGGGAGGATTAAATGAGATAAAGGTCAATTGTTTACCATGGTTCCTGGTACAATGAATGTAAGTCATCATCATCACCATCTAAACATTATTATCCATAATTTTAATAAGTGATCTTTGCTTGTCTTTTCTCTTGCATGGTTAGATTGAGCCTTCCTTGGAGCAGAGGTCAGGACATTCACTTTGGTATTTCTGACGCCAAACATAACATCTAGAATAGCACCGATACTCAGTACACATTTTTAAATTAATGAGAAAAAGGAATAAATGATAAGATGACGTTCTCTATAAAGTGAATGGGGCCAGATAATATACTTAAGAAGGAAAGCAGGGAACCAGTTACTCTCCTTTAACCCAAATATTTTGTGTCATTATATAACCTACGATTTATTACCAGGAAAGTAGACACATGCCTCCTGTCCTCAAAAGGCCACTGCCTGTGGGAAACAAACAGGAAATCCCATTGTATTTCTACTTTGAAAATTGAATTCCTCATTTCTCTTCATGTGCTGAAAAGCAGTTGAATTTGCTGGGAGGCTGTAATCAGGGGGAGTAGAGAGACTGGGGTAAAAACTAGGATAAAAATGTCAGCAGCACGTAAGGCCAGAAAGAGAAAGCCCCATGTCACAGACATCACATTGTAGAGCACAGTCACGGACAATGGCTTCACTTATCTTTCACCAAAGGATTATGCTTAAAAGCATAGTATAATACCAGTTTAACATCTCTGTTTAGTGGAACATGGTTGTAATAATTTGGAACATTGTTGAACTAATACACAGACATTCTGAAATATCCAGCAGGGGAGAAGATAATAAGTTTTGTTACTTAAAGCGTCTCGTTTCTAAATAGCATAGGTCCTAGCAAGTGGAGGGGCCTTTTGTTTGGGCAGGTAAGGTAGTGGGTAGATGGGTGAGTTTCAAGACAAAGATAGAGCAAGGCAGCCCTGCATTGCCTCATGCAGGAGAGAAGAGTTTGGACAGTCATATGAAAACTAAAGGTAGAACAGAAAGAGCTGAAGAGGCAGGGAGAGAGGTGAAAGAATGAAGAGAATCACCACCCAGCCTCCGCCATGGAGAAGTTTTGGCACTATGGAGATGTCTAAGGGAGATTTCAATTTGCTGTCCGCTAGGCCAGTATAAACCCTCTGTTGGCTCTAGGCACTCTCCAGTAAATTATATATTGCTCACGAGATCCTTTGTGTGAATGGATTATTTTAGGGGAAAGCAACTAACTGAAGGAAACCAGAATGTAGTTATTTTTTTTACCGTTTGAGAAAGTAGTAAGGCACATTTTTTGTTTTTTTTTGTTGTTGTTGTTTTTTGCACGGGGCTCTCACTGTTGTGGCCTCTCCCACTGCGGAGCACAGGCTCCAGACACACAGGCCCAGCGGCCGTGGCCCACGGGCCCAGCCGCTCCGCGGCACGTGGGATCTTCCCGGACCGGGGCACGAACCCGCGTCCCCTGCATCGGCAGGCGGACTCTCAACCACTGCGCCACCAAGGAAGCCCAGTAAGGCACATTTTTAAATGAGGGGAAAAAAGAGGTTACAGGGTTTAGTGCTTTCCAAGCAAGGCAAAGTCTTGATGTTTTTCTGTATAAGAATAAAGGAACAAGAATGAGAAAATAGAAGATAACTCAAGAGAGAGAGAAACTTTATAAACGATATATATACCTATTTAGTCATCATCAAATTTATCCTCCTTATTCCCAGTTTCTTTATCAAGTTATCTGTGCCAGCTTATTACACAGAAAAAGAAAAAATCTACACGCAAAGTCAGTGAGAAAAGATGAAAGTACATTTACCATCACACTGGCCTGGAACCCAGGATGCAAACTGTAAAGGGTTTGGTTGTTTAAGAAAAAAAAATCCTAATAGAGATTGTTGTGAAGACCAGAGTTACGTAAAGATGCTATGATACAACAGTTAGGGCTTAGTGAGAATACTGAGGTCTGTGGCTGCAGGAAGAACAGTCAGCTGTTTCTCACCCATTGGCATCAATTCTTATTGATGGGGTTCTGTGATGGTTAATTTTAATGTGTCAACTTGACTGACCTAAGAGATGTCCAAATAGCTGATAAAACACCATTTCTCGGTATGTCTGTGAGGGTGTTCTGGAAGAGATTAGCGTTTGATTTAGCATGCGGCTGAGTGAAGATATCCACTCTCACCAACGTGGACAGCATCATCCAATCGCTGGGAACCCGAATGCACAAAAAGGTGAAGGAAGGGCAAATTCCCTCTCTGTCTTCTTGAGCCGGGACGCCCATCTTTTCCATCCCTCAGATATTGGAGCTCTTGGTTCTTGGGCTTTGAGACGCTGGGATTAACACTGCCAGCCCCCTGGTTCTCAGGCCTTAGGACCTGGACTGAATTTCACCACCAGCTTTCCAGTTCTTCAGCTTGAAGGCAGCAGACTGTGGGACGTCCCAGCCTCTGTAACCACATGAGCCAATTCCTATAATAAATTTGTATGTAAACAGAAGGAATAGGAGATGTAGAGATGTATATATCTCCTATTGGTTCTGTTTCTCTAAAGAACACACACAGGTTCATTTTTAAATTTCCACGTTCTTACTATATCAATTGTTAAATATTTTAATTATCATCCTGCCTGGTATCTAGTTTTTAAAGCTTATTTTATGTCAAGGTGCAGTTCCTTAAGTTGCCTGGCATTTGGTCCTTCCTAATTTTCTTTATATCCACCTCTCTTTTAGCCCTTCGAATTTTTTTTTTTTTTTGGCCACGCCTTGTGACTTGTGGGATCTTAGTTCCCCGCCCGAGCAGGGATTGAACCTGCACCTTTGACAGTGAAAGCACAGAGTCCTAACCACTGGACCATCAGGGAATTCCCTAGCCCTTAGGGTTTTGACATTGAAGTGACAGCTAGCAGTCCTCAGATTAGGATTGTCTAGTTTCACCATCAATGCCTGCCTCTGCTGTTCTCATATCCCCAAAACATACAACACACACACAGACACACACACACACACACACACACACACACACACACACACACAGACTCAATCATGAATTAGATACTAAATGATGCAAGTAGAGAATACCTTCACCATTTAACCCTTGCTTCTTTGAAGTACTTATGACCATTTTACTTGCAAGTGACAGAAACCCAACCCAACCCAACCCAAACCAAACCAAAACAAAAATGGACTTTGAACCTTCAGAGTAGGCATGACTTCATCCAAGTCAGTTTCTTGCCTGAGGCAGTACCACTTCCTTAGGGGCCATTTGGAAATACAGTTCTGCTTATCACAATTGGAGGAGGGGGGCTACTTACATGGGGGCTAAGGATGTGACTGTCTGGCACCTGGCAGCACACTCCACCCAAGGGGAAATTGCCTTACCCAGAATGCCAGTGGCTCTCCCTTTGAGAAACCCCGGCTCCGTGAACAAAGCATTTCACCAAGCATCTCAACCTCTTGGCCCTGCTTTGCTTATAGGATGGCTTCCTTCCCAGGTGGGCTCACCGCAGGTATTGGTAAAATGGCCTCCTACAGCTTCAGGGAACAGTTTAGTAATGCCAACAGAACAGCAGTCTCACTTTTCCATTTGCTTTAGCAGAAATCCTGATTCCATTGAGTAGGATTGGCCCAACTTGAGTTACTTGCTCACCTTTGATTTGAAAACCCCAGAGAATGGAAGGGATGTCATGGTCAAACTGGTCAAACTGGTCAAGCATCTCCCTCTAGAGTCAGGGGTCAGGGTCACCCTTTCCAGACACACAGACACTGAGAAGGATCAAGGAAGTTTCGGAAGAACAACTGAAGTGATGCTACCTAAATGGAAACAGATAGTGGTAGGCAAAAACCCACACATGGCCCCTTTCTTTACGGTCTGTGTTCCTGGTTTATCTCTTCGATTTTCTTACATTCCAGGATTCTCTAGTGCACCAGACTCTCTTGTATCTCTGAGCTTTTGCACACATCATTCTTTTAGCCCCAGATGCCTTTCCTCATCTCTTTTTATTTGGCAAACTTCTACTTATGCCTCAGAACCCATCACCTCTTCTGTGAAGCTTCCCTTTTCACTGCTGCTGCTAAACTTGGACCTCTCTCCTCTGTACACACATAGCATTTTGTACATGAAAAGATGGAATTGAATTAATTAGCGAGGACAAGAAGCTGAACGCCCCACAAGCTTTTGGAAATGGAAAGCAGGTGATGTTGGATTAGGTAAGATCAAACAACATCAGATCAACAAATGTTTATTGAGTATATACAATACACAGTGTTCCCCAAGCAGAATCTTGCTTGATTTGTGTGTGTGTGTGTGTGTGTGTGTTTGTATTTAGAATCACAGGCTTTTAAGACCTTGGTTTTTTCAAGCTTATCTAGTTCAACCACTTCCTTATTCAGATCAGGAAACTGAGGCTGAAGTGGGTTTCTCTGTAGCTCTAACAATATATGATCTGAGCCACCAAAAGGAAGGAAATGTTGGCCCAACTCTAGGCTAAGAAACCACAGCTATATGTAGCTTAAACTTCCTGTTCTAAATGCCATGCCAGGAGAATGTTTTTGTCTCCAGCGACAATGGCCACTCCAGAAAGAGAAAATCAAAAGCAACCTGTCTCTGTCTCTCTCTGTTCCTTCTTCCCTTTCTCTTTAGAAAAATAGAAAACAAAGAGAAGTGAGGGGCCGGGCCAGGGTATTGGAACACTGATTCAGATTTTTTTTCCTGTTTTTTTGATGTGTTTATATAAGGACACTATTGATGACTCACTACATAGTGGAAAGACATGATACATTTTGCTGGGAGTTCAAAACGTGCAAACAGATTATGTACCAAATGCATGGGATCACAGGGACATAAAGTGTTTTAAAGCAAAGGGATAAAGTGGCTTACTCTCTGTGGCAGAAGTCCCATCTATTTTTATGTCTGTAATTACGTAGACATTCTCTTTTGAAAGAGTCAGAATTGGTGAGAAGCGGAATGGCATGAACCCTGTGATACTCAAAATGGAAAGTAGAGACTCATTTGGATTCCTGCCATGTTTACTCAGGCACAAACATGTAAGAATATTTCCGTAAAATAATTTCTATGAAAAAATGCACAGGCCCCATCCTTCCCGGGGTCAGTGTCCCCCATTGCCTCTGGCCTGTCTCTGCATTCCAGCTGTCTGCAGGGTCCACCCATGGATCACTCTTCCACCTGCTTCCAGATCCCTTTAGATCTTTCTTTGAAACTTATTGCTGCCCTGGTCAGAAATTGCCTCCTCCGAAAACATCCTGGATCCCCAGCCTGGCATTTGGGCTTTTCTCAGTCACCCCAGCTTCTCCATACAGTGTTGAAGCATGTTTGAAGAAAGACTAGTGCAGGTTTAGTACTGCTCCAGACACCAGGTTACCAAGCCGACTGTGACCGGCATATATTCCAGAGACAGTGCCTATAGATCAACCACTAAACAGGTAAGTGCGACGGAGGAAATAAAATTAGGTAATAAGATAAGGAGTGCCTTAGGTGGTGGGGCGTTGGGGTCACAACCTTGGGATATTGAAGGAAGGTCACTCCCCAGATGGTATCTTGAGGCCTAACAGGAAGGATCTAACCTCTGGGAACATCTGGGGACGATCTCTCTCCAAACAGAAGGAGAAGCAAGGCAAATTCCCTGAGGTGTGAAAGAACTGAATGCATCTGAGGAGTAAAGATAAAAGGAGTATAGTTAGTAAGAGAAGGAGGTAAGCAGAATGCAACCGTGAAGCACCCTAAAGCCACAGAAAGGAGTCTGGATTGCACTGGAGAACCACGGAAAGTCACGATTCAGTTTTCATTACGAGTGTTACAGGATTGACATTTTTCAGCGTTTCGTTTGTTCTCTCTGCGGGGGATGGATGGTCACATGGCTCCCGGTGATTCCTGCCTCCTGCTTCTTGCCCTGTTTAGCCCTCTCCTCCCGGCTGTGGGCTGAACCTAGTGACTCACTTCTAATGAGCTGAATACAGCAAAGGAAGGGGATTCCACTTCCGATATGAGGTTATAAAAAGACCCTGGTTTTCATCTCTCCCCCGTCTCTGTTTTTCTCTCCCTCTCGCTCTCTTACACGTGTGGGCATGGACACTCTGAGGGAAGCCAGTTCCATGCTGTGAGTTCCCCTACGGAAAGGCCCACCTGACAGAAAACTGATGTCTCCAGCTAACAACAGCTAGCCGGGATCTGAGGATGCCCACAGCCATGCCAGTGAGCTTGGAAACGATGTTCATTTGCTGGGGCTGCCATAACCAAAACTGTAGACTTGGTGAATTAAACAACAGAAATTCATTTTCTCACAGTTCTGGAGGCTGGAAGTCCAAGATCAAGGTGTCGGCAAGTCTGGTTTCTCCTGAGGCCTCTCTCTTCCACTTGCAGGTGGCCACCTTCTTGTTGGGTCCTCACATGGCCTTTCCTGTGTGTGTGTGTGTGTGTGTGTGTGTGTGTGTGTGTGTGTGTGTGTTCTTGGTGTCTCTCCCTCTTCTTATAAGGGCACCTACCCTTGGGGAGATTGGTGGGGCTCCACCTTTATGACCTGATTTAACCTTAATTAACTCCTAAATGCTCTTTCTCCAAATCCAGTCCCATCTTAAGGTACTGGTGGTTAGGACTTCAACATAGGGATTTGGGAGGGGTGGGGGGCGCATTTTAGTCCCTAATAGAAGCAGATCCTCTCTCAGTTGAGCTCTGAGATAACTGTAGTCACAGGAACACCTTGAGTGTAACCTTGTGCAAAATCCTGAGTCAGAGGTATGCAGTCCAGCTGTGTCTGGATTACTGGCCCACAGAAACTGTGAGACAATAAATATATGTTGCTTTAAGCTTCTAAATTCGAGGTGAATGTTTAGACAGCACTAGACAGCAAATGCAGATATTGGTACCAGCACAGGGTGCACTTAAACCAATAGCTAACTATGCGGGTATGGCTTCAGGAACAGACTGCTGGTGGAGTCTCTCACTCCCTCTCACTTCTCTCTCTGTCTCTGTCACTCTCTCTCTCACTGCCTTCACGCTCGGGAAACAGGTGCCCACATTGTGACTAGCTCCACGGAGAGGCCCATGTGGAAGGGAACTGATGTCTCCAGCCTATAGTCAGGGAGGGGCGGAGCCTGCCAACAGCTGCAGAGAGAGCTGGGAGTGGATCTGCCTTTTTCTAAGGACACTTGTCATTGGATTTAGGGCCCAGCCAGACAATCCAAGATGATTTCATCTCAAGATCCTTAACCTAATTACATTGGCAAAGACACTTTTTCCAAATAAGGTCACATTCACATTGACGTGGACATATTTTATCTTTGGGGTAGGGGAGGAGGGCATGCAACCTGCCACAAGGAGCAAACTATTATTATTGTTAATCTCCCTTTCCCAAGATCATACAGCCAAGATTTAAGCAAGTAGTCTGTTCTCAGGGTCCCTGCAGTTGAACTTGAACTTTTTATAAAGTTGGCTATGTTACAGACTCACTGTGAGCATTCAAGCTAAGGTATATAGAGCACAAGTATTGTTCCTGACACATAGTATGGCCTCAAAAAAGTAAGTTTTCTGATTATTAATATGTCTATTATTAGTCAAACTTACGACGCTGTTTATTTGACATGTTGTATTCAAATGCATTGTGAAATTCCTAGCCGAGTTCACACAGCCCATGTCCTGGCTTACTTCAGCGAGTCCTCTGATCAACGCAATTTCCTATTAAAGATTTATTTCTTGCCATTAAATTCAGACTCTGGATCCTGACAAAGCAGGGCTTTGAAGCCAGAGAAATATTATAGCCTCTGAGTAGCAGGACGAGATTTTCAACCTCGGGCTCCCTGGCTTACTTTTCAGAAACACAGATGAGCTGGCACAGTAAATATTTAATAGGACATGATGTTAGTTTATACCAATTAGGAGTTGCTGGGTCAAATAGAAAGAGTTAGTGAATAACCCTCCTCTGGGCCGGTGTGAGTCAAGATAGTTATGCCTTCAGCTTTCTCATGGCATAGGGTTTATAGACCTTGGGAAAGGAACACTTAAAATAAACATTTACAGCTATTATCGTGGCAGCTCTACACTGAAAATTCTCCTCCTCTGTTCGCACAGGCGCACATACCTGAAGCACGGGCTGCCCTACATCTGGCTGCTTTGGGAGAACCTTACCCCTTGGCGGTGTTAAAGCACGCACGATGAGGTATAGCTCATTATAGATAAGCATTATCTATTTACTTGTTGGCCTCTTCAGTTTGTCGGAATAAGGAGGGACTTGGAAAGTTCTGGAACTCTGTCCACTGGTGCACTCCGTGGCTATAATTTTCCAGTGCGCTGGTTACCACCTCAGTCCTGCAATCACCTATGGCACAGGGGTTGCCAGCTTTCCTTCCAAGGTGGAGCCCCTCCATCATCACCGAGGCCAGCACCCTTACAGACCCCGGGGCTGCCAGAGTTGCTGGCTACTGCCCCTTTCACTTTGCTCTGTAATTGGGGGTGTCTCTCTCTCCTGCCTCATAACTTACTCACCTCCATATCTTCCATGGTACCTATTCGAGGGTGTTGCCAGCAGGAGACAGTGTGATAAGAAGGCAATGGCACCAAACTGGACCACAGGACTGGGGGTTCAATACTGACTCGATTACATACTAGCTCTGAGTTTTATCAAGTACCTAAGACTTTCCAATCTTCATCCATAACTTAGCTATCCTAATAGTATTTGCTCTGTTTACTCGACAGAATTGTTGGATGGGTTACGTGAAAAAATAATTTACCTAATAAACTACAAAGCCCCATGTAATAAGGGAGTCTATTAGCTGATAGAGAAACACAATGAATTAATGGAATTCCTTAGCTCTGGCAAGTCCTTCTTGCAAAAGAAAACGAAACAAGACAAAACCCAAACAAACAAAAACCAAAACACACAAACAACAGCAGCAATAATGAAAACAAGCAAATAACCCAAATTAACCTAATCACCCAACAAATCTCAATGAATGTCTCTTCCTAGTCTTTGTATCCTGACGTTTATCATTCCTTCAGCAGATGAACACCATTTTCTTCATAATTATTTACATTTCCTAGGGATTTTTATTTTATTAAACTGCCAATATTTCTGGGAAAGGTGGCATTTGGCTTGAATTCAGCCTGAAATATAAGAATAGTTTTTAATGGGTGTGGAGTGTACAAGGTTTGTTGGTTTAACCCAGGGATTGGCAAAGTAGCTCAGGAGCTAAGAATTTTTTCATATTTATAAATGTTGAAAAAAAATCTAAAAAATAACATTTTATGAAACATGAACATTTTATGAAATTCAAATTTTGGTGACCATAAATAAACTATTGTAACACAGCTACACCCACTCACATACCATTCATTGTCTAAGGCTGTTGCAGGGGCAAAATTGTGAGAGATATCCTATGGCCCTCAGCACTAAAATATTTACTTTCTGATCCTTTACAGAAAAAGTATGCTGATTTGGTTCAATTCATTTCTTCCCTTTATTCAGTCCTGCATATTGAGCATCTGCTCCAGGCTGGTAATAGTGAGCTGAGAAAGCCCTCAAGAAGTTCACTTCCACTGGTGGAAAAAAAATAAATAAATAAGACAAGTAGCCAGATCATTAAAGTACCCCATCCTGGCTGAGAAGAGCTAAAGTAGGAGCAACACTGTGGAGGCTGCAATCCCAGGTCAGTCAAGTTGAGGTCAACCTAATGGCCAGCATGGCAGCCCACCTCCCCACCTGCCCATGGGTGAATGCCTTCCTCTGACTGGCTGGTCCCCAGCACACCTTCCTCTAGACATGATGTAGCTTCGTGATAGAGGCCGATGACTTTCAAAGCTACCCAGCCTGTTATAGAGCCAACGTGTAGAAGGTGTAGCCAGTGAAGACCATCCCCACTTCCTTACAGATTTAAGCTCCCTACTTCTGAAGTTGGATGCAGATTTGGGGGGCTGCCCCCCATCCCTGAGGTTCTACAGTAGCGGGTTTGCAAGTGGCTTTTGGAGATTTTCCAACAGCTGGCTTTGCAACTAGAAGAGCACATCCTCATGTGCTCCTTCTTTGTATCTGTGGTCCTGGAGGAGACCAGCCCCCTGAGCACCTCCTGTTTCTTCTTCAGAAGCTTCTCTATCAGCTCTTCCCATGAGGTGTCCATCTTAGACCCTGTGCCACCGTTGAGCAGTTTGCCAGCTACTACTCTACAGAAAGGTGCCTAGGAACTAGAAACAGGGCTGGGACTAGGCTGAGGCCACAAGGCACTCGTCTTGGACCCGACATTCAAGCAGGTACCCCAAACCCTCAATGATCATGATAAAAAATATTGGAATGCAATATTTTAAAATATCAAAGTTAATGTAAAAATCCATAAGGGACAGAAGTCAGGATGAGTCGCACTGCTTTGCAGATGAGCCATATCAGAGTTTGAGGCAAGAGTTGAGAAGCAGGAAAAGGAAGGGCTGAGAAAAGCTTCAGCTGTTAGCTGCCTTCTTTAAAACACGGTGTATTCCAGGGAACTCAAAGGACGGAGGTCATTCTAGAAGCCGTGTGCAGTTTTGGAAATAGCTCTCAGGAACTTGCCTGGTGGTCCAGTGGTTAAGACTCCACGCTTCCAATGCAGGGGGTGTGGGTTCGATCCCTGGTTGGGGAACTAAGATCCCACATGCCGCACGGTACGGCCAATAAATAAATAAATAAAGGTCCACAGAAATAGCATCAAATTTAAGCCAGACAACAAGAGTTCCAGCTTGGGCTCTGTCCTGCCTTGTTGAGTGACTTTGGAAGTCACATCTCTTCCCAGGGCCTAAGCTTCCCCACTGGAAATGAAAGAGGATGGGACAAACTATATCATGGATTTATTCTAGCTATGGGGTGTTTCTACACTGGTTTTCAATTAGAGTTGAGGTATAAACACACAAGGCAAACATGGGTCCCTGCCCCGAGATTCCACCAACGTGTGAGGATAGGTATTGTGCAATCCCCCCCAGAGCAGGGCTGTTGTTTTTGGGAGCTGGGGACTGCTTGGAAGTCATTTCAGTCCTTGGGGCATGAGCTCACCCTTTCCAGACAGGCAGTTTCTGTAAGCATTTCGTCTGCATTAACTGTGAGGTGAGGTGGAGGGGTTGGCCATTGCACAGCTGCAAGGTTGACAGAAGTTTCTCAATGGGGAGCCATCACTCCGCTGGGATCTTAAAGGCATTGTGTGCAGAGTACTTGCAACATCCTGTTAGCATCGGAAATCTATGCCCTGTGCCCAGCTGGCAAGCCTTAGCCCATTGAAAGGAGTGAGTTTGAAGAGAGACTTCATTTTATGACTGGTATGTGTTGAAACAGGATGCTCTGCCTTTCCAATGTGCTTTCTAAGGGCTTAGTCTGAAGTTTTTATCACAGATAAGAATAGTCAAAGGGGAGAATTAGACAAGTTATTTCTGGTTTTATTACCTAAGGACATTGCATTTACTATATGGAAATTATGTTGTCAGATCTGCTTTCCTCTCTTGAATTCAAGTCCCTCAAGGGCAGGAAATGAGCATAATTCATTCTGTATTATCTTTGCTTATCACAAAACCTGGTACAAGACATATAGTCAGTCACAAATAGAGTATTTGAAATGAAATCAAAGTGATGTAACGGGAAGAGTAAGCAACATTGGAAATCGAATAGTTTACATAGGATGCACTTTACAAACTAGGAAACAGAAGCCAAGTTTTCATTGCAATTTAGTGGAAGAAATGAAGGCAGAGTATAACGCAGTTTGCTTTTAGTTCCAAGTCCTGACCTTTGGAGCAAGGAGACAATAGGGATGACCTGGCCCCGGGTGGAAACTCATCTTCTCCTAGGTGTCTACTGGAGACACTTCTGAAATATTCAAAAATGAAGTGAAGAATTCAATATACAGAAGCAAGGAATGTTTTGCTTTTGCAATGAATATGCATGATCCTCTACAAAGAAACACACATTAGACAGACAAATAAGCAAAGGAGAGAGTCCCAATATACTGCTGACCATCTGTGTGATCTTACACAGGTGATTAAATCTTCTCTGGTCTGCATCTTCTCCAATAAAATAAAAAGCATCATTTCTAGTATTTTATAGTTATAAAATTGCACGTTTATAAAATTTAGTATGAAGTGACTCAAAGGGTCAGAAAGCTATATGGTTCATGTTGATATATTAATCCTTAGGAGGGAGCAAGTGAGTAATATGTCAGAATGCTTTACGCTTCTCATTCTTAAGGTTTCTTCGTGTTACAGCTTTCTTCCAGTCCCAATATGAGGGGACACTGGGAGGCCCCAGGAGCTTGCCAAGGCTTGCTGCAGTCAGCCGGAGGCAAAAGGAAGTACATTTTCCTTGGAAACAAAGTGAAGAGTTTCCCAAACAAGGAGGTCGCCTAAATTACGCAACATACATTTCTCTTCCAATCTCTCCGTTCTGGTTGAAGTGATTCATAATTTTGGTTTCACCTTATCCTGCCTCACCTTCTGGGCTGAGAGCTTTGACTCTGGAATAGTAAACAGGAACTTTGCTTTTAGATCTGGGTTCTAAACTCAGATCTACCACTTTGTAACTCTGGCCAAATCACCTAAATTAGTTGAACCTTAGTTTTGTTATTCATAAACTGCAGAGATTCCCTACTATAAGACAGATGGTGACTAATTTAAATTGATTTCTAAAGTGACTAACCCATGCTGGACGTTTGGCGGACGTTAACCTACTTTTAAAAGCATTCTTCCTTGCTGTTAGAAGAGTTTTTGATTTAGGGTTTTCACTATGGTTTATTTGAAGATAGATTTTTGTCTCTCTCATTCTTGTGTACATGCATCCACTCATTCCAACTTTTGTCTTTCTTGACATTTAGTCAGTATAAATTTTGGGCTCTCTTCAAAGGAGCTACCCTGCAAGATAAAACCCCTAGATCAGAGGTGGGCAGAATATTTGGTCGAAGCCAGTTTTTTTCCCCCCACCTGTTGGTGCTGATAATTAGGGATTGATTAGAGATGCTTGTTTGGAAGGCAGAACTGCGTGAGCATGTTTTATCTTGCACATAACAGAAAAATAGCCTCAAAGACATCAAATATTGGACTTACCAGACATAAGAAACAGTAGCAACTATAATTAGTCTATTTAAAAAGGTAACAGAGGACTTCCCTGGTGGCGCAGTGGTTAAGAATCCGCCTGCCAATGCTGGGGACATGGGTTCGAGCCCTGTTCCGGGAAGATCCCACATGCCGCGGAGCAACTAAGCCCCTGTGCCACAACTACTGAGCCTGCGTGCCACAACTACTGAAGCCCACTCACCTAGAGCCCGTGCTCTGCAACAAGAGAAGCCACCACAATGAGAATCCCCCACGCTGCAATGAAGAGTAGCCCCTGCTCGCTGCAACTAGAGAAAGCCTGCACGCAGCAACAAAGACCCAACGCAGCCAAAAATAAATAAATTAAGTAAAAAAAAAAAATGGTAACAGATACACTTTGAAATAGCTACAGGAAAGAGAAACTAGAAAAAGTAACACTGCAGCTTTGTAAAAGAGCCAATTAGAATACCTTGAAATGAAAAACACAATAAGTATAATTTAAAAATCAAATGCAGATTTGACATAGCAAGAAAAAATTCTGAAATTGAAAGACCAGAAGTTTTATCAAATGAAATGTCTAAAGATAAAACTATGCAAAATATGGAGGAGAGAAAAGAAACATAGAGTAAGGGGGCTTAATATATATTTGAATAGAATTCCAGAAAAAGAGATAGAATGGAGAAGAGATGCTATCTGAAGAAAATTGGCTCATCATTTTTCATAACCAATGGGAAACATCAACCCACAGATAGAAGCCAAGTATATAATAAAATAAAAAGTAATCCACACCTAGACACATCATAGTAAATACAAAAACAAACATAAAACCGAAATAAAATCCTAAGTCAGTGAGAGAGGAAAAGCTTGACCTCAAAATGTGGCCATCTATACAATAGGATATTTTCAGAAGCAAAAAGATAAAAATGATTTATTTCTATCCTCTTCATGACTGTGTCTCCGGTCACCTCCTCCAGCGCTAAATTCAGGTACAACAAGCGCCTCCTCACTATTGACTACTCAGCGAGGCAAGGCAAGTGCAGAATGCAATGAGCTGATTAGAAACAGACAAATACATGAAAGCCAATGTCTTATTGGAGTCTCTTGCCCTGTTAGAAGGTACAGGAGAAGAAAGACTTCACTCCTCCAGGGTATCAGTAAGTCTGATCCCCTCATTTTATAGTTTCAGGGCTTCCTTACTCAGGGTCCAAAAGAGATTAAACCCCAGAGTCCTAAGGCATTAAGCTGGGGGTTCAAATCAATTGGAGGGCTTGATTATGTGCTCCTTGCCCCTCAGTTTCTGCTTCAGTAAGCCTGGGGTGGCATTCCAACAACCTGCATGTTTAATAAGTTCTCAGGTGGCGCTGCTGGGTACCAGGTCACACTTTGAAGACCACCGCGGTAAAGCGTGCATTGCAGGTACTGAACTAACCTCTCTCCCATGCATCGGGTACCGCATTCATGACTAATCCTTGGGAGAACTGAGAAAACAGACACTCAAATCATTTTCTATGCTCTGTGGTTCAGGCAGGACATCCTGCTTCTGAGAGACAGCCTGGTCCCCCAAGGACTCTCTCCTGGTCTCCGGACTCAGATATCCAACTGTCAATTCAACACGTTCATTTGGATTTGTAATAGGCGTCTTAAAATTAATATTCCCAAACTGAACTCCCCCATATTTGTAAATGACTTTTTTTTTACAATCTCATGTGTTCCAGAAAATCTCAGAATTTTTCCAGTTGCTCAAAAATTTTTAGTTAAACTTAACTATGTTCTTTTTCTCAAACTCCATATTAAAACAATAAGCCATCCTGTCAAATATGCAGAATCTATCTATTTCACCTGATTGTTCTCTCTGCTTCAACCCTGGGGTCTATTCTTAGTCCATTGACCAAATCCTCTCATGTCTTTCTTTCCATCTCACTCAGAAGGAAATGCCAAGTCCTGACCATGCTCACAGCGACTCCTCTCCTGGTGGAGGCCTCCCAGCCCTGCTGATTTGCTTTCTATTCCTTAAAGGAACACACAGCTGTGCTCCTGCCGTGAGAGTCTGCACCTCCCAGAATGCACTTTGCCTGGATACCCACCTACTAGCTCCCTCCCTCCAGGTATCTCCCTAGCTCTCTCCATCACATCCTTCACACCACGGTTCCAATCGCCATCCCTGACCAGGATGTATAAAACAACAAATCTTCCCCTCACCTATATTCTTTGTACTCTGCCTTATTATTTTTCCCTATATGCCATCACCTGTCATACTCTATTTCCATTTGTTTATCTGTTTGTCTCCTGACACTAAAGTTCTCATGGGAAAAAGGATTTTTTTTTTAAATAACCTAATCTTCAGCACCTGGAGCTGTTCCTCTATGTACTAGGTTCTCAGTAGTTTGTGAATAGATGAATGTTAAAGGCTGAAAGCCCAAGGCTCAGGGACGGGAAGGGACTAGCTCTAGGACACAAATGCCATTGAGGTGAGAGGGAGACCACCTTTCCCGAATCCCAAGCCTGTATTCTTTCTATTAAACCCATACTAGGTTTGAGGCTTCTCTGCCTTCAAGAGAGAAGTGTGGCCTCTTCTTGAACTGAGAGAACTTGGGCTTAAAATAACTGTGGGTCACGGCCTTCCCTGAACCTCCTTCCTTCCTGTAAGGCCCGAGGTTGTTCCCATAGCCGCTCCCCAGAGGACATTAGCAATGTGGCTTGTATTTGAGGGTCCCTGGGAAGACAAGAGCTCAAATTCCTAAGGGTGTGAAAGGAGCCCAATCCCAGGGCCTGTCCCATGTGACGTGAGGAAGTGGCCTGGCTGATATTTCCAAAAAGACTGGGTCACAGGAGTCATGTCACTGCTTGGATTTGTCTTCTGTTGACAACTGGGATGTTGCTGGCAAGAAGCACCCTTTCATGATTCACTGTCAGCCCAGGAATTCACTGATTCCTCCCCAACACTGTGCACTGTTCTAGTTCTGCCCTCATCACCCTCAGTGATTTGCTCATCCATTCAACAACTATTTCACACCTACTATGTGCTCCCTCCTGGGCTAGGTGAGGGCTCCTGACAAATTAGGAGTAATATTGACATGATCCCTGCCCTCAAAAGTTTTTAAAAAGCTGTAACAATCCCACTGATAGGTGACATTTGGAATTTTCACTGTAATAGAGAATATAAGAGAATCAGAAGTTGGGGGAGAGACAAGAGATGCCAGTGACTCCGATACAATCGCACACCTCTTGAGTTACAGATGAGGAAACTGAAGCTCAGGGATGTTCCCCCTTTCTGTCCCTGAAGAGTGAGCTGATGCACAACTCTCAGTGCACCTGTACCTTGGGTGTGATGCACCTGTTATGTCCATAGCTCAACTCAGGAAATATTCTTTCTTTGCAGCTCCCAAAGTGAAGATTGCCTCATTTATAATAATTATCTGCTATGTACCATGCATGTATACAGCATACAAAGCAAATGAAACTCAATGCTTCTAACTTAATACCGGGTATATTAAACAGTGCCAGGTTTAGATCCTCAACATAGTTTGACAATCAATGCTGGTAGCAGGGTGGTTCCGCTGAATTTCTGAGCCACCCCCTCCCCCGGCATCGTGGGACACAGACCGTTCCTTCTCCTGAGGCAAAATTCAGGCCATACACTCTCATTTGCACTGGAGATTGGAAGAGGACAAACCGGGCTCAGTACAGAAGGCCCGTTTCGCCAGCTGAGAAACCAACTAATAAACAGCAATCCACCAATGGACACTCACGCCTGGCCTTCCCCCTTCTCTCTTTAATATGCTTCTTACAAAACCTGTACTTTGCTCCTTTCCTTAAAGACAGCGATGGGCAAATGAGGAAAACAGAGCATTAAGAAACACCAGGTACTTCTATGACCAATTCTCTTACAGACGAAAAAAGCCCTCATGCTCCTGTTTCTTTCCTTTCTTCTCTGTTTCTGCAGGTGACAGGCTGGATCACAGTCCTCTTTGTCAGGTAGAGCCATTGTCACAGAGCAGAAGCCACTTAACACCTTGAGAACTGAGTTCTTTTCATTATTTATTTACCTGTGAACTCTTTGAGGTCGGGGGTTTAGATGATTCATCTTCCAATCCAAAAAGCAATTACACTGGGCCCCGACACGCATATTTCCCTTCAACAATAATCACCGCAGAGGCCAGTCTGGCAGGGGAGCCCAGAGAGTAAAATGCCCACTTGTGCAGAAAGCAGATGTCAGAAGTTGGCCTACATCCCTCCCTGAATCCATGTCCCTTGCAAGATGACTTTGTAGCCTCTCCTTTAAAGCATTGCTGCAATTTCCATTCCCACTACAATTTTCCTCCTGCCCGTGGGGCACCCAGGTGTTTCTCATCCCAGGATTCTCCCGCCAGCTCCCTTAGAATTCCCGAGATCCCACGAGATCTGACTCCCTCTGGGAAGAGTGGGTACAGCATCTCCACCTGGTGTGCCATCCTCTGAGCTGGCCCTGATGCACAGAGCAACCCAATCCATCCTCACCCTGCCCCTCCACCTGGACCTACACCTGCTCCCCTCCACCCACTGGAAGCCACACAGTCTACCCTGCACGTTCCAACTATGCCCTGTGTGCCTTCCTGGGAAACCCTGCACTCATAAAAACCAAAATTGCCTTGAAAAGGCCCCACCCCTATGACTTGCCCTGGCCAGTAGAATGCAGTGAAAGTGATACTGAGACTTATTAGCTTCTAGTTCTGTGTAGTTAGAGATTGTCACACGGTTATGTATTACTTACATTATATCAATGGGCCAGCTACCCAGATAACGAAATAGAAACTAACTGATGTCCTAAATTTGATAGACTGAGAGGACCACCTGGGGTGTGTTGAGAAGGATTCTGAGGCCACATGTCAGCTCAGTTGGAAAATGTGTCAGTTGATCAATGATGTCACCACAGATGTATGGGAGGATGGAAGGAAGGGGTGGCTGGGTGATGCCACTCAGGTCCCATCAGTGGCCTGCTCTGAGCCAGCGCTGGATCAAATGCTGGAGTTAAAGGCACAGGATATTCGGTTCCAGTGTGAAGAGTGGAGAAGCCCAAGATAAAGAAGCTCTTCTTTGCACTATAACAAGGCAGTTATGGGAACTTTGCTCTGAGAATTAAACATCCCTGAGAGGCATTCAATGAGCACATCTAATGTAATCTCCACGTTGTACTCAGAACTATACTCAGTAACGTGAGGCTGTGCTTTCAAACTGGGGCATGTGTACCACTGACACCTTCCAAAGATGTCAGGGTGAGGAGAGCTTTCAGTTAATCAATGTTCAGATGCACAATATTCATATGTACACTTTCCTGACACTGATCTGCTTAAGGGCTTCCAGGGTCTACCTGGGCCTCCTCTCCCACCAGCTTCCATAACTGCCCTTCTCCTGCGTCAGATATGCCCATTCGGAATCATTTTACGGTGCCTTGTCCCAAAGTGTAAAAAATATTCCAGACTTAAAACAAAGGGATAATTTGTAAATGCATGTCTCTGAAGGGTACAGCCTTTTCGTCCAAAGCAAAGAGAGTGCCCATAAGAAATAGCAAAACAAAGCCTTCCTGAATCCAGGTAACTCACAGGAAGGCTTGCTGTCTCTCTCTCTCTCTCTCCCTCTCCCTCTCTCTCTCTCTCTCTCTCTCTCTCTCCCTCTCTCTCTCTCTCTCTCTCTTTCTCTCTCTCTCTCCCTCCCTCTATCTCTCTCTTTCTTTTTCGTCAGAATGAGCACCAGGTTTTGACAGCAATGCATATTAACATTTCATTTGAACTTTAAAAATATTGATTTTATGGTGAACATATTCCATATATTGAGTGAGCTAACCCCACAGATCCAAGATTTTCATTATAATGTATTTATATTTCCACAGTAATATTAATATAACTCTATATTTGAATACTATATAATACACAAAAATATAATATCTACAACTATTTGAACTTATAAAGAATATTTTAGAAGCCAGTTTTAAAAAGCGTGACAACATGTGCAGTAGCCAGCCTCCCAGCGCCCCGCAGTGATCCCACCTCCTGGTATCCACACCCTGTGTAGTCTCCTCGCAAACTGTGTGACCCGTGGTGTACGGTGGAGGGGAGAGTGCATGACTTTTGAAGCCAGGCCATTCAAGGCACTGTGGCTCTCCTTGCCCTCTCAGGCCACTTGATAATATTGAATACTAAGAGCTCCCATTTTTAGAGCTCTTTGTACACTGTGCAGTGTAAGCTGCACCCAGACAGAGAGACGAGCATCCAAAACACACCCATCTTGAGTTTATAAGAGAAAGAGACACATGGGAGGATGAGCCCTTTAGGAAAACTAAACTCTTTGTGTTTGCGAAGCAGATTGAGAAGCCGCCTGGAAAGGAAGGAAGGGAGAAGCATATTAATTTGTCCCAATAACAACCAACACAGATAGCGCTCATGGGGGAAAGCCCAGTGGCAGAGGCCAAGTTTACTCTAATATCACGAGCCTGAAGCTGCGGTTGGTGAGAAAACAGAGCCCCCAAAGGAGCTGCATCTTGATGGCCATCTCTATGTATCTCAGAATCTAACCAGCCATGTTCCAGCTACATGTGGCACGCTGCTTCTTCTAACAGCTGGTCATCATGGACTTAAATTTCTTCATGTCAACTGTGACCTTAAAAATGTGTTTCAGAGAAGCCAGCTCTGCAGATTACGTTCAGAGGGAACCACTGCGCCCCCTGCATGTCCCCACTTCCTTCACTCTCTTCAGCCAGTGGTAGGGTGTGAAAGGGTCTGCATTCAAATAATCTAAACCAAACCCTGGGTAATAATAGAAAGAGATATTACGATTATACCTAGACAATCAATTACAAACCAAAACACTGAAGCCAGGTACTCAGAAAGTCATTAAGTTCCTTTCCTAAACAATCTAGTTCAAGACAAATAATCAATAAGGATATTGGACCGGATGATATCCTTGAATTTTTACATCATATGACGCGTTCATGTCTTTACAAAACCCAAAACAAAACAAGCTTTCAAAGGAAAGCTACCTATTTTATTGCAAATTTCATGACCATTTCTAACAAAATTGGCAGTGATATTAATGTCATCCTTTGCTTTTTTATTACTGGATCGTTTTCACAGTAGGTATATTTTTCACCGTAATTGTATGAGTAAGGTAGTATCACCCCGATTTTGTGGATGTGGAATCATGACTCAGACACAACAGATGGGTGGTACAGGCTGTGTGCTGCACTACTCCAGGGAATTCTGTGCCCAACGTCGCATAAATAGCTAGTGGCAGGAACAGCATGTAAACCCATCTTGATCTCTAATCAAAGCCCTCCTTTTTTTCACTGAGTCAGATGTCCTTTTGTTTCTCTCACACAAAGGTTTTTATTGACAAAGGAGGTGGGCATGAGGTTTCAAGAGAAACAGCAGAACTTTGGAAAACTCATCTCTCCCTGAGCTTTTCCAGAGAAGAAAGGAGAATTAATGAGAGGGTGGACACGAAGGGGGTAGCAAGGAGGTCGTAGCCTGCAGGGTCACTTGAGCTAGAAGGGGGGATTTAATATTTAAAAAGTGGGGGACAGAAGGGAGCTATTGGTGTCAGTAGGGGAAGAATTTTCCTGAAACAGCTGCAAAAGCAGTTGAGGCCATTTGAGATTTGGAATCTGTCTGTCTCATGTTGGATTTTGACTGGACATTTGTTTTAGGTCATCCCTCGTGGAAAAGGACCCCACACATGTGCAGCAAGGAATGACGGGACAGAATACCACAGCCAGGTGACATTTGTGCCTGGCATTTAAAGGGCTCAAGGAGGGGTGTCGCGTTCCTGCTGCAGATCCAGTCCAGCAGCTCCAGCTAGAGTTATCCTTCCTGCTGAGACCAGGTGTGTCTGCCTCCTGCAGGTCCGGAGAGGTCTAGGAGCCTGCTCCCTCTCCGGGAGTCTGTGGAGTTGCAGGTAGAACTGTCTGGACTTATTGGTACCATATTTACAACAGAAATACAACCTCAATCTTGTAGAACATGTGGCAGCCATTTGCATGAATCAACACCCCTGGCATTAGTGGGATTAAGTACGATGAGTTTTCACTTCCAGAAGGACACTAGTGATTATAAAGCTTCCTTAGTCTTTTCTTGGAAGTATTTTTGTTGTTTTTTTCACCAACCACCCTCCACCCTTAGGTTTCCTTACACATTCAGACATTTACAGTAAACAGGGATTAGCCTCAGCTAACCAAGAGTGGCTAGCAGATGGCTTTAATTAACTGTGCCATAAAGAAGAAGGATTTAAGGATAACAGGAAGACAGTTTACACGGAGCAGACTACATACAGCAGAGGGGCAGATCTGCGCCACTGCTCCCTGCTGCTGCCTGTCTTTGTCCTTTTCTTCTTCATATACTTTTCCTTCTTCCTTTGTGTTTGTCAAAGAAGCAATTTAGATTCACACAATGAAACAACAGTTTTTGTCACTTTAAGATCTATGTGTAAAAGATTATAAACATATGTAGATAGACATATAGAGAGAGAATATAAAATATAGAAATAATATAAAATGTAAAGAATATGTCATGCCTGATTTGGAAGCGTTTGTGGTATCTAAAACATACATGAATAACAAGACTTGTGATGATTTATGTGTCAACTTCACTGGGCCATGGGATGCCCAGATATCTGGTTAAACATTAGCCTGGGTGTGTCTGTGAGGGTGTTTCTGGATAAGATGAGCATTTACTCTGTGGGCTGAGTAAAGCAGATGGTCCTCCCCAGGGCTGGTGGGTATCATCCAATCTGTGGAGGGTCTGAATAGAACAAATAGGTGAAGGAAGGGTGTGTTCGCATCTGCTGATTACTTAGCTGGGATGTTGATCTTCTCCTGCCCTTGGCATTCCTGGCTCTCAGGCCTTCAGACTTGGACTGGAATGGATGCCATTGGCTTTCCCACCCTCAGGCCTCTGAACTGCACCACTGGCTTTCCTGAATGTCCAGCTTGCAGATGGCTGCTCGTGGGACTTTCTCACCCTCCATAATTATTGTGTGAAATAATCCCTCATGGTAAATCCTATTTTATATATCATATGTTATGTATGTAATATATAGGTGTGGGGAACCTAGTAAGTGATCAAAACATCGGAGCCAATCTCCACCCTATTGGTTCTGTTTCTCTAGAAAACCCTGATACATATATAACTTCCATTTTCTGATCACTTACTAGGTTCCCCATACCTTTAGGTTTTCTTTATTTAACCTCCACAGGAATCCATGCGATAGAGATTAGTTTGTCTACTTTACAGATGAATAAACCAGGCTGAGAGTCATGAGTTAGGTTTAAGCAATACCAAGAATTGTGCTCGCAATGACTACTCTACACCATATGCCCAAAACTGTGCAATAAAAATCACTGTAAAGCAACACTTGAAAAGCAACACTAAGAGATCACATACAAAAGTCTGGTAATTTTTAAAAGACTCAGTGGCCCTTTAGTGATTGAACAACTGCTAATTCATCTCATGGGCCCTGGGGGAGGGCTGAACAGTAGCCAGATGTAACTGTCATCATCATCATCATCTCCTGAGCCAACACTCATAGAACAAGTACTGATTTAAACGATTTGTACATGTTAACTCACTTATTCTCGACAACAATCTTACAAAGTATATCCTGCTATTACCCCTCTTTTACCATGAGAAACTTGAAATATAGAGAAGTTAAACATTTCCCATGGTCATACAGCTAGTAAATGTCAGATTCCAGATTTAAATCCAGAACCCTGGACCAGAGGCCATGTTTGTAATTATTACACTGCCTACTGAGAGATGGGAGGAGTTGACCTCAAGGCATGGACTTTCTGTCTCAAGACCTGAGGGTCAGGCTGGGTAGACAATTCACATGTAATTTACATGTAACATGATTAGCACATTTCCAAGAATGCTTAGGAGGTTGTTTTCGCATGAAGCAGAAGCCACTCAGAACCTCTGTCCAGATTCCGTAAGGCCAGAATACGATGGAGAGTTCAATGTTCTAGTAGCCCAAACTCTAATGCACACCAACAGAGGGAGGGGAATGGCTATACAAAAAAGAGACGAGGATTTGTGAGCTTAGTGGTGACCCCCAACTAGAATAAGTCTTAATCCATGGAACCTGTCAATGTTCCCTTATATGGTTAAATTCTACAGATGTGATTAAAGATTTTGAGATGAAGAGATATCTTAGATTATGGGGGGGCGGCTAAAAACTATAACAAGTTTCCTTTTACAGAGAGAGGCAAAGTGAGAGCAGACACACAGATGGGAGAGCCATGGAAGGTGAATGCAGAAATTAAAGTGATGTGGCTATAAGCCAAGGAATATTGGCAGCCCCCAGGGCTGTAATTGTTGGGAGATTTCTAGAGCCTCCAGAGGGATCTTGGTACGACTGACACTGTGATTTCAGCTCAGTGACCCTGACTTTGAACTGTTGTCCTCCAGAACTATGAGAGAATAAATTTCTGTTGTTTTAAGCCACAACGCGGTAACTTGTTACAGAAAACTAATACAGGCTCTTAAGCTGTGGTCTAGAGGAAGAGATTTAGATGGAAAAAAAACATCTAGAGTATGTGTAGCTGAGAGAAGCAAAATACAATGATGAGAGCCATAAAACGTGGATCCTGGAAAGACTCCTTAAGATAAAATTTGTAGTACCATTCCTTTTTATATGGTAGCCTGATATTTTCCCCCAACGATCAACAGCTGATGTGGACCTGGGTATTAACATAACCATAAGCTTGACAAACTTGACTTATAAGCAGAAATTCAAAGGCAGCCAGTGTTCTTTCTTCCCATGTATACACAGAGGAATGATCTTGTGAGGACGCAGGGAGAAGGTCACCATATGCAAGCCAGGAAGAGAGCTCTCACCAGAAATCAAATTCACTTGAAACTTGATCATGAACATCCAGCATCCAGAAGTGGGAAAAAATAAAGGTCTGTTTAAGCCACCCAGGCTGAGGTATTTTGTTATGGCCACCGGAGCAGACTAAGGACCAGAGACCTCAGCACCTGGCGATGCCCCTGCCCCAAAGAGGCACAGAGTAGGGTCATGGGAGAGGAGGCACCAGCATCCATGAGAAGCTCTGTGGTAACATCCTCTGCAGGTGAGGACTGTCAGCAAAAGATGCGGAAATAGTGCCAGTCTCTTCTGTGCAAGAGTGATGACGCAGAAATAGCAGAGGCCAGGAGTCTGGCATGAAACCTTAAGAGGATGGGGGCTGAAATTCCCATGGCGCACAGCAAAATTAGATAGGCAGGGCTCTGTGGAGCCTAATCAACCATGGTATTCCTGGAAGAGTCCTTTCACTCGCTGGTTTCAACTTCTCAGCTCTCAGCTGCCTCAGCACTTCTTTGATGGATTTTTTGATCTGGCTTTTCTAGTTTTGCACAGTGGAAATGTTGGTCTGTCGCTTCTAGTATTGCTAGAAGTGGAAGTCAGGAGACATTATATTTCTAAATATGGGGCTCATAAAAGAAAAGAAACTCATAGGAGGGAATTCCTGGGAGTGAACAGACTGGGTATTAATGTACAGCATGAACTCAGATGGTCTTTCTGCTTCATCATTTATCATTCTCTGTATTCCTTAATCCAGATTCCTTAGAGACGTACCTTTTGACTAGGTTCATGATGAAAATGACTTTTAATAATGGAGCGGTGAGGCATAATGGGACAAGCAAAAGCTACTGCAGTAAGATAACGGAGTTCTCATCCCGGTCCGATTACCCACCGACTAGGAACTCTTCACATCAGAGTGTCCGTTTCTTCCGCTTCCATGGTGCTTTTTGCTCTACTAAGACTTACATCCTAAAGCGCCAACCATAGCTCCTGGCATGTTTTACATCTTTCATAGGCATTATTTCCCTCCATTCTATTCAACGGCCTCAGTGTCTTGTGCTGAACCCTGTGGTGGCTCATTTAAGTGAGCCACACCCCCCATACTTTTAGATTTTTGCCATTACATTTCTGGAGGGAACAGGCAGTTCTGATATTTCTTTTCCTCCTGTTGCGACTGTATATTATTTATTATTTAGATTGTAAATCAAAGCCTTTTGCAACAAAGTCGTTTCGGGGCACACACACAAGCTTAAAAGCTTTAGGTCAAATACACAGAACTATAAAAATAAACAGCTAGGTTTCCCTGATGACTCAGTGGTTAAGATTCTGCCTGCCAATGCAGGGGACACGGGTTCGATCCCTGGTCCAGGAAGATCCCACATGACGCGGAGCAACTAAGCCTGTGCACCAGAACTACTGAGCCTGCATTCTAGAGCTCGCGAGCCACAGCTACCGAGCCCCCACGCCACAACTACTGAAGCCTGTGCGCCACAACTACCGAAGCCCACGCGCCTAGAGCCAGTGCTCCACAACAAGAGAAGCCCCTGCGATGAGAAGCCCGTGCACTGCCACGAAGACCCGGCGCAGCCAAAAATAAAATAAATTTATAAAAAATAAAAACAGCTAGAGTACACAGTAGAAATATTATTTAAAGGAAAGGGGTGACTTCAACATAGTGGCCCTTTCAGAGAAAGTCATTTGCAAAGATACAAAGATGAATGAATCTCATGGAACTTTCCAGTAGTTTAATTAAGGAATTGGAAAAAAATAACCTACCCCTCAGAATTTGCTTCAAAATCTCAGTTACGCCAAATAGAGCAGACAGCCAGACCTTAACTGATGCAAATGTTCATTAATGTTTCTCAAAACAGAGGCATGAGAACAAGTTCTTGCATCTCAGAAAGGCAGTGGCAAACTCTCCTCAATGCTACCTTATGTGGGATTCCCAGAGGTGACTGGACATCGTCGGAAAAGTTGGGAAGCCAATGAGATCTTTCTCGGCCTCTCGGCTAGGAAGAGGCACTCTCTCCTTTGGGTCGCTTCTGTTCCCTATTCAGACTTTGCTTACAGAATTTAAAGGACCAAAATGTAAAAGATTTGATTTTCTGTTTACATGTCTGTGTTCTCCCCCAGCTTTGAGCTTCCTTCTATAATGTTTCCCTGTGCACAGTTTTTGGCTCATGTCAACTGCCATAAATATTTATTACATAAATGGACAAATGTAAACTGGATACGGATACTTTTCCACCGGAGATGCTTTTCACAAAGCTAAAATTATTAGGTAGGATGTTTGTGTTTCAACAACCAGTGACGCTTTGAAAACAGGAACCAGCTCAGGAGGATGGAAAGAAGCCAAAACTGTGGTTGTTTGCATTTTAGCTCAACCAGCAACAGTGCTGCACTGGCCAGTCTAAAAAGAACGCACAGACCAGCACCCGAGGCGGATCCAGATCCAGCCCTGGGAGCCCAGTGCCCTGCGCCACTGCATTAGGCTGGAACCCAAGTCCTATAGCGCTCTGGGTTTCAGCTTTCCGCCTTCCACAGCTTCATTCTAAGTTCCAGGCTATTTGCTCAACAAAGGGTCACTCACAGGCTTTTGTTGAGTGGAGAGATTGTAGAAGTGCTCCCTATGGGATGGATGCAGGGCCTCTCTCTCATTTGAAATCAGGGTGGGTAACAGCATACTTTCTGGGGCCTGAGTGTCTGGGTTTGACTTTATTTACTTACTAGTGATGATCTTAGGTAAGTCACTCTGTGCCTCAGTTTCTGCATGTGTGAAATGGAAATAATGTTAATTCCATTCCCATGAGCTTACTGTAAGTGTTAAATAGATTTTAAAATGCCAATCATTTAGATCAATGCTTGGCACATAATGAGCTCCCTGGAAGTATTTGCTTTCATCACCATTACGTCTGCAGCTGCTTTTCTAATAGCTTTCTCCTTCTTCCTCCTCCTTCTACGTCTGCCCCTTTCCCTTGCCCTTCCCCTCTTTGTCCTTCCCCTAATGATAGTATAAAAATAACATTATAAGTACTGTAAAGATACCATTCTTTTTAGGTTCTCCTTTGAGTCATTTGCTATGCAATGTTATGGTTTCAATATTTAGGTGCCTCCAAAATGCATATGTTGAATCCTAACCCTCAAAGATGATGGTATTAGAAAGTGGGGCCTTTGGGGGGTGTTAAATCGTGAGGGTGAAGCCCACATGAATGGGATTAGTGCCTTATGAAAGAAGCGCCAGAGAGATCCCCAGCCCCGTCCACGTGTGAAGACACAGCAAGGAAATGCCAGCTGTGAACTAGGAAGACCGTCCTTCCCAGAAAGCAACCACGCTGGCACCTGATCTTGGCCTTCCAGCCTCCACAACAGTGAGAAGTAAATTTCTGTTGCTCATATACTACCGGGTCTATGGTAATTTGTCATCGCAACCTGAACGGACTAAGGCAGTAATCACTGTTTAATACGCAAAAGCACTTAATGATGTTGTTGTCATTATTTCTGTTTTATAGATAGGGAAACAGTTTCAATGTAAAAAGGGAATCAACCTAAGGCCACAGTGTTCATAAAAAGAAGAAATGGAATGTGAGCTCAAGGCTTTCTGCTGTAATTCGCTGCCACCTCTTCACTTTCCCAGTGTCCATCTCTGACGATTGGTCGCCGCAACTCTTGGGTGTTTATTATCAGCCAGTGACAGGGCTGAACCCATTCTTTGATCTGATCAATTGTCCCCATTGACCTGGTAACTGGATAGGTCTTTGCTCAGCTATCTAGGCTTGTCATGTAAACTTCCCACCAGCACTGCCAAAAGCTACCAGAGAGACCTTGGTGAACTTTGCTATTCACAGTAAAACGTGTCCTCTTGGAAATCCTTAGAGCAAGAGCCAGGTGTAGTATGATTCAGCATAAATGAAGTGCAGAGTACAGACTCCAGCCCATCATGAACTATCAACGTGCTCGGGACCAAAGCGGCATGGAAGTTTGGGAGGTGCTTTGCCTCTCGGTCTTGGTGTTTCCAAATGTAAAATGAGGAAATCTGAAATTCATGAGATGGAAGGACTCTTTCTGGTGTAACATTTTGAGACCTGGTTATCAGTTCATTCCTTCATTCCAGACCATTATTGTCCAGTAGAACTTTCTGTAAGAATGGCTCTGTTCAATATCTGTACTCTCTTGTACAGTAGCTATAACCACGTGCAGCTCTTCCACAATGGAAATGCAGCTAGTGCAACTAAGGAAATGAAGTTCTAATATTTAATTTTAATTAATTAAAACTGAAATAGCCACGGGATTAGTGGCTATCAAAAGAAATAGCACAATAGTCTAGACAGCTGCTGAGATTTGAGAATATTCTCTGTGTGAGACATTGAGTTCAACATAAGAGTGATAGAAGCAGGAAAAAAAAATACTCTTCCCTCAAAAATCATGAAGTCTGTGACGGTTCAATCAAATACACTTCTGTTCTCACTTCACCTCTTACCTCCTTTCAAGAACCCAAGATTCAGTACTTACTTTACTTCCTCTAGCAAGAGTTGCTTTTATCTGTCTTTCCAAAGCACATTGTTTAGCTGTTAATTAATTCATGCATGTGTTCATCCGTCCACTGGAGTTTAACAGGTATTCATCAGGGTAGGAATTTTTGAAAGACCATATACTGCTATAGTTGTAGCATCTAGGAAAGTACCTGACACTTAGTAGGGGCTTAACGATTTTGTTAGTTTATTTAATTAATTCCATACGCCTCACTGAAGATTCACTCTAGGCTAGGCATCTATCTTAGGCACGAAGGACATAATGTTAAAAAAGACATAAATGGAGCTTAGAGTCTGGTGATGGAGATGGAGATGTGAACAGCTGATTTTAACTGATGTTTCAAGCGCCATTATAGGGATAAATGCAAGGTAATTTGAGAGCAAAGAGGAAGAGCTGGCATATTCTGAGTGTTACGCACGTAATATGGGACTCGGGGTTATTTCTTTACATATACATTTTCCTTAGGTAGTGAGTTTGTTGAGAGCCAGGGCCGTCTTAGTCTCTGTAACCCCAGCAGCTGGCACAGCACCTGCCACGGAGCAGGGTGATTGATGTTTGTTTCTGAATGAGTGTGAAGTGATATAACTAAAGAATGGTTACCTATGGACCCTAAAGGTATGGACCAGTGGTATGAAGCTTTACAAGAATGAGACATTACTTTTGATTGGGGGAATATAGTGGGTTGAACGGTGGACCCCAAAACGATATGCCTACATTCTAATCTCTGGATGTTGTGAATATTCCCTTCTACGCCCAAAGGGAAAATGTTACCTTATTTGGAAATAGGGTCTTTGCAGATGTAAGTAAGTGAAGAATCTTACAAAAAGGAGCTTAAGGTGGATGAACCAGCTGGACTCTGAATTCAGGAAAAGATACACAGAAGAGGAGGAGGCAAGGTGGCCAAGGAGGCAGAGGTTGGAGCAGTGGGGCCGGGGGATGGTTAACTATATGTGCCTCTTTGGCTGGACCACAGCACCCATATATTCTTTTTTTTAAAGATTAGTTTATTTCCTCTCATTATTTATTTAGTTATTTAATGCTACCAGCATACATTTCTCTCTCTTTTTTTTTATTTTATTTTTTGGCTGCATTGGGTCTTCATTGCTGCGCGTGGGCTTTCTCTAGCTGTGGCGAGCAGGGGCTACTCTTTGTGGTGGTGCGTGGGCTTCTCATTGCGGTGGCTTCTCTTGTTGTGGAGCACGGGCTCTAGGCGCGCAGTCTTCAGTAGTTGCAGCACGCGGGCTCAGTAGTTGTGGCTCACAGGCCCTAGAGCACAGGCTCAGTAGTTGTGGCGCACGGACTTAGTTGCTCCGCGGCATGTGGGATCTTCCCGGACCAGGGATCGAACCCGTGTCCCCAGCATTGGCAGGCAAATTCTTAACCACTGCACCACCAGGGAGGTACCCAGATATTTGATCAAATGTTTTCTGGGTACTTGCTAAGTGTGCTTTGAATGAGATTAATATTTAAATTGGTGGACTTTAGGTAAAGCAGATTGCTCTCCATAATGTGGGTGGGCCTCATACAATCACTTGAATTCTGAATAGAGCAAAAGATTGACCTCCCCCAGGTAAGAGGGAGTTCTGGAAGCAGATGGTGGCCTTCAGACTCCACTGCAACTCTTCCCTGGGTCTCCAGCCTGCTGGTCTATTCCTAGAGATTTTGGACTTGCTGGTCTTCATAATCACATGAGCCATTTACTTAAAAGAAATTTCTCTCTATATATCTATATCTATATCTATCTATCTATCTATCTATCTATCTATAAATAGATAGATATCTATACAGACACACACACACACACATATATAGATGATATAGATTTAGGTATAGAGCTCTCCATCCTATTGGTTCTGGTTTTCTGGAAAAGTCTGACTAATATAGGCCAAAAGGCAAGGAATGTTGACACCCACCAGAAGCTGAATGAGGCAAGGAATGGAATCTTCCCTAAATCTTCTGGAGGGAGTCCAACTCTGCTGAGTCTTTGATTTCAGACTTCTTGCCTCCAGAACTGTGAGAAAATAAATTTCTGAAGTTTTAAGTTTGTAGTAATTTGTTACAACAGTACAGGAAATGAATACAGAGGACTTGGGGATGAACAAATAAATAAATAGCATTTGAACCCTATTTTGGAGACTGGAGAGGTTTGTACAGGTGCATAGGCATGTGGGACGAAACAAGGTGAGGGAAGGCGGGCAGATGGGGAGTGAGCAAAGGCCGAGCAGAGAAAACACACAGGACTCTGGTGGGGCAGCAGTGAGGCATTTTCAAGTGCAAAGTCTAGGAAGGCCAGTAGTAGAAGTTGAGTTTGGAAAAGAAATTTTGGAAGTATTGTCATGAGAATTGAATGTATGTTAAATATTTACAGATTTTAAATTGTCTTTTATTTTGACACCCTGAAAATCTATTGGATATTTTTAGCAAAGAAGAGATAGGAGAGAATCATATCTTTTGGACTTGATTCAGTTGTATATTGGTTGATGAGGTAGTATCTGTCTGGTGGGAGGGAGGTCAAGGGCTTCTAACAATTCTGCAGGACAGGACAGAGGCTATAAGGACCCACATGGTGATGGCATTCTCCTGTATTTACATGTGATGATACAGTAGAAACTGCCCGTTGTGCTTCCTCTATTTCAAAGGAGTGATTTTAAAAGAACAGTAAGTCATGCCTACAACTGCTTAAAGCCTTAGATTTCTGTATATGTCATCTCCTGCTGCACTCATAGTTTCAGTAGTGATGCGTCTAGCCTCGTTTTATAGTTGAAAACACTTAGTCAATTAGCAGTTATAGTCTTTGAGACTATATATTATAACAAGGTCAGAGTGAAACTGAATCCAAGACTTGTCCTTAGTGCTTTTTCTTTTCTGGATGAAACACTAATAACGATGTACTAGTTATCATTTACTGAGCTCGAGGTTTATCCTATGACCCTCATACAGTGCTCAAGAATTTGCATACATTAGCATATTTTAAAACTCCTAACATTTATGCAGTAGGCACAAACATTAATTTGTATTTTACAAGTGAAGAGACCAAAGTTAAGAAATAAATTAACTTATCCAAGGTCATATAGCAAGCATGTGGTAAACATAGGATACAAACAAATTATCTGGGGCTAAAAGATGCCTCTTTAACCTAAGAAACAGTGAATTCCTAATTGCATTTTTGGGTCAGATTAAAAAAAATCATGATCAGCTCAGAATTTCTTAGAAGTTAGTAGGCTCCATATTTCTGGTTTAGAAGTGGAAACATACTGCTCCAGAAAGCCACTGGATTCCATAGAGAACTTATATTTTATGCAGTTTGGGGCAGCAATTCAGAAACGAAAAAGAAAACTATGGAACACAACACAGGCCTCTTATCTTGCACCTGCCTCTTACACTTGTTCATATTTATCTCACCACTTATCAGCAGACATTGGAAATTAGAGAGCTTAAGTCTCCTTTGAAATAATTACCTGACCCTATTATATTAAAAGACTTGTAGACTGCTAGGTATTTTTGTGAGAAGGGGTGGGTGAGATAATCAGTCTCTACATACATCGCTAAGTGTTATCCTGTTAGCAATAATACACCAAGCAACAGCCCTGATTCCTCCGCCGAAATATTAGCCACACCAAGAAATGAACTTGAAACTTCAAGGTTTTTGCCTAACAACAGTTACATGGGCTGTGGAGTCCTTAGGTGGGTGAACCTGAAGGGGACCCTATGTTTTTATAAGGCTCTGATTGTGGAGAAAATATCCAGTTCTTTCTCCATCTGAAAACCAACAGAAACCTGGCCTGTTAGGTGAATGGGAGAAAGTTACACAGGAATTGTGACAATTTTGAGCAACAGGAATTCTGTTTTTACCTGAAGCTCTATGCAGGAAGTCACAGAACCTTTTTAAAGTGATGATATATTTCAAACACAAAAAAGCACAGAAAATAATATAACAGGCGCCCATTTACCCACAGGGTCGCCATGAACACATCTTTGTGTGAAGTAGAAAAAGACTCGCTTTCTTTCAGTCAGAGGCGGCGCTGCAGCGAGGGACAGGGTTTGCCACGTGGCACCCAGGCTTGGCTCCCTGAATGACCTCCCCCTCAACAGCCACGGCTGGAAGCACCCGTGGCTGAAATTAAACACAAGTTAACGTGTTGCCGTGTTTGCTTCAGAATTTGTTTTTAGTGCCCAAAGCGAAGAAGTGTGGCCTCATCCTGACCATTCCATTCCTCACCTCCCCCTTCCTCAGCCCCACAGGTAACCACCTTCCTCATACTTGCTGTGGCATCACTTCCATCAAATAACATGGCTCTCAGCCTCTGTGTTTAAATTTTACATAAATAACCTCACACCACATATTTTATAACTACACTGTAACCACTTTCTTCATTGATACTGCCTGTTATGAAATCCATTAAGATATAGAGAAGCAAAGTGAATAATAATCATGGCAGCGTGTCATTATAGCAGTAAAAATCACAAGAATCGTTAAGTTACATATTTTGTACTACGTGCTGGGCGCAGTTCCAAGCCCTTTATGCATATTAGTGCGTGTAACCCTGCCTTTTTGGTGATTCAGAGAGTCTTATGTCTAAGCGTGTATATGTGTGTCTATATTTGTGTGTGTGTGTTTAACTCAATGTCCACTTCTGAGTACTGTTTTAATCTGAGAATGCATGTTATTCATCACTTTAGAAAAATCTTGAGCCGCTAGCTCTTCGAATACTGCTTCCCCACCATCCTCTCCGTTTCCTCTTGCAGTAGATGAACATTGGACCTTCTCACTGCATCCTCGCTTAAGGACACTTTATGTTTACCATGTCCTACAATTCCTTGCGTTATTCTGGAAATGTTAATCAAATAGATTTCTCATTGCACTAATTCTTTATTCAGATGAGTCTAATCTGTTTCGTCTGTCCCATGAATTTTTAATTTTCAGAACAATACTTTTCCTTTCTAGAAATTCTGTTCTTCTCTCTGTTTTTTGCTTTCAAATATCTTTCTTCTCTTTCCTTTTCTTACTGTGTTGATTTCTTCATTTTGTCTTTAATCATTTGTCTTTCAGATTCTTGTTTTATTAACTAATGTCCTTAGGTTTTACCGATCCTCATGGTGTGTCTGCTTCATTCTGGTTAGGATAGGTGGTTTCGTCATGAACTTCACAATTTTTGATGGTGAACTCAGATTAAGAGCCCTCCGCCACAATCATCACTCCTGGGTCCTGTGGAAAATCCTATGTGGCCTATGTTGTCCAAGTACCTTTCATATTTATTTCTGCCTGGAGACTCTGGTGGTATAAATTTAGAGTCCAAACTCATGTGAAGTGCTGGTAGGGACAGACAAGCTTTCCTCCTAGCTTATGAGGCAGAGGGAAGATTTATTTTCTAATGTACCTTTCACTGATGGTACAA
This sequence comes from Grampus griseus, assembly GCF_964374135.1. Taxonomy (NCBI): domain Eukaryota; kingdom Metazoa; phylum Chordata; class Mammalia; order Artiodactyla; family Delphinidae; genus Grampus; species Grampus griseus. The sequence goes on from NC_139009.1 coordinate 9,118,040, forward strand.
TATCTGGGGGGACTAGTAGTGGTTTCATTCCCAGCTCCTGGCTTATTTGGACACAAGATCTCATCTCCAGGCTTCATATGAGTGTTGACACTCAAGATCGTATGTTTCTGGGTTTAGCAAAGCCACCAAGGTTAGCTACATCATGTGTTCACACACTCCAACATCTACTTTTCAAGTCCTTATCAATTCATGGAGTCAAGGATACGTTGTATCCCTTTGTTGTTTTGTTTTTTGTTTTTTACAAGTTTTTAGTGAAGAAGATGATTCTTACTCTTTCCTTTCTTTTTTTCTTTTTGCATTATCTGCTATCTTATTGGAACTGGGATTCTTAAAACAGGTTGCAAAGCTCTGTAATGCCTTGGTGCACTAAGAAAATGCATTTTAAAAAATGCAGCTGTCAGGGAGAATTTGTACAGGTGACACTCAGGTTAGTGAAATAATTATAGCATCACATTGCTATATTCCATGCTAACAAGTAAAATGAGCAGCCAGCATTTTGTAGGGTCAATCTGAGTAAGAAAAGTCTCTATAGAAATAGCTTATGTGGTAGAATTTGTATCTTGAGCAGAATTATAGACAAATACTAGGAGAATTTGAGATTAGCAAAAAGTCAGTGAAGTGCAAAGCAGAATGCTATAGGAATAAGAGCAAGGGGCTTGGATATCACAGGCAATTTAGGAAAGAAGTGTTCAGGCCAAGAAGCTGCATAGCCAGGTTGTGAAAAGCTGCTTCTCTTGGCCATGTTGGCTAATGAGTCTCACCTGTACCCAACATTGCTGTTTCAGAGTCTGTGTGAACATGTAATCTGTCCCCACCAAATCCCATTTTCTACAGAGCACGGACTCTATTCTTTACAAAGACTTTTGATCTCTTTATAAGATTGTAAATGAGAAAAAGCCTCTCTAGTTATTCTTAAAAAGGGAATCTAGACAAGTGAGACCCCGACCAGCCAAGACCATTAAGATTCTGCTTTCCAGGGCTGAACAAATCAGTTAAGAAATCCACTTACTGAACACTTTCCTTAAAAAAGAAAAAGCAGTTTCACCGGGGTGTATTACTTTTCTGTTGCAACTGTAACAAATTACTCAAACTTAGTAGCTGAAAACAATACAAATGCATTATCTTACCGTTTTGCAGGTCAGATGTTCTGCGTGGGTCTCACCGGCTAAAATCAAGGTGTTGCAGAGCCGCATCCCTTTTTGGAAGGGCTAGAGGAGACTCTGTCTCCTGGCTTATCAAGGCTGCTGGCAGATTTCAGTTCCTTGGCGTTCCTGGCTGTCAGCCAAGCGCTGTTCCCAACGTCTAGAGCCACATGCCTTGGCTCATGGCCCCCTTCCTCCATCTTCAAAGCTAGTGGTAATGGCAATGTGGGTCTCCCACTTCCCATCTCTCCTGTCTCTTCTTCTGGTGTGGCCTCTCTCCAGCGGACTCTTCCACTTAAAGGGCCCATGTGATTAGATTGGGCCCACCTGGATTATCCAGGCAACCTTCCCTGTTTTTTTTTTCTCACCTTTATTGGAGTATAATTGCTTTCCAATGTTGTGTTCGTTTCTGCTGTACAACAAAGTGAGTCAGCTATATGTATACATATATCCTCACATCCCCTCCGTCTTAAGCCTCCCTCCCACCCTCCCTATCCCACCCCTCTAGGTGGTCACAGAGCACTGAGCTGATCTCCCTGTGCTATGCAGCTGCTTCCCACTAGCTATCTATTTTACATTTGGTAGTGCATATAGGTCCATGCCACTCTCTCACTTCGTCCCAGCTTCCCCTTCCCCCTCCCCGTGTCCTCAAGTCCATTCTCTACGTCTGCATCTTTATTCCTGTCCTGCCACTAGGTTCATCAGTACTCTTTTTTTAGATTCCATATATATGTGTTAGCATACAGTATTTGTTTTGCTCTTTCTGACTTACTTCACTCTGTATGACAGACTCTAAGTCCATCCCCCTCATTATAAATAACTCAATTTCATTCCTTTTTATGGCTGAGTAACATTCCATTGTATATATGTGCCACATCTTCTTTATCCATTCATCCATTGATGAACATTTAGGTTGCTTCCATGTCCTGGCTACTGTAAATAGTGCTGCAATGAACATTGTGGTACATGTATCTTTTTGAATTTTGGTTTTCTTAGGGTATCAGCCTAGTAGTGGGATTGCTGGGTCATATGGTGGTAGTTCTATTTGTGGATTTTTAAGGAACCTCCATACTGTTCTCCATAGTGGCTATATCAATTTACATTCCTACCAGCAGTGCAGGAGGGTTCCCTTTTCTCCACACCCTCTCCAGCATTTATTGTTTCTAGATTTTTTGATGATGGCTATTCTGACCTGTGTGAGGTGATACCTCATTGTGGTTTTGATTTGCATTTCTCTAATGATTAATGATGTTGAGCATTCTTTCATGTGTTTGTTGGCAGTCTGTATATCTTCTTTGGAGAAATGTCTGTTTAGATCTTCCACCCATTTTGGATTGGGTTGTTTGTTTTTTTGATATTGAGCTGCATGAGCAGCTTGTATATTTTGGAGATTAATCCTTTGTCAGTTGCTTCATTTACAAATATTTTCTCCCATTCTGAGGGTTGTCTTTTCCTCTTGTTTATGGAAGCTTTTAAGTTTCATTAGGTCCCATTTGTTTATTTTTGTTTTTATTTCCATTACTGTAGGAGGTGGGTCAAAAAGGATCTTGCTGTGATTTATGTTATAGAGTGTTCTGCCTATGTTTGGGGATTTTTTAGCCTTTTTTTTTCTTTATTTTTAATTCCCTTTATTGCCAGGACAAGCGACTTGACTTGCAGGGTCTTGGTTCCTCTAACAGAAGTTGGGCCTGAGGCTCTGGGTTGAATCCAGGATACTGGACCACTAGAGAATTCCTAGCCCCAGGGAAGATTAATCACTGAGAGCTCTCACAGAGGCCTCTATCTGAATCCAAGACCTGGCTCTACCCAACTGCTAGCAGTTCTCAGCACTGGATGCCTCACACCAAACAACAAACAAGACAGAAACACAAACCCACCCACCAGCACACAGACTACCTAAAGTCATATTAAGCTCACAGACACCCCAAAACACACCACCTGACACAGCCCTGCTTATCAGAGGGAAAAGACTCAGCTCCACCCACCAGAACCCAGGCTCCAGTCCCTCCCATCAGGAAGCCTATGCAAGCCACTGGACCAACCTCCTCACCGGGGACAGGGAACAGAAGCAAGAGGAACTACGACCCTGCAGCCTGGGGAAAGGAGACCTCAAATGCTGTAAATTAGACAGAATGAGAAGACAGAGAAATATCTTGCAGGCAAAGGAGCAAGACAAAAACCAACAAAACCAAATAGATGAAGACGAAATAGGCAAAGAACCTGAAAAAGAATTTGGAGTAATGATAATAAAGGTGATCCAAAATCTCGGAAATAGATTAGAGAAAATACAAGAAACATTTAACAAGGACCTAGAAAACTAAAGAGCAAACAAACAGTAATGAACAATACAATAACTGAAATTAAAAATACTCTAGAAGGAATCAATAGCAGAAAAACTGAGGCAGAAGAATGGATAAGTGAGCTGGAAGATAGAATGGTGGAAATAACTGTTGCAGAGCAGAATAAAGAAAAAAGAAAGAAAAGAATGAAGGACAGTCTCAGAGACCTCTGGGACAGCATTAAGCGCTCCAACATTCAAATTATAGGTGTCCCAGAAGAAGAAAAAAAGAAAGGGTCTGAGAAAATATTTGAAAAGATTATAGTCGAAAACTTCCCCAACATGGGAAAGGAAATAGTCAATCAAATCCAGGAAGCGCAGAGAGGCCCATACAGGATAAACCCAAGGAGAAACACGCCAAGACACATATTAATCAAACTAACAAAAATTAAACACAAAGAAAGAATATTAAAAGCAGCAAGGGAAAAGCAACAAATAACACACAGGGAATCCCCATAAGGTTAACAGCTGATCTTTCAGCAGAAACTACAGGCCAAAAGGGAGTGGCAAGATATATTTAAAGTGATGAAAGGAAAAAACCTACAGCGAAGATTACCCAGCAAGGATTTAATTCAGGTTCCACAAAGAAATCAAAAGCTTTACAGACAAGCAAAAGTTAAGAGAATTCAGCACCACCAAACCAGCTTTACAACAAATGCTAAAGGAACTTCTCTAGGCAGGAAACACGAGAGAAGGGAAAGACCTACAGAAACAAACCCAAAGCAATTAAGGAAATGGTAATAGGAACAAACATATCAATAATTACCTTAAATGTAAATGGATTAAATGTTCCAACCAAAATACAGACTGGCTGAATGGATACAAAACCAATTCTTTGTTTTAAAGTGTGCAAACTTAATTCCATTTGAGAAATTCCCTTTGTCATGTAATGCATCCTATTCAAATGTTCCAGGGCTTCAGATATAGGCACTGTGGGGGGATGATTATTCTACCTACCATAATGGCACAATCTAGGGAGAAGAGATGTTATAAAGCATGACATCAGTTGTACTAGCAAGTTATCAAGAGACATCTAATCCAATTTTTAAACTCAGTTTGTAACTATTCACCAGGGATCTGCTAATCTTATATACAGTCAATCACATTCTGCTGATGCACATTTTATAGAAATTTTTGCATATCACACTCCAGGAGGGTGAGAAACAAGGAGATAAAAATGAAGAATAGCATGTAATCTACAAATGAAAGGAAAACACGGTGGGTTAGTCACATTGCTGCTCGGTGCTGCATTCCCTGAACTAGTACGATTCATTCACGTGAAGGGAAAATGACTTATTATGGATCAAATAGGGCTTTTGGAAGAGAGTAGAGAGGGGAAAAGGGAGAGAAAGTGAGAACATCAACAGAAAGACTTTGAATTTCTGGATGTAGCTTAGCCCGAGGCAAATTTCAACCCTACCTTTCCATGGAATTGTTACACGGATCTATTTATCTGTCTATGTACTATCTTTGTTCTATCTACTCTATCTATTATCTATCATTCCCTGCGTCCATCCATCCATCTTTGTACCTAGGTATACATCTATCTACTTTATCTATATATCTATCCGTCTATTCATTTAGGTATGTAGCTATGTTTCTATGTAGCTATGTATGTATCATCTATCCATCCATCCACTCACCCACCTATCTATATCTATCTACCTATCTATCTTCTATCATTCACATTCCACTTGGTGTGGGTTGTTTGAACTTGAGGGATTCTAACTAATACACAGGCCATTAAGTTGAACACTTGTATTTTACAGGTGGAGAAACTGAACTTCGGAGGCGAGAAGGGACTTGAGCATGTTTCTCTCTGACATGAGGGAATTCATCCTTGCTGTCCTCTCAAGTGTCACCATGTGTTTCCTGACTATCTCTATATCTGCCTGTGCATTCAACCCCCCTGCAACATTTTAATCTTACTTTCCCATGTTGCATGAACTTCCCTTGGGAGGAAAACTGATTGCTAAAAGGCTGTTTGCCTTCCAGGGATTTTTGGTTTTGAATTTTAAATGTCAAATTATTATTTGGTTCCAAAAGAAGAGAAAAGGAAGCGTTCTGCACAGTGACAGGCTGGTGGAGCCACTTTAATGAGCGGAGTGGCACCCACATGTCCCTCCTGGGTGAAAAGAATTCAGCATAAGAAAGAAGGGCTTGAAAGAGTCACAGTATGCTCTGCTGACCACTAGCTGTGTGATCTTGCGTGATCTATTTAAATTCTCTCATTTTCAGTCTCCACATAAGGAAAAGGAGAATAATCAAATTTATTTTGCAGAGTTGTCATGGGGACTATATACGTTGTGCCTAAAATATGTTTGCTGCATAATAAGAAATGAATAAATGAAATTCAACACTAAGGAATATTTAGGACCCCTTTACAGGAAAGATATCTTTACTAATTAAGAGATTATATTAAAATCCTGTCTTGGAAACAGGGACATAAAACCTAGCTATATTGTCTCACCTACTGCCTGAGGATTCAAACCATATTCATTTTTTAAAGGGAATGTACTGGAAATACCTTGAAGACATTGGAAGACATCTGCTGATTGCGTTTCTTTTGACTACTTAATTTGCAAGCACTTTACAGACTGTTTCTCAACTTCCATATAATAAAGTTTACTCACTCTACAGCCCCTAATATGCTGGTTTGGTTAGGACTGAGAGATTTTCTGATCTCACCCATGTACCATTCAGTTGGAATCACCAGAGGACGTTGACGATTATCATGATACATCACTTTTGAAGCTAGCATTTTCCACTGGAGCATAGAATTTTTGGAGGTACCACATAAATAGTAACAGATATATATGACTTATAGGAAAATAATTTTAAAAACAGAAAAAACAATGATGCATTTGCCAAAGGACATTGTAAACCAGACACAAGGGAAAGCATTTTGTTGGATTCTCCTTTGATCAGTTAATTTAGTTTCAGAATCCCTGCTCAGGATTGAAGACTCTGCCTTCATGGGTGAATGCCCAATACCTTCTATGCTGTTCTTTTAGATTTGCATAAACTATATCTCTCTCTCAGAAATGCGTGACGTATAAAGTGAGATTATATGCATTAAAAAACTTATTTTGCTTAACCCATTGCTCCCTAACTTTTGGAACAATTTTTAACACATAATACATTTTAACATCCTCCAGAAAAAGTTTCACTGAATACTCTTTGGGAAAGTCTAGTCTACACAGGTGTCATCTGACTAACCACATTTTAGAGTTAAAAGTAGGAGAATCGTATTAACCAAATTATGTTAGAAATATAAGCCACATAGAAGGTAAAGTGAAGTCCATTATAGAAAAGCAAAGAACACATTTATTTTCAGATAGTGGAAATGGACATAAATAAAAACCTGAAACTCTTCTGGGCTAATGACACTGCATTTTTTTTTTTTGCAAATTATATCACTGTCACAGAAATAGGTCTAAGCAGGGGAAGCACTATTATGATTCAGTGAAAAGCCAAAATTGCAAACCATCATTAATGTAATTGTATTACTTGAACTCCTTGGTAATCACAGTGCAAATAACAGCAATACTGGGGAAACATTTTTCCCCTAAGTTAACAATAATAAAATATAATACCCTGAATGCTGGGGAAATTGTAGCAGAACACAGCACTTATATTGCTGGAGGCACTACAAATTTGCTCAGCTGTGTTGGAAGGCAGGAGAGCAGGACATAGAGAGCAGTAAAAATGCACATTAAATTTTACTTACTGTGTTTAGATATAAAACTTTATTTTAGAAAAATATTCAACGAAAAATAATAGACAAAGGTATTTCTTTTTCCCGTTGTGGAGCACAGGCTCCGGACGCGCAGGCTCAGCGGCCGTGGCTCACGGGCCCAGCCGCTCCGCGGCATGTGGGATCTTCCTGGACCGGGGCACGAACCCGCGTCCCCTGCATCGGCAGGCGTACTCTCAACCACTGCGCCACCAGGGAAGCCCCAAAGATATTTCTTGCATTGAGAATTGGTTTGAGTCCAGTTTCTTTTACTCAACCCACTGAAAACATAGTTCTTCCCTTTTATTTTAATTCTGCGAATATTTGTCAAATGGCAAAAATTGAAATAGGGAAGAATTAACAAATTTATTCTTCAGTTTTGAGGTTACTATATGAATATATGAAATCCTGAAAATTGTTTTACAAATGTGGAAGTGCTTACTATGGACAGCAGAAAATTGTCTCCATTTTGATTATAAGTCGAAGAAGGAAAAGACAGGAATTTGGAAAAGGGAAATGGGTCACAGCTGGGGTTTTTAAGGTTTAGTTATTTAAAGTTTTCTTTAATAGCCACTGTTATTATTTTTTATATAAAATGCTAAAATAAAAGTACAACTCAAGTATAAATTTAACTATATAATTGAATATTGATTGGTGTCTATATATTCTATATTGTTAAAATCCTCACTGACAATAATAAGATACGCAGAGAGGGCATCTGAACAATTTACAATTTGAAAGGGAAGTATTTTCATGTGCTCTTACTTTCATAAATTCTTTATGTGCACCTATATATATATTTCACTTTCGTAAGCAGCATCCTATCCTTTTCTTAATCATCCCACCTTTTCATTAACAGGGTCCTGAATTCATTCATCCAAGCAGCATCAATGAATTAGGACTTACTAAATGTCAGATATTACCAGGACAAAAGAAGAAAAAGCCATAGTCTCTACCATAAGAAAGCTCATACCTATGTTATTCAATGCATATTTTAATTGACATCCTGAGTAACATGAACAATTTACTTCCATGGCAAGGATTCATAGTAAAAAATGGTATAACAGAGCTTCCCTGGTGGCGCAGTGGTAGAGAGTCCGCCTGCCGATGCAGGGGACACGGGTTCGTGCCCCGGTCCGGGAAGATCCCACATGCCGCGGAGCGGCTGGGCCCGTGAGCCATGGCCGCTGAGCCTGCGCGTCCGGAGCCTGTGCTCCGCAACGGGAGAGGCCACGGCAGTGAGAGGCCCGCATACGGCAAAAAAAAAAAAAAAAAAAGGTATAATAAAGTTCTTATTGGTGTGGTGTGTACCATAAACCATGGTGTGGGTGTGGTGATGAGAACTGAGCTGCCAACTGAAACCTCCGTTCTTCCCTTTACCTTGTTACTTACTATCCATTTCACCACATAGCTTCCTTCCTCCTTCCTCCCTCCATCCCCTCCTTTTTCCTCTCATTTATTCATTCACAATTCTTTCATTCCTCAAATGTTATGGCATCTATCTGCCATGTGTGAGGCATGATGCTAGGCAGTGAAGGTATAGGAATGAATGATCTGGTTCCTGTCTTCAAGAGCCTCGCGTTTCAATAAGGGAGAAAAGTTTAAAGAAAAAGCTCTAACAGAGCTCTGCCTATCAAGAGTTTGAAAAGTTTGATAGGAACACAGAAGGAAAAACAACGAAGTAGGCTTCAATTATTTCCTTAAAACTATGATCCCCATATCCAGTTATTCACAAGGATGAACCAAGATAAGGTGTAGCACGCATTCACCATTGCTGTGCAAATATAATGAACACCTTTATAATCCTAAGTAGTAGTTTGAAAGGCTGTTCACAATTAGACCCTGACCTATTTGTCCTCTCTAGGGTCTTTTGCATCTCACCCTTCTCCTCCAGGAACCTTAAGCTGTTCACCATCCTCTGAACTTGGCACGCTTCCCCACACTTCTGCTCCTGCCACAGCCTGTTGCTCCTGCTTGGAAAGACCTTCCTCCTATTTCTAATATGAAGATTTCTGACTGTCCCTGCTCTGTCTGCCACCTGATGAGCTGTGACCTCTTGTTGCAGACCCCGTTCGCATCCCACTGTCACATCTTCTCAGGCTCCTGAGGCAGGCAATGACTTCTTTCTCTCTCTACCCCTAATGCTTTTCCCCACCTCAAGCAAAGAACTTGTCAAAGCCATCTGCCCAGCTCCTTCACCATGAACTCTCCAAGGGTAGAGACCTTGTTTTTCTCCTTTCCTCATTGCCAGCACCTAGCAACATGATGTCTTCGTCAATGTTGGTTATAAAAATGAATGGATATATAAAGAACACATTATTTGATGAAAAAACACAAGGGAATGAATGAGTGATCAAATTAATGAGTCAGCAAATGACTGAATAATGATTGAGGAAATGACTGAGGGATAAATTATTGTATAGTTATTTAATTAGTGGCTAAACAAATACATTATTTAGTAAGGGAATAAATGAATGGATGATTTACCTAGGAGGGCTCACTGCAGTTTCCTTCCATGTCAAAGAGATCATTTCCTCCCATCTCTCACGTGACTCCAGGATTTTATTGGGCACAGAAGCTTTTCTCTAACAGACTAAAGGATTTTTTTTTTTTTGCCTAAAGGATTAAGAACAGCTCACCTTTTAATTATTCTAGACAATTTGCAGTTGCAATATGTGACAAAGTTACAGGTTTGACAATATATCACAAACCTTATTTTATGACTTACTTGACAAGTTAAACATAGCCCCTTGTAAAAATGCTCAGTTTTTTTCCAATTCTGCTTCCAGCTATTGGTAAGAGAGGAATGACTTTTATAGTATATCTTGGTCCACAGATTAGAGTCTCTCAGAGTAAGTAGTTTTTAACTGACTTTAATCTATAAAAGACTACATTGACTTAGAAGAAAATGATTTTTGCTCTTTTGATAAAATCTACCAAAATAGAAACGGGCCTGTAGTATTTTGTTTGCATCAACAAAAGCATGAACTTGTTAGCTTCAGAAATGATATGACATTGACATTACAGCCACAAGGACACTCAATATCTTTGTAGTACAAAACTGCACATCACCTTGATTGGGAAAATTGTACCCAGGGATAACTGTTCGGTATTTAGGATACCCTTTTCCTATGCAGCCAGGGGCTTCTAATGAGAATTGTCAAATAAACAGATCTTTAGGTTAGGATTAAAACTGTCCACACAGACAATCTACTAAATGAATAATGCTTGATGGAATGGGACCCATGTCTTTTGCTATGGTTAACAAATATTGGGCATGTAAGATTCCATTGTTGTCTGGTGTTTCATGTAACTGAGTAATAGGTATGGCCTAAGTGAATATATGGTTTACAAAATAGATTGAAAACATTAGAGAAATTGCAAATAAAAAAATAAATAACCTTCATAAAGTGTTTTAACTTGGGAGGAGGTAAGCTCAGATGTTCTCTATCAGTTTTCATTTTTTAAGATTCAGCTCTTCCAGACTCATTTAGAAGAACACGTATCTTTTAAATATAAAGCGTGAATTTTAAAAAATCTTGAAACTAGAGGTGTTACCCACTTTCTGGCCACTCAAGTCTAGTACTAGCATTTAGAGTTTTATTCTTCATTTTTCTTTTCCAATGTACCAGTTTTACTTTAAATATATTTGCTTTCCTCCTGTACCAGTTTTGTGTGTTGATACAGTTTGTTTAATAAAGGTATTTTTAAATAGCTTCATAGACTTCAATTATTATAATAGCCCATAGGTTATTTCATTATATCCCAAATTTGGTTGTTTACTATGTTTCCAACTTTTAGTTATTAAAAAATCACTGAGTTGATTACTTAGGTGTACAAAGCTTTTTCTGTATTTTGGATTATGTTCTTAGGATTAATCCCCAAAAGGGAATATTTTAGTCTAAATTATGAGTACTTTAAAGCACTTTTTATATATTTCCAAACTCTCTATAGAAAGAACCTGGATATATTCTAAATACTGAAACATCTCTTTCTCCTCAAGAAGTACCTTGTCTCTTTTGTTTAATAATTGCAGCAAACGTGCTAAATTGCTAAAGACTTTTTTTTCTCTGTCACTACTCTATTAGTAGAAGTTTATATGGCATTTCAAAAGCTCTATTCTAGAAAAATACTGACGTGACAATTCTGCACCACCTTTTCCTTAGAAGCAGTCACACAGAAGAGGATATGGATCGATTTTTCTTTCCTTACCCTCCAGAGGATAGAACTGGTCCCAAAGGGAGAACATTCCTGGAATGAATGTGAACTAGGTGTGAAAAAGAATTCAGATGGCTCTGGACTCACTGCTAACATAATTAGCTGATTAGGAAACCCGGGTAAGGACTGTTGTATTTCTGGAAGTGTCCAGAGAGAGCTTGGATGACCAGTTCTTGGAAAGATTTTTAAAGGTATTCTAGTTCTTTGGGTAGTCCAATGAGTTGTAAACTCATTTTCCAAAACTCTGATTCTACAATACACTGACACCACACTGTCAATCGTGTATCCAGCACAAGTCACCAATTAAATAATTTGGAAACGATTACATTTCTAAAGAGACCATAAACTAAATTTTAATCAATTTATTTCAAACTTGTCCTCCATTAGTACCTTTTCAGGAATAAGTAACAGTAACAGCGTAGTAGCTTGAAATTTTTTTTTTTTTTTTTTGCGATACGCGGGCCTCTCACTGTTGTGGCCTCTCCTGTTGCGGAGCACGGGCTCCGGACGCGCAGGCTCAGTGGCCATGGCTCACGGGCCCAGCTGCTCCGCGGCACATGGGATTTTCCCGGACCGGGGCACGAACCCGTGTCCCCTGCATCCGCAGGCGGACTCTCAACCACTGCGCCACCAGGGAAGCCCAGCTTGAAATTTTTGATTGTCTTTGATAGCTTGAGTTTAATCTGCTGCCTCCTTGGTCTTCTTTATGTCTCACACTGGACATGCAAATAGTGAAATTGGAAGAGATGAGTGCAGATGTATGTATCTGTGTAAGTTGGATACTGGGTCAGGGATTGGGATGCAAAGGACTAATAATTTGGAAGTTTAATGAAGTGTTCCTGAGACAAGGCAAGGTATCCAAGACCATTCTAACCAAGCCACGCCACATTTATTGATCTTGGAATTTAACCCTGTCATCCCCTCACTTCCCTGGGCAACACACTGTCCCCCTTTTCTGTTGACTCACCTCCTTACTCTGCCCCCTCACAACTTGCCTTAAGAACCTACCAGACGCTTATGCCACGTGAGAAATCCTCAAAGGGACATTGGAGAGTTGCCTTGAAGAAAAGGAAACTTTGTCAGGAGAGGTGGTTAGGAAAAACTAACAAATCCAGTAATTTTTCGAGTATGAGGGAACTAAGATATTTCTGTGTATTCCCACGGAGAAATACTGATAGAAATTATTGAAGAACATTCTTATGGAAAGGGCTAGCCAGATAGGGGATGTGCCCCTGAAGAGGTAGCGAGGCGTAAGTGGATATTGTAACTTACTAGAAATGGACTAGACGTGTGACTAAGAAGGGGGCATTAGATTTTATAATTATATGATGCAGAAGGACACTGGGGGCTTTGGAACTTTAGCTGCTATTATCCCAGACTAGGGCTGGACAGCAATGTTGTGACCCACAATTACAGTAATTTTCAGGTGGACTTCGTAAATGAACAGAAGTCATTCTTTTGAAAATAACTCTTTTTTAAAAGTGAGAATGTTTCTCCAATTCACATTTTCTAGTCTGCTTGTCTGTCCCCTCTGGGCTCAGTCAAAGAAACTCATGCAGTGGAAGTATGTTTAGCAATTGGGCCCGTTCCCAGGTTGCGAGACATTTAGCAAAAATCCAGAGTTATTATTAGATCTAAACAGAGGCTTTTGTCAAAGGCCTCTTGAACTGTTAGGAAATCAGAGTGCAAATTGATAATGACACACAACACATCGCTGCCCTGGCAGCTCCCCGAAGGCCGCTGAGATACCCGAGAAAGAACTTGTGTGGACTTGTGCCAACAGCGTGTTGCTCAACACTCATCCTTCTCCTAAGCCGACTGGACGGCTGCATTCTCCTCCTTGTAAGAGGCAGTAGGAGATGGATTAAAGTGGATGTTTGAACTGAGACTATTAATTTCCTTGCAGTGTGTATTCAAGTCAGATCCCTTTAGAAGAGCCTTTTGTGGTTTCATAAAATTACAACTTTGGCTATTCGGCTGCCTTTTCCAAAGTACAAATTTGGCTTCTAGAGAAAACACACTTCATAGGAAAAAAGGAAAGAAATGAGTATGTAGTTATCTTAAATATATTCATTTTATATAATCGTTCTGTCACACAAAGAAACAATTACAGTATTAAGTACCTATTAATAAAAGAAATCATAAAACACGGTCTTCATAAACATATAAAATTTTTATGATTTTTATTTAAAAAAATAATAAAATAGATTTTTTCCCTCACAGTTTATGAAAGCTTAAAAATACTTTTTTAAACTGTCAGGTTTAAAAATAAATGTTCCACTTCTTTGTTTAGACTATTATAGTACTTTTTAATTTTTCAAGGGTTAGGTGAGAGACCATTTCATGGGGGACGTGCATGTGTGTGCTGTCTTGCAAAGAAACTGGAGAATGCATTCCTCCAACTCCTCATTTTATCCTCGGCCCCTTTAGCCTCCTCTAAATGTGCCTTATACTTGGGTACACGGGAACGCGGCTCACTTAACATAAACATTATTTCAGATTCTTTACAGCCCCTGTTTCTGTGGTCCAAGTTCTAACACAGCACCTCACACGTAGCTGGAAGTCTATTTTATTTAATGAATCCTTAAACGTAATGCCTAGTAGAGGAGAAATTCTTTTCACTGCTCTGGGGGTTAGACAATCTTTCAGTTGGTTTGAACTGATAGGAAAGGAAATCCAATTTAGTTACCATTCACTGGAGGAAGACGACTTGAGTTTTTGGAGTAGCATCCACTGTTTGGGGATGAAGTATAGACACCAAGGGGTGTGAGTGGGAGGGGACAGAACACAGTGAGATTTTTAAAGGGCCCTTAGTAGCACCTGCAACCTCACCTCTAGTCCTGGTGCTGTGTGACTTTGACCAATTACTTTCCACCACTGGGCTTTCTCTTTGCAACTGGACTCAGTGGTTCTCAATAAGGACTGTGCATTAGACGCACCACTGGAGATTTTTTAAAAAGCCTGCGCCTGGGTCCCACCTCAGACCGATTAATTCAGAAACCTAATGGGGGTGACCCAGCTGTGTATTTAAAAAATTCTCCAGATTATTCCCAGATGAAGCTGAGTTTAAACTCCCGATCAGCGCCTCTCAAATATAATGTGATGAGAATGATCTGGGATCTTGTAAAAATACAGACTCTGATTCAGCAGCTCTGGGGTGGAGCCTGCACACTGGCATCTGAAGCCAGTGCCCGGTGATGCTGGCTGTCTCTGGTGCACTTGGACAAGGACCCAGAACCTGGGAGCGTATAAAACCTGTGGACTTTCGGGTCCCACCTCAGGCCCACTGAATCACATCCTGCATTTGAAAGATTCACAGGTGATTGATAACACATCAAAGTCTGAAAATTCCTGGTCTAAATAATCCATAAGAACCGCCCCCCGACCCCGCTCTAACACACAAGGTCCTCAGGGCACAGCCTCTGCCACTCCCACCCACTTTCCTTCTAGTCCCTATGTGCCCACCATAACCCAACAGTTGAGGCTCCTAGTAATGTTTCAAATGTGCTTTGCCGGCACTGACACTGCCCTTCCATCACGGGGTGTGTCATTTCCTTTACATTTAATAAACCCCTCCCCTTTACCTCCTTATTTCCTACCCATCCTTTAAGATTTAGGGATTAAGTCCTCCAACGAAGCTGATGTAACTATTTTCAACCAATACCCGCCCAGTTCTAACTTAGGTACTAGCTTCTCTTTGCTTCCTTACACTGAAAGAAAATTACCCACACATGTGCTTCACCGCCCCCCTCCCCCGTCTAGGATGTATATTTCTGGAGTGTCAAGAATTGAGTTTGGGGTTTTTTCCTCACTACTTATCAAGGTTCTGGCACAGAGTATGCACTTGTACTTCTCCATGTAGGTTCTGATCAGGATGGAGAACTTAACAGGTCTCTCATATCAACCTCTTCTTCCTGCCTTGAGTCTTGGCAACACACCACACAGCCAGAACCACTGCAGGTGGATTTCCCATCTCAGCCTGGCACTAAATTTCACCTCTTTTTCTCCTGAGGACATGTTGGGACGTGTGAGCTCTGGAAGGCTCAAGACCCCCAGAATAAAGCAACTTTGGTGGGCTATCCTCAGTAATGGTAATAGACAAGTGAGATGGGCATCCGTTCACTTGATTTCTGTGCCCCTTATATTTTCGACATTTATCAAAGCTGACATTGCTTCCCAAAGGCCGAGGGAGGAATGATGAAACAGATCATTTTCATTTGCCTGGCATTCTCTTAGCTGTTTCCCAGGCTGACTGAGAACAGTTTGCATCCTGTCCAGGCCCCATAATTTCTGGTTGTTAAAGAAAGACATATGGGTACTGCCAAAGCATCCTGAGACCTTGACTCAGGGCAGTGTGACTTGAAGGACATGGGAAATGTGGGAGGGCCATTTACTTTGATTCTCTTCTTGTGGCCCACACTGGATGTTTCCAGTAAGAGGGCAAGAGACACTGAGCCTGCATTTGCTCTCAGTGTAATGTTGGATTCAAATTATGTATATGTACTAAATTCATTGAATAACTGTGAGGTGGCCCCTGTGTGTCAGACTCTTTGCTATATGTTGGGAAGGTGACTTTAATGTATCATAGATTTTACCTTCAAGGAGTTCCTAATTGTAGACAGAGAGGACCATGCAGCTAAGTATTATCTTGAAGAATAAGGTGCCAGAAGAATACAGAAGAAAAGGCAATTAACTCTATTGCTTATGTTGTTTAAAAAAAGGTAACAGGGAGTAGTATGTCAAGGGAAACACCTTTTAAAATATTTTATTCAGGGCTTCCCTGGTGGCGCAGTGGTTGAGAGTACACCTGCCGATGCAGGGGACGCGGGTTCGTGCCCCGGTCCGGGAAGATCCCACATGCCGCGGAGCAGCTGGGCCCGTGAGCCATGGCCGCTGAGCCTGCGCGTCCGGAGCCTGCGCGTCCGGAGCCTGTGCTCTGCAGCAGGAGAGGCCACAGCAGTGAGAGGCCGTGTACCGCCAAAAAAAAAAAAATAATAAATAAATAAATAATAAAATAAAAATAAAATAAAATAAAATATTTTATTCAGCCTTTCAGCTAATGTCTCAGTTTCTTTTGCTGTGTAACAAATAACCCTGAAGTTTGGTGACTAAAATAACAGCAGTAGTAGACTATAGAGACAGTCTTGCCTTGTACAGATGCCTTTTACTGATTTATTTAAAAGTAAAGACAGATAACTATTATACTGACAAAACTAAGATTCAAAATGATAATAAAGTATGAACTAAGGCATAAGGGCTGTCCATCAATGAAATGTACTTGTGCTTAAAGAGAATATGATTGTTGTTGTTAACTTGAATCTCTCCTGATCAGTGGGTCCACCCGGCACATAGATGGGAGTTGGAGGGAAAGTTAGGGTGTCATCCAAACAGAGAAGTGCTTACAGCAAAGATCGAGATGCTGGCCTTGGCTTCATTAGCATAAATTAAACGCACTTAACACATATTCAATTAAAATTCTGTAGAGGATTTTGGACGGAGAGTGGCAGGGTCCAGGATGTAGCAGACCTGACAGTGGATCGTGGAGAGGGGAACAAGGGAGTCAAACGGGCAAGAATTTCAACACTAACTGGAGACCGACCGATTAGAGTCTTGAAGTGGCAACAAGCCTTGAACAAATCACTTTGCTCATAAAATGGCTCAAAGACAAAGGGTACATGTTAAAAATTTAAAAAAAGAAAGAACAAAAGTCATAACCAGACACACCCTCATGAAATTTCAAACACCAGAATAAAGAGAAGATTCTGAAAATGTCATAGGAATAAAAATGAACAGGTATCCGATTTCTCATTGGTAATACAAGATGCTAGAACACGATGGAGTAATGTGTTCATAGTTGAGGGAAAATATTTTCAACAGAGAATGCTACAGTTAGCTTTGGTGGAAGCCTGTGGTTTCCTACTCGATAACCATTTTTTTCTTCCTATCTGTAGGCACGTCTGCAGTTTTGTGAAGGTATTTGTTGAGCAAAGGAGGGAGGCCCGTCCCACAGCCCTGGAGGATGAATTATTAGTCTAAATCACTCATGGTAAAATTATTCCTCTTTGCTATTGATTATTCAAAGCGTGGGATTATAATACGATTCTAACCAGGAATTGCTTCTAAGAAAGACTGTTTACCTGATAAAAAGATAGAGCTATTCAGGAAGGTCTCTTTGCTCCAGCGGCCCATCTTCCTGCCTCAAACTCAGTTATTTGAGGATATTATGCTTGGATCTGTGTCATCCATCTTGTGACCATGAGATAATAAGGCAACAAACTACGAATGGCCAAGTGGAATAATGGAAAGAACTTGGGTCATTGATAACATTGTTTAGTCACTGCACCAAGCCTGGTACCACCTACCTCCAGGTTTCCTGTTATTTGAGATAATTAAGGATTTTTATTGCTTAGGCTATTGTGGACATGAGTTTTCGCTTGCAGCAGAAGGCATCATTAATGATACCATGTGCCACATTATCTATTGGGCATAAGACGTAAAGATATTTTCATTCTCAGTCTTGGAAGTAGCCAAACATTCACATCTCAAGCCTTCCTTTTCAGGGATATACCTGAAGATTTATTTCAGTAAATTGAGGAAAGCAATCAGGAAAGGAAACAGAATCCACCCCAACAGAGCATAAAGGGAAGTGCTGCCAACACGACAGTGTGCAGCCTGAAAGCAACAAAGCAAACTGGGAAAAAAGAGAAAGGGTTGAACGGACAGACCAGGGAGGGAGAGCGAGGAGGAAGTTCTCAGGGAAAAAAAAAAGTGGTGGACGGACTGAGTGGATAGAAAGTATGATTGAGTTTGGGCCACTCTAGACATATAATTATATCATAAAAGGAAATAAATACAGAAAGAAAAAAAGGCAAGTAGGAATTCTGGGTATGTGCCTCTCTGGGAGGGAAGATAGGGAATAAATAAGAAAGACCTGGTATGGATATGAAATGAACCATGTTGCTGCATGTTAATAAGTGAGGTAAATTAAGGAAAGAGAGAACATGTAATCTTACTGAGGAGGAATATTCCCCTTTGAGAATTCCATAAATCTTGGCATCAGAGCCACCTAGGCTTAGCCATGAACACTATTTATATAGTTTTAAAAAACAAATATAAAAGTAGAGTAATATAATTATGTAAATGTAAATAAGTAGAATTAACCTTATACAAAGAACAGAAATTTTGCTTGTGGTGCTCTGACAATATATACAAAATATTGCGATTGATTATGTAAAAGTATAGCTGTCACAAAGGAATTCATAGTGGGGTATACAACTGTATAAGGACACTAGTATCCTTAATTTACAATTTGGTAATAGCTATTAGATATTGACCAGCACTGATGGAATAAGAAAGACATGTTTAAATACGCTATCTAATGTTAAAAGTAACCAATAGAATAAAAAAGAAGAAGAATAGAATATCAAACATTTGGAGACTTGGTGAAGGAGAAGAGTAGTATAAATGAACGAAATCATTATCTTCTATATTGGAATAGCTCACACAATCCTCTTGTCCCCTATGTGTCTTTCAAATCCTACCTCAGATTGTCACCCACCCTATGAAGCATTTCCAGCCACCTGTCACCTTTGATCTCAGGCTGCAATAGTTAATAACTTCATGTCCCTTCTATGGCATTATTTCATTCATTCATCCAACCAACAATAGTTCTTGGGGGTGTATTCTGTTACAGGCTGTGTTGTAGATGCTAAAATACAGCTGTAAAAAAAGCGAGACATATATGGGTGCTCTTCTCATGGAACTGACACTTTATAGGGAGGGACACTTTAAAGAATTAAATATTTGATTACAAAATTAAATAAAGACTTACAATTGCTATAGGGGCTATGAAAGAGGCATATAAGGAGCATATAAGGCATATAAGGGAGAGTATAGATGCATAGGAATGGACCGAGTTTGGGGAATCCAGGAAGGCTTTCATGAGGAGGTGATGTATAAGTTGCTCTCTGAAGGATGATGGACATTAACAAGATGGTGAGATGGAGGTATGGAGAAAAAGGCAGGGTATGAGGAGCAAGGAGCAAAGCAGGAAGGATTATGCCATGTTGAAGGGAAACTCTGTGAGGCTCCACAGTGTTGGAATATGGAAAATGAGGAAGAGGGAAACTCATGATGGTCCTGGTGGGGGAGGAAAGCAGGGACTGCATCTTACAGTATCTTGAGGCCATGTCAGAGGTTTCGGCTTTCTCATAGGAGAATGGGGAAACCACTGAAGATTAACTTCAGTGGTGGTGGTGGTGGTGGTGGGATGAACTGGGAGATTGGGATTGACATATATACACTAATATGTATAAAGCAGATAACTAATAAGAACATGCTGTATAAAAATAAATAAATAAAATATTATAGGAAATAGAAAAAAAAACCTTCAATGAGATTGTTTGTGACTAGATCGGTCGTCAGCAAGTTGCAACTTGTCGGTCAAGTTCAACCCACCACCTGCTTTTATAAACAAAGTTTTCTTAGAACACAGCCATGCTCTTTAGTTGTGTATCTATGGCTGCTTTCACACTATAATGGCAGAGTAGGGTAGATGCAATGGAGATTGTATGGGTTGCAAAGCCTAAAATACTTGCTATTTTGTCCTTTACAGAGAATGGCCCCTGGAATCGATCATCTTACAAACAAGGCAGAGACGGATTCATGCTTTTATGCTAGCACTTACTGTACTCAGACCATCTGTATACTTATTTGATTTCCCCATTATTAGACTGTGAGCTCCTTTTGGAACAAGGACTACATTCAGTTCATCTTAGTTTCCCTAACTCCTAATACATTAGTGTACAGTGAACACTTGATTGAATCAATCTTGTTCATTTATCTCATGGAGCATCTAGTCCAGCTGCTAATTTAACTGATTTGGAAAATAAGGTCAAGAGAGTTTGAGGGACTTTCTCCAAAACATCCAGCTTGTTCGCATCCATATTGTGTCTTAAATTCAGGTCTCTCGAGTCTCATTCCTGTCATCTTTGTTCTTACTCAATTCAACTGTCCAAATTAGTCTAAAAATAAGTAATAATTTGAATATCACTAGAACCAGAAAACTGAAGATATATATATATATATATATACTTATAGAGTCATACTTTTAGAGTCGTGATGACTCATTTCCGAGAAAAACGTGCCTAAGAGCTTTGTCGAAATCTGTATTACCATCGTCTATGCAGCAGACGTTTGTGCATTACCTTAGCAAACTGGGTTCAACGAAACACCCTCGAAAGTTTTGTAGATTCTGTGAGGAGTCTTATACGGAGGTCAGAGATGCAGAAGCCTCCGTATTGCTGTTCCATATGCCTGGCTGCCCTTCCTATTTGGAGGCTGGAAATACAATTAGGAGACAAGCACCACAGATGCTGCAGTTTACAATAACCAGAAGAAACGCTGAAACGGGTAAGACATGAAAGGATAATTTTGCTTATACAAAATAGCAGACTGCAAACTAAAACCAAGAAAAACAAACAGGCAGATGGTAAGAGTGGAGAAGGCATTGGCACAGCTGTGAACAGGATTTAGACACCCAGATGCAACATAATTTGGGGGGAGGGGTGGGAGAGGAAGAGAATTTGAAAAAAAAAAATCTGGAAACAGAAAAGATACTGGAGAATAGTGAGTTCCTCGTCTCTCCACCTGTAGGTTAAGCTTCTTCACATCCACTTCCTACCCTGGCTGCTGAAAGCCATTTCCTGGGGGACGGGAGGAGAGAACGCAAGGACAGAAAATATGAATAGGCATCGTTCCCAATAGAGAAGGCGGCGGCGGTAAAATCAACAGCTATGATTGCAAAGGAAGAAGAACGACATAGCCGTTACCCAGAAGAGGGTGAATAGTAGTGTTTGCTTTTATTATTAGCAGCATTATTTAGATAACAACACACGTGCATGGCTAGAGTCACGGGCATGGGGAGGGGCAAGAAAGTGACATCGCACATGCGCATGGGGTTTCTACTCTACGTTAGCCGCATGTAATGGAAGCCACAGCGATCTTTTTTCGTTAATCCCCCTCGACGGACAGCAGCAAAAAAACCCCAATGATGTATTGTTTTATTTATTTTTAGGGGTTAGGAAACTGAAGGTCTAAGGGGAGGAGCCAGGATTTAAACTCGGGTCTTTTTTTTTTTTTTTTTTGCGGTACGCGGGCCTCTCACTATTGCGGCCTCTCCCGTTGCGGAGCACAGGCTCCGGATGTGCAGGCTCAGCAGCCATGGCTCACGGGCCCAGCCGCTCCACGGCATGTGGGATCTTCGCGGACCGGGGCACGAACCCACGTCCCCTGCATCGGCAAGCGGACTCTCAACCACTGCGCCACCAGGGAAGCCCCTAAACTCGGCTCTTTACGATGTCCTAGAATGACTTCTCCAACCATTCAAGTACAAACACAAATCAAAGCCAACAGAAGAAACACTTCTGTTATGTAAAACCAAACGTGACGCCAAAAGGGAGCAGCCATGGGTTCTTTAGCAAACGGTGACTCAGAAGAGAAAGTTCCGCTGGCCAGAGGAGACACAGGGAATGAGTACTTCACTCTGCCCTGCGCGTGGAGCGCTGTGTTTTTTGCTTCTTTCCCATTGTGTACTCATCATTTTTCTTCTTTTACAACTGGCTGTTTATGCATTTTTTACTCCCTCTCTAATGTGAGCCCCCGGAGGACAATATTAGAGAGCTGTTTCTGCCCATGGCTGGTTTTCCTCTTAGCTTCCTTGAAGTGACCTGATCAAGTAATGTGATCACATATTTTGGACAAAATAATGTGCTTCTTTTCTAAATAAGATTTCCTTGTTTACAAAATGTACCTCATAAAACCTCTTTCACAGATAATCGATACTATCATTTTTTCATTATTGATTACTTTATTCCCTCCGCAAAGCTCCTGAAACAACACAGCGCTGGGCTCCTTGAATGGGGATGTGACTGCTTCTTGGTGGCAATGGGACCTCTCAGCCTGTTGCTACAGGAAATAAGGCAGAGTTCCCATATCTTGGAGGATATAATTCTTCGTGGGAAGAGAAAAATCGTCGCTCTGTATTTCACCTCCTGGGCTGTTCCACCAGCTATTTTGGGGAAGGGGAAAGCCAGTCTCACAACACTTTCCCCAGAGAAAAGATGCCAATGTCAATGTCAGCCATTAGGAAACGTCATTAAAGCAGATGAGAAACGGGCTGTGGACATTTTTATGAGCCCAGAATACTCTGCTTGGAGATTTTATGGAGACCACAGGAAGCCAGAGAGACAATGACATTCTTACCCTTTTTTAGAGTCTGGTGAGGAGTAATTTTTTTGTACTCAACAGAGTGTGTTTTTTGAAAGGGAAAGTTACTGCTGGGGGCTACGTCCAAGTAAGCCTTATTCAGAGAATTTGCTGATCTATTGGAGATAGAATGCTCCAGGCCAAGTAGCTGTGGGCTCAATGCCCAAATCCTTCCAGAATTGCAAAGAAGATTCTTCTTTTTGATTCCAGGATACTCTGGAAACTAGTCTTTAGAGAATGCTGTTCTGCTGAAATCTCTATGGTTGTAACAGCACGTCTGTAATTTCTATATCTTTGTTTTCCTCTTTTTTTCACACGACAAAATGCAGTTCAGAAAGGCTGAGAAACTTGCATAGACATACGAATGGTAAAAGCAGAATTAGACTCTGCATTCTCTTCTTAACCAGGTTGCCTCTACCCAGGCCCAGAGATGCAGATTTAAGGCAAGGATAGGAAAAAGGCTGCACAAATAAAACTGTCCCCAAATGAGGTCTCGTGAATCTTTATTTAGGTCTACCAGCTCAGCAGAAATATTTTCCTCTGTAAATCAGGAGTTGTGTTTTTAAGGCATTGATCCACACAGTGGAATAGGAGGGAGGTGTGCAAATTCTTGGCAGTTTGCTTTCTGCCTTCACAGTATTGCAGTTGTGTCTTTTCCCTGGAGTCCTAGAAGAGGGAAGGGGCAGACAATCCAGAATATTCCTGAAATGTAGAGCTTTCCTATTTATAGTGACATCTTGTGGTCATCTCATGTTACTGCAGTCTGCATTGCCTCATGAGCCAAACATTCAATTTTAAACATTTTACTCTTGCACACATTAATTGAACCAGAAGTTTCTAAGCATCTGGTAGGTGCCAGGCATTGTGCTAGGCACTTGAGAATATTAGGACATACTTACAGAAGAACCGTGGGAAAGACCAAAAAGAAGCTATTATAGCAGCTCACTGCTGATAAATGTAAGAACTATAACTCAGTGAGTACTTACTATGCAGTGTACCAGGTACTCAGTAATAACTGTACAATCTGCTCTGCATTTATTATTCCGCTGTATTTTCACAATGACCTTACCTGGTGACTATTATTCACATTTCAGATTTGAGGAAATTAAAGCTATGGGAGCTCAGCTCACTGCTCTGAGATGACCTAGATGGGGGTGGAGTGGTGGAAGGGGGGGAGGGAGGTCCCAGAGGGAGGGGGTATATGTACACATAGAGCTGATTCACTTCATTGTACAGCAGAAACTAACACAACATTATAAAGTAATTTTACTCCAATAAAAAAAATAAAAGGTTATTTAAATCATCCAAGTTTAAAAAAGCTCATAAGTGGTAAAGTTAGCTTTTGGAAACTGATTGTTCATATCTCAAAGTCAGAACTACACTGTTCTGTGTCCAAATAGCAGGTAATGATTAATTCCAATGATGAGGTGACATTTGACAAGGACTTAGAGAATGACCACACTTCTTCCATGAACCCATGAAAATAATGGGTTATCAAACCTTCCAGATGTCTAGTGGTTAAGTTCTATTCAACGTAGTTGAATTCTCCAACCAAAACACGGCAAAACAAAACACACCACTGTTAACATAACTGTGCATATACTTCAGCTGTGTTTCTTTTGCCAATTCACAAATATGTGTATATATAAACATAAAAGGGAATCTTAGTGTAAGTCCTGTATTGTAACCTGCTTATTTTATCTAATTTATTAAATTTTTATTGCTACCTACCAAATTATCACAAATTTAGTGCCCTAACCATTTATCTCATTGTTTTACAAGTCAGAAGTCCAGGAAGGCTTGATGGGTTCCCTGTTTAGGGTCTCACGGGGCCAAAGTCAAGGTATCTGTGGGGCTGGGCTCTGGGCTGGGCTTGGGGCTAGAGTCTCTGTGGGAGAATCTGCTTCCAAGCTCATTCAGGCTGTTGGCAGAACATAGTTCTTTGCAGTTGTAGGACCGAGAGCCCCTTTTTCTTGCTGGATGCTGGCCAGAGACCACTCTCCATACCTAGAGGCTGCTCGGGTCCTCGGTAGTGGCCCCTCCGTCTCAGCAATGGACAGTCTAGCCCACAGCCAATTCCTCTCAGCTCCCTGACTTCCTCTTCTGCAACTTTCTGGAGAAATCCCTCCGTTGTAAAGAGCCCTTGTCATTAAGTTAGGCCCAGCTGGCTGATCTTCCTTATGCTAAGTTCAACTGATTAGTAACCTTAGTTCCACTGCAAAATCCCTTTTGCTGTATAATGTAACATACCATGGAAAAGCCACCAGGGACAAAAGTCATGGGTCATCTTAGAACCCTGCCCACTGCATTTAACTATCATGCTTTCTACATATATTTATTGTGGGTCCACTAAGTGCTAGATTTTAGGCTCTAGAACTAGGACAGTGAACCAAACAGAGACCCTGCATTCATGCGGCTGACATATTAGTGTTCTGGAAAGAGAAATAATTTGCATTTCCTGAAATATCCTTGTGCCTTTTCATTATTTATGGCCACATTATCCCACTGTATTGTATAAATGTAGCGTAAATTAAATAAAGAATTCCAATTATTAAAAACTTTGGTTTCTTTTCTACTTTTGAATTTATGAACAATACTACAATAGACATTCTTTTATCAGATAGGTGCCTGGAGATGAAATGTGTGAGTCAAAGTGTATGATTTTGATACATGGTATCTAATTGCTTCCTAGAAAGTCTGTACCAATCAACATTCCTGCCAACACTGCAAATCTTTCTTGTGAGATTGAACATTATAGATAGATGACGGATAGATAGATGGATAGATAGATAATATTTATAACTCTTTTATGTTTTTCCTGTTCACATTCTTTGCCAATTTTTTCTAGGTTTCTTTTCCTTTTTATATCATTTTATTAGTTCTTTAAATATTAGAGGTTAACTCTGCTGTCATATACACTGCAAATGTTATCCCAGATCATTGCCTTTTAATTTTATTTATGACATCTTTTGATAGACAGAAGGGATTTTTTTAATCCAACTTATTCATGTTCCTCTTTATGGTTGTGCTTTTTTGGTAAAGCCTTTTTCACCCCCTCATGTAAGTAGGCACATATATTTTCTCTTGAGTTTATTATTACGAAAATATTTACCTTGGCCCTAAATTAGGGATTTTACATTATTTTTCAAAAGTGTAACCAGTTGCTCTGCCATTATTTAATGAGTAAACCAAACATTTCAACATGTCCAAATGTTTCCAAATACTTTGTTCTCTTCTGGACTTTCTATAGCGTTTCACTGCTGTCTCTCCTGAGTGACCCCCATGCTATCTCGTTGGAGCTTTCTCACGTTTCAATGTCTCATAAGCCAAGTCCTTTATCGTTACTCTTATTAGAAATAGAAAAAGGTCTGGCCAGTCTCACAGTTTATCCTTTCAGATGGGCCATAAGTATAATTTTTAATTCAAATCCAGACTCTTAGTGTTCAATATGAACATGAGAACCACATGGAAAGGTAGTATCAGCTTTAGAATGACAAAGAATTAACTTCATATAGCCCTATGTTTGCTCCCAGCCCACATACAGGCCCCAGTTCAAGACTCCCTCAGAGTATCTGTTGAAAGCTCTCTCTCTCTCTCTCTGTGTGTGTGTGTGTGTGTGTGTGTGTGTCTTTTGCTTCCTAATCTACAACCTCCCATCAGTTACTTATGCGAGCTGATTTCACTTACCACTTTTTAAATATGTCAGTTGTCTTCCAGGGTCTTCCTGGCTTGGTCCTGATTGCCAGTATCTTGACTAATCAGTTTAGTGGCCTCCTAACCATCTCTGCTGTCTCCAGGCCTGTCCAGTGCATTCTCTAGAGGGACCACCATGATGACTGTCTCAAAGGCTCACTTGATCATGTCCCTTCCACGCATAAGACTTTCAACCGCCCCTCATCACCTGTGATAGAAAGTACAAGGTCCTGAGTCTAGAGTTCACATTTTGGTCCTTATCCCTCTTTCCAACTTCATGTCCCTTAAGGACACTGTCTTCCAAAGTCTTCCTCACTTTCTTGTTTTAATTGAAGTATAGTTGATTTACAATATTGCGTTTCAGGTATTCGGCAAAGTGATTCAGATGTGTGTATATATGTATATGTATATGTACATATTCTTTTTCGACACAGCCTCCTGACGCGCCCTTCCCCACCACTCCAGCTTCCCCTGCTAATGAGC
The DNA here is from genome assembly GCF_964374135.1 of Grampus griseus. Taxonomy (NCBI): domain Eukaryota; kingdom Metazoa; phylum Chordata; class Mammalia; order Artiodactyla; family Delphinidae; genus Grampus; species Grampus griseus. The sequence continues at coordinate 9,144,915 of NC_139009.1, forward strand.
TAACACCTGCCTGTCCTTTAAGACTGATCTCTGATGACTTCATCTTCTTCCAGAAGTGTTCTGTGACATTCCCCAGTTCCTCTTCCCCCATATTCCACTGAAGATTCTGCCCCCCCGCCCCCCTGTTCCCAAACACGTGGAGAGCAGGTAAATGATTTTCATATTCTCATATTTTTATCATCACCTCACCATAGAATATTATTTTCTATTTAGGTCCTTGTTTTTGAAAAATATAAATTACATGAAGGCTCAGTCAACATCTTACTGATGTATGAGTTTACAGACTAATTATGGAAAAACCCAATAAATACATGTGTGTAAATGTATATTCCCTAATCGCTATTTAAGTTTCTATAACACTCCTGCCAACTTTCATCACCTTTGTCCACTCCTTCCTTCAGTATCACCTCTTCTAATTTCATGCCCTCCGTTTTGATCATGGCCCCTAAAAGCAATCTGAACTCTGCTTTAAAGGATAGAATAATTTTTTTGGGAAATTTTGTCTTGCAAGTTAAGCACAGATAGTGTGAATTTTGTAAAATCTTTCTCTCCTATTGCTAATTTTGGAGTCTCAAAACTAAAAGGAGCAGGACATTTCTTTCTTCCAGGCTGAAGAGTATCTTTATTACCAAGTTCACATGTGCTAATACTTCCTGGAGCTCAGTGACTGCAGTTCCTGGGAGACAAGAAGCTGCTTTCATCGAAAATGCTCTGCTTGGCTCTGCAGACCTCTCTGAAATTAACTTCACGTGTTATCCAGGCCACCCTAGGTTGCTATGGAAACCAACATGTCAGATCAGCAAAAAATAAGATAAAGATTTCGAAGAAGTCACTGATGCTGCAACCTCCCTTTCAGCATCTCTCACTCTCTCTTTGTGCAGGCATGTGTGTGTGTGTGTGTGTGTGTGTGTGTGTGTGTGTGTCTGTGTGTGTGCGCCTGAATGAGAGCTTGGTGTCAAAAACCATATTGTCCTTTTCCACTGAGTGTACACGCAGAGTTGGGACTCCCCAGCTGATTTTAACTACTGGGGGGGACTTCGTCTGTTAGGCACCCCAGCCTGGGGACCACAAACAGAGCATTACCTTTCTTATTACCCTCTAAATAGACTTCAGAGAAGAAACAGTTATGTAAGGAGAAATAATTCACCATCAGTCCTGAGGACTAAGCCGCATTCCACAGACAGGAAAATAAAAAACTGTGGTCAGTGTTTTGCTAATGTCTCTGCTGTTAACACAGGGCCCCAGTCCAGAGCCAGCGAAAACATGTCATTCAGACCTTGGAGGAGGCTCTTGTAAAAGTCCCTGTTTCTCCTTCTTCGGGAAACCCACCCAGGCAGCACAGTGGGAAATCTTTTCGACGATAGAAATTCCAGCTGGATGCTGCAGTTGCTTTGGGCTCTGGTTCGGAATGAGGTGGACTAAGGAGAAAAGCCCAGTTGCTGGCTTATACTCACTCAGGCTTTCATTCACTAGGATGGTGAGACAGACGGAGCTCTGGGCTCTTGAATGTTCCCAGCTGCTTCGTATACACACTGGGGTTGGAGAGCAATGTGGCAGCTTCTGGTTACTCAGATATTTAGGGCGGTGGGTTGATGTGGGTGAAGTCTGGAATTCAAACCCCTCAGGGAGGAAATAAATTGTTCTGAGCATTGATTGCTTGCCAGGTACTGTCTCAAAGTGTTTCAAACATATTATACGAAAATTCATTCAGTTCTCACATCAAGCCTGCATGCTGCATGTTACCCAGGTTTTACAGATACAGAAACTGAGAAGCAAAGAGGTTAGGTAAAATGCCCACGATCACATAGCTAGTAAGAGGCCAGTATAAGATCTGATCTCAAGCTTTCAGGGCATCTCAAACTCTGTTTTTCTTTCCTCTCCCCGTTATAACACATTAACTGTTACAGGGGCACATAAAATTATAAAAGTGCCCTGTAGTTGCACATTGCTATTCTTGCCTAGCCACTACCTTATGCATACAAATGATTTCAGAGAGCACTGTTAGAGAAAGCACTCATAACTCCATGAAAGCCAGTCTCTCCCATTGGGAAACTGATCACCCAATTTAGGATGGGTCAGGAAAAGAAAAGGAATTTAATTTCCTTCTTCCCTCCCTCCCTTCGTTCCACCCCTCAATAATTCAGCAAGTGATGTCTGAACATGTATTCTGTTTTAGCCTCTGTACTAGGCATAGGGCTAGAGAGATGCGTTTATTACACTGAATTCCAGTCCTTCTGGGCTTGGAAGGCACTTCCAGGACAGGTGGTGGCTTCAAAGCCTTCCTGAACATAAATAGCTTTAGTGGATGGATTTAGTGGATGGATTTCCACTACTGGCCTTAGTGGATGGATTTCCCTTCCTTTCTTGGGGGCTCACCTTTGCATGTAAAGGAGTATTCACATTTTCTTTTAGACTCACCTTTCTAGATACATCGCAGCAGAAAGATGTCAAACTACTTATCTTTTATTTCACAAATATTTGCTGAGGTTCTCGCCTTATAGCAGACACACCCCTCGTGGAACTCACAGGGAGCAGAGATCTCTGCCCTTGTGAAGCATCTCATACTGTCCAATGTTCTAATCAGGGCAATAACTACTATCATTATTCTGTTCTGGGAATCTTTCTAAACACTGCTTGTATATTAACGTGAGTATTTCTGTAGTGACCTAGTGATCATGATATTATTATCATTATCACTTTACAGATTAGGGAACAGAGGCCCTGGAAGTTCAGTGCATACTAATTAATGTAAATGAAGGAATGCATGCATAAATGAATGAAGTAGAAAATCAGGAGATTCCCATTCAAGTCCCTTTGAAATGGAAACCATCACAATATGCCTCCACTAAAAGACAGGGGCTTGTAATTCTAGCAGAGTCCCTATGGTGTGCTTCATCTAAGACGGGTCATTTAGACCCGTCTCCTTCTCTGAAGATCTTTTTGTGGATGAAACTCTATCCTGAAGGTTCTTTTTCAGGAACAATGCTGCGGAGAGGCTGCGTTCGGATGAATTCAGGCTCGGGGTAAACCCGTGAGCGATGCCTCATACTCAAAACTTCCAAAACGCAAGACCAGCGAAGGATTTCTCAGATGTAAAAACACTCGTGTTGTGGCTCAATGATATGTGAAATTATAAAATATTCATTAAACATTTCCTCCCAGTGACTGGAAATTCTAAGCCATTTCTCTGTCTTTGCCCCTTTAATTAGGATTTCCCGTTGCTGACGTAAACAAATCTTCGTGGCTAGCAAACACGATTCCTTTCGTGGTGGATTCGCTAAATGCATAATCTGTATGTATGCGTATCTTCTACTAGAAAGAGTAGTGTGCTGAACGTTGGGTTCAAACACGTGTTGCTGTTCCTTTTCCCCCAAATCCTTTACACAAGGGTATCCTTACTATTGGTGGCATGCTCAGAACAAAAGGAAGGTGACACTAACGTAATGCATGGCGGTGATACGGGGATTTCATTTTTCATCGCTTGATACCATTATCTTTGTCGTGGTCACGCAGGCCAGACATTTCTATAAAGTCCTACCATAGTCCAGTTGGATTTGGTAGTAAGGGGATTTTTCTAGAGGGATTACTCACTGCAAAAATAAAAAAAAAAGCAACAAAAATTGCAAAACTGGTACTACATCATCAATTTGTCCTTTTTTTATTTTTCCACTGGTTGCCTATAAATCTCTAGCGAAAAGCCGAAGTAGTAAATTCAGATAGAAAGTAGAAATCCAGTATGTTGTCTGCAATCAGGAAATGGGTTTTATAACTAAGTAGAAAATAAGTACAAAGTCTGAGATTATGATCTCACATATTTACTGGTACTGTAGAACTACTTTTCCACTTATAAGTAGGTGGATGGATAGAGATGCAAAATTTGTAAAAAAGTTTCTAAGGTACGTAGCTGCAGAAACGATCTTCAGAACTACTGGTAGGTAGGCCAGAACTACTGGCCTATTCTCTATAAGAGCCTCTCCCATCTCTATGGGTATCTACTTTGGGACTCACTTTGGCTGCCTGTTGAAGGCAGAATCCTCCATCTCCAAAGCAGGGCTTCTATCATTGGCGACATCTACAGGGATTTGCCATCCTCTCCTTTCCTCCCTGAGTGACTCAGAAAGTAAGCTGGGGCCATGTGAGGCACTTGTAATATAGTCATTTCTTCAATAGCCTGAAACTTATACCTATGTAATTACTTACAAATATCCCCTCAAGACCAGAGAAACTGGTTTCTTATGCGTCTTGGAGGAAGCCTTCTAAGAGTCCTGCATCACAAAAGCTTTCCTCCTGCCTCTGAACTTGAACTTGTACTTTAGACACTAAAGTTCATGAGGGTACGGTCCACACCTTTCTTTTTTAACTATTGTTTTCTCAGAATCTAATACAAGTTCACATTGTAACTGCTGAATAATCACCTGTTGAATAAAGGAGTCTGATGCCCACTGCCTGCAACACAAGTTTGGCGGGTGGTCTTACTTGTATCATCTGGTACAACCTCAGTGGGTAATGAGTGACTTCTGGAGCTAACCAAGCCAGGCTTAGGCAGTGTAGGGGAGGCTGCTTACATAGACATTCTCTACAATCACCAGAATTTTAAATGTAACGGTCAAGAAGGGCCAACTCAAATAAAAGTCTACCAAATTTGAAACAAACTTTGAAGAATTCTTTAATTCTGATCTTTGCAAAGCACAGACTTATATAAAGGTACTTTATGAACTGGAATACATAAAACTTTCTACATATTTTACTCAAGTGTAATTATATGTAATAAGTAAGCATCTGATACAATAAATTCTACTACTAACTTTTCATTTAGCCCAGGGGTTCTCAACAGAGTGTGATTTTGTCCCTTGAGGGACATTTCTAGAGACAATTTTGGTTGCTCCTGGAGGGAAGGGGAAGTACTTCCGGCATCTAATAGGTGGAGGCCAGGGATGTTGCTAAACTTCCTGCTGTGCTTAGGAGAGTCCCTACAACAAAGAATTATCTGGTCTAAATTGTCTAAGCTGATGAGATCGGGAAACCCTGACCAAACCGGGCTGTTTGGCCCATTTGACCAAATGCTTCTCTTCCTCGAAGTCCAAATATTCTCTTTCAGTGTTTTTGACTTTTTCCTTTAGTCCCCCTCTACATTCACTGCCTCTGTGCCTGTGGGTAAGTGCATATGTCATTGTTGGCTTTGGTCTTATTCCTCAGAGCCAGGCAAACACACCCATTATTGTGACACAGTCATCTTTGACAGTCACACTAAACGTTTTCCTTTCCTCCCATCTGCATTTATCCCAATTTTATTTGCTTTCAACAAACTGACCTTTGTCTGTTTTTCATTATTTTGGCCCTAAGTTCACTCTTTGGACTTGACATTGCTGTTTGGTTTCCTTAGCAGTAGCTTTTTGAGACTTGGTAGTAGATAGCTAGAAATTCCAGCCCCCTCTTTGAGAGAATTCATTACCCAAACTCTAGTCTCTCACCCACAATAACTCTTTTGGCCAATTATTAGCCTAAACTCATCTGCATCCCCAATAATAAGTGGGTTCACACACTTATTGATGATGGCAGAGGAGTCTCGATTTCCACATACCAGAAGCACATAAATATATGTGTTCATTGGAATTTGGAGGAAGCATAGCTTTGAGATCTTAAGGGTAACTACATACTTGGTCGTCATTATTGGACAGGAATAGATATTAGTTAAGAGCAAGTGAAATATTCAGACTTATTTATCTTTTGTCTGATATATTCCATAGTGTCTTATAGGAATCATAGGTTTATGATTTAACTTTAGGAACATTAAACTAAAGGACTAAAGGTGTAGAATGAATTAAATCCTGTTTTAATAACTGACCTTTCCATGCCTACTACTGTGACACCTGGCAGCCTTCAAAGTACTAGGGCGAGCAGGAAGTTTCACCCCAAATCTCCTGGACTTACTTGCCTTCTCACCACAAGTAATTTAGCAAACTTATTTATGAGTTTATTAATTGCTAGTTAAAAATTCTAGGACATAAGGTGGGTGACACAGACTACAATGACCTGTATACATATTTTAATGGTCATGGCTTATGCAATTGCTTAAAGTTAAATTTAAGTATTATATTTGCATTGTGTAATACTAGGTATATTTGCTTCTTCCAATGTGCAGTTCTAAATGCCAGATGCAACATATTTGCTTTTTAACTTTTCATTACAACTATAACATACAGTAAAGTTCACAAAACTTAGTGCATTTTTACTTTATTTTATTGCTTTTTTTTTTTTTTTTTTTTTTTTTGCTTAAAGCAAACACCTCCATGTAACCAACCATCACTCACAAAATACAAAACCTTATATAGAATCCAAAATTCTCCCTCTTGCTGCCTTCCAGGTATTACCACACTCTAAAAGGAAACCATTCTTTTTGTTTTTTTGTGTTTTTTTGTGGTACGCGGGCCTCTCACTATTGTGGCCTCTCCCGTTGCGGAGCACAGGCCCCGGACGTGCAGGCTCAGCGGCCATGGCTCACGGGCCCAGCCGCTCCGCGGCATGTGGGATCCTCCCAGACCGGCTCACGAACCCGTGTTCCCTGCATCAGCAGGCGGACTCTCAACCACTGCGCCACCAGGGAAGCCCCATGAAACCATTCTTTTAACCTTTATCACCATAGAATATTTTTGTCTGCCCTTAAACTTGTAAATGGAAACAAACAGTATTTTTCACTCAATATATTGTCTACAAGAGCAGTTTTTGTTATTGTATAATAAATGTTCATTGTTTTTCATATACATATTTTTTCTTCTTGCTTTATTGAGCTATCATCTTCAGTGGGATTTTTGATAAGAACATTTTCTGTCCCATTTTTAGCAATATGTTCATTAGATATAGAGACATAAAATAGAGAACATACCTACAAAGCCATAAAGCTGTAAAGAGGCATGACAAAATCAAAATTCTACTTCAAATAACTTTTAGTGATACCCATTTGGTAGACTCACGACTCTAGATGCATAAATTACAAATCTACAGAACAGTGACAGAAACCTAAAGCCTCGCTGACGGAAGGAAATTACATTTTCGTTACATTAATGTATCAAAACGGTGTATCAGTACGACAAATACATCAATGGAGTATTTGCTTTGGTTATACTTCTGAGACGTATTTAATGACATGGAAATGTAGAACACAAAACTGAATACATATGTGAGTGTATCCTATACTATATGATACCAGTTTGTTAATTTTATAAGCAAATCATTTGTAAAGATGTAAAACAGAAAGATAAATTTAACCACAGTTACTTTTAGATTGTGAGTTGCTTACGGGTGGTTATAATTTGTAATTTTACACTTCCTGTATTTTCTAAATGTTACTGTTAGTTTTAATAGTGTGGAGTTAATACCTTTTTCTTTGGGGAAGGTGGCCTGTCATGTCATCCGCAGATATTGCTAATTTGCATCCTGTTCTAGTAGATCTGTTTGTTTGATGTTTCAGGTCTTACTGTGCTGGCGAGAAATGGAGCAGCCATCTAAATCTATTTCCTGATTTAAATTAAAATGCCTGCAGTGACTCACTATTAGGTATGGAGTTCTGTATCGGTTTAAGATATGTATTCCACAAAATGTTAATTCGAGTTTCTGATGTCATTTTTGCTACTTTCTGTTTGAAATAAAGATTGTAATTTGGTATTGCATTTCAGTCAGATCCTATAAAATATTAAAAATTAGTTTTGGCTTTTGTGAACAATATAGGCATAACAGGGACTTCCCTGGTGGCGCAGTGGTTAAGAATCTGCCTGCCAATGCAGAGGACACAGGTTCGAGCCCTGATCCAGGAAGATCCCACGTGCCATGGAGCAACTAAGCACGTGCGCCACAACTACTGAGCCCACGTGCCACAACTACTGAAGCCCGTGCGCCTAGAGCCCGTGCTCCGCAACAAGAGAAGTCACTGCAATGAGAAGCCCGGGCACCGCAACGAAGAGTAGCCCCCACTCGCTACAACTAGAGATAGCCCGCACAGCAACGAAGACCCAACACAGCCAAAAATAAAATAAATTAATTAAAAATTATATAGGTATAACACAAAATGCTCTTACAAGATAAAAAATATAGAAGAAACTAGAAAAACTAGGACTCATAAACTCATCAGAGATACCCAATATTAAAACTTTTCCCTTAAGTTCAATCACTATGAATGCGTGTGTGTATAGTTTTACAAACTAATATTTCACTAAACATTTGTAAATAACTTTTTATGTTAATGAATATTCATCTATATTGGTTTTTCATGGCTATGTCCTCATACAGTTGTACCATGAAAATTAGCAAATTTCATGAAGCAGAGTATTAAGATTTCATGATTCTAGGTAGAGGATGAGAAGGGTGAAATCCCACTCCCCTTGTAGTATGTGGGTATGATTTTTACAGCCATTGTCCAGTTAAGCAAGTTCCAGAAGGACAGTGCAAGGTATGAGGGGGCACTTTGACTCTGTTTCCTTCCTGACATTCTCTCTTTGACCTTTGGTCCCTAGTTCAGGCACCTGCAATCTTGGTATTTTAGATCTGAGGCCCACAGGTTGTGTGTGTGTGTGTGTGTGTGTGTATGTACATTTTTCTGGGGAGTTTTCATGACTTACAAGTTTTCAAAGGAAGCTGCCAATATAGAGACATAAAGTATCAGTTAAAGAAAAGTCTTTCTGGGATCTAGCAGATCATAGACTAATGTTTTCAGACTCTAATTTAATGCTTATTTCCATGGGAAATTTGGAAACAGTGATTCAAGAACTGTTATCCAGCCATACTTTAACAAAGAAATATCAATTTTGGAAGAACTTGCCATTTTTGAAATAAAACAATAGCCAGTTAAAATATTCTTTTTAAATATGCATTTGTTGTTTGATTTGTATTACGCACTTTGTTGTCTTATACATGTAGTCAGGTTAAACATGCTCATTGATGAAGATGATATGGATGAGTGAAGATTATAATACTAGCAGTTACAGAGAGCAAAAGTAATATAATGATATTGGCCCAATATAGTCTTTCATATTATTTTCTCCTCCTGTGAAAAGAAAGGAAAATTCAATCCCTCCTGGATTTTACAGCCAGAATGACCCAGCATTCAGTCCTAGAATTCAGTCCTTCATGTTTTTCTATGAATTTCTCCGAATATCCACAGACTATTTCACTTTCCTACAGGTACTCACGGGGACCACCATGGTGTATCAATTACACATTTGCTACGTTCTTTTGTATATGGAAGTGGTAGCAGTAGGAGCAGCAGAAAACATCTATCAAAAGCCAGATGTTTGGGGCTTCCCTAGTGGCCTGCCGATGCAGGGGACACGGGTTCGTGCCCCGGTCCGGGAAGCTCCCACATGCCGCGGAGCGGCTGGGCCCGTGAGCCGTGGCCGCTGAGCCTGCGCGTCCGGAGCCTGTGCTCCGCAACGGGAGAGGCCGCAACAGTGAGAGGCCCGCGTAACGCAAAAAAAAAAAAAAAAAAAAAGCCAGCTGTTTGGGCTCTTGCTAGAACATTATACTCCCTTCTGCAGAGATGACTATACGAGAGGAGAGGAAAAGTCTGAGATATAATCCAATTAGCTAAAAGCTTTGTTTGGATGTTTCCATTAGTACATTGAGTCCACTTGATACTAGGAATAGGATGGAAGAGAAACAAGTTGAGAAGTGAACTACTGTAGCTGGATGGTTTACCCTACAGGTCAACATATTGTATCGCATTAAAATTGCACAATGACCTTACAAGTATGTGGTATTATAACCATTTTTATAGATTTCAAGACAGAGGTCCAAGGACATTATGCAACTTGCCAACGTTTGAGCAGTTCTATACAATGGAAAGAGGATTTTCACCCACATTTCTCAGACTCCTAAGCCACGTTTTGTTCCACTACCTTTTACAATCTCTGAAAATTGTGAGAGGCAATGATTGATAGCTTCAGAGGTTGCAGTCATTGCCGTCATCAATGGTAGTTTTTCAAACTCAGTGATCATGTGGCTTCAGTGTGAGGGGGCATGCCAGTTACAGCTAAGTGTGGCTTGCACAGGGGTCAAGGTTATTAATAGCCTCATCAATGAAGAGCATGAAGTTAATTCTACCCAGCCTAATGTGACTCAATTCAATTCAAGCTGATATTACTTTTTCTTGAGCATTATGTAGACAGTCATCTGCGGGGTCTTTTACTGGGACAGAAAAGAAGTACTGGTGTGGACTTGTCTTTCAGAATCTCACAGTCTAGCTAGTGACACAACTGTCAACTGTGGAACAATCAACATGCAATTTCATGTTAACCTGTGAATTAATGATAGCAGCAAAAGCATACACCATGAATCTGATAACTCAGGACTGGATGCAAGTTTTGATACTTCCTAGCTGTATAACTGTGGAGCATCTTCTCACGTACAAGACCAGAATAAAAAAAAAATTATTTAAGAGATTTTTTTGCGCGTCAAAAGAAACGCTACCTTAGAAGTTCATTTTGATGCTACATGAGCCATGGAGCTCAGGCTCTCTGGGAGGATTAAAGTAAATGTGGTGGCTGCACTCCTCTTCGATAATTAATCTCATCAATGTATTTAGTTAGAGGCTGAGACACCTCAGAGAATAAAAGGAACCTGAGGTTCGAAGGCAGAAAATGAATATGCTG